>NC_046221.1:112954864-113262070 GCF_009819885.2 Catharus ustulatus | reverse complement strand
TCAGTAATCATGTGGTGGTTGGCACTGACTTCCACTGCAACTAAACAGAAACAAGAGTTAGCAAGTGAATAGTTGTTCCCTTTACACAGTATCTGGCCATAAAGAATGCATCAGGCACTAAGCATAGCAGAGTGCAGGCCCTGAGCAGCATTATCACAGGTCCCCAACAAGCTTGGTGCTTGTAGATTTTGTGATAGAATCCAACAGTCTTCAGCCATTTTTCACAAATTACTTTGCTGGTACCACAAATACTGTGAAAAGCTTGAGCAATGCAACATTTCATGTCAAACCCACCTCTTTCTTCCATTGCTCTGACCATTCCACAGCACACAAAGAACTGCCTATAGCTCTCTACTCTGCACCCATAAATAACAGAAATTGCCATGTTTTTATAAATGTGGAATTAACATGAGCTGTTATGTAGCAGTTTCCCCAAAAGTGGCTTTTAGTCCACCTGCATCTCCTGTTTAATGGCCCTATAACTTACCTAAAATGTTTCCAGGGCTGTCTTCAAGAAACTAGGTGGCATGAGGAAATCCCTCACCACTGAAATGGGATTAAGAGCAAAGTGGGTTAAACAACAGAGTACTGACACAGGTTCATTTAGTTACCATCACAAGATCTGGCCACAAATATATTGTGCATTACTCTACCGTGAGTTATCATGGCTCTGACCCCTCTCGGGAGATCCCCATGCCACCACTGTATTAACGACTGCATCTGCTTCGGAATAACCTTATTAGCTTGCCACAGCTGAGCCAGTAATCTCATAGGATTTTTGTCCCAGTCCCTTGTGGGGTGTGATTCTCTTCTCCTTGAATCCAGTTTGATGCCCAAAATTTAATAAGTTTTCCTGGACCCTCTGCTCTCCCTCCCCCTCCCCTTTTATCATCTGCTGTAGGGACCATGAAATCCCCAGTAACCTCCCCAAATGCCATCAATAACTCCTGAAATGCCATGATGTTTGGTGCTTCCTTAGACAAAAAGCTATGTTAATTAGGTAGGAGGAATTTTTTGTCCCTCTTTTTAATCCAGATTTTTGCCTACGCATCTTGTACCAAGCATCTCCAGTAACCAGTGCAAAGCTACAGAACCCTTGCACATACCTTTATCTATGTAAATGTTGCCCTCCAGTCTGAAACCTTTAAGTGCCAAGTGAAATCTCTCATGGTGTTCTCATAACATGTGAGCAGCTCTGTGTGTGATGGGGAGGGGGGGTATGGGGTTTTGTGTATGTGTGTGTGTGTGTGTCTTTCTCTCCTTCCCATCTGACTGAACCCTCAGACTGCTATTCCTTGTAATCTGCATCACTTGATCGAGAGGCACAAACGATACTGCACACAGCAAGGTGTCTATATAATCATTAACTCTCTCGCCCTCTGGATAGGACAAATGATATACAAGCCTAAACTCGCCAGGGGTCTTCTTTGGGACTGTGTCCTGGGGGAATCTTCTCCTATGAGTTAATGGAGTATTCCTAAATGGGCTCGCTGCTTTCCTTCTGTGTGCCAGTTCTTTCCCAACTTTCCTTTCACAACCTCTGGCATCAAAAGCAAAGATATCGCATTCATAGCATGTGCTTTTTTTCAAGATCCATGCAAGGAATAGCAAAGCCATTAACAAACCCTTTGAATAGAAAAATCTGCTGTAACATGATCTGTAGTAGGCAAACATTTAACCACAACAGTGTTTAGATTATCCTTGCCAGGACAGACTAAACGCCTTTTAATTCTCTCGTGAACAATCCTTGACTTCTTTCTCTTTCCCCTTCTCTCTCTTTTGTTTTATTTTTACTATGTTGGCCTATTTCTGGTAGAATTCTCCCACATCATTGTGGGTTACACTTGTTTTGACTGCACAGCTGCCTTCCCATCTGAACTGACTTTTGCTTGCTCGACTTCCAGCCTGCAATGTTTGCAGCTTTTGAGGTTGATATTAGGAGGAGAATCTGACAAGTCTATGGGTGAAATGGAAAGGGCACCTGGCAGGGAGTTTGGAGCAGTTCCTAGCCTACTACCTGCTTTGTTACCGTGGATGAGTTACAGTACCCTGGTGGTTATAGTTCCCTCTCTGTAAAATGATTACTGTGATATTTAAATTCTGGTTGTAAGGAGCTTTGAGATGCACAGCTGTAAACACTGTCTAAATGCTGTTAAAATTGAACTGGCCTCCTTGGCTCACTGACTAGCCTAAGCTGCTTAGACCAAGGCTCTCCAACTATTACAGCCTGTCATTGTGTCCCATCACCCTGAAGAATGCTCACCATCATTCCGGGGCTGCTCTCCCAAGAGCACCAAGGGAAACACTTGAAGAGTGTCTAGGTAGTGGTGCTGCTGTCCTGCCATCCCCACTTTACTAACGTCCCTTTTCAGTTCCCGTTTCTGTCTCAAAGTCCTGTTTGGCAGGTTTGGGATGGAATACATCTTACCAGCTCTCTGTGACACGGTATCTTCCTTTGCTACAGCTGTCAGGTGTAAATTTAATAGGGATGGGAAAACCCCTGAATGTCATCTTGACACTCATAAACTATTTTTGAACTAAAACACTGTGTATTCTGTTTGGACCCCAAAAAACCAGTGTTTTGGCAATCAAGCAGGAAAATAGTACAATGAATGAAATATATTTATTTCCTGTTAATAATCATGCCTTTTTTTTCCCATCACGGGAATGCTTCTCACCCTTGATAATATTTATCCTCCCTCTTTTCTCTATGTACACTATCTGTCTCTTGCTGCTTTTTGGTTTTTCTTGACCACTTTATCCAGAATTTATGTATTGCTTCTTTGCTTTGTGTTTGCTTGCTTGCTTTTTCTCACTGGTACAGATACAGGGTTTGCAGGTATTGCCTTAGCTTGTTTTCCAATTCTACTTTCCCTGTTGTTTCTTTGGTATTGTTTCAGTGCTTTCCCTTTTTTCTTTCTCATTATTCTTCCTTTTCTCATCAATTTTATCTGCCAGTTTTTTCCCTCTTTGCATATTTTCTCCTCTGGTGATCCCATCTTCTTTCCCCGGAATAACCAACCTCTTCCTTTTATTTTTGTCTACCTTTCATTCTCTTGATTACTCTTTCCAAAGGTTGATGAATCTAGCTTGCTCTTGAAATATTTAAATATTTAATAACAGGATGACAGCTATTCCCAAGACACTTGTGTCAGCGGACAGACAAGAACCCCCTACCCTTCCAGTCTCCCAGCAGGCCTTTTATGCACTAACATATACCCGGGAAACAGGATTGCTGAGGGGAAGGAAAGGTTGCAGTTGAAATTAAGTCCCCTTGAGCCATCTCTAATTCCTAGTCGGCTGAATGAAAATATTCAGACATGTAATTCCTTCAGCGCCTTTGTTGCAGGTGATAGTAGAGGCTCTTCCTTTGTGCCTAAGTGCCTCTCTTCTCTTTATGACTGATCTGGCCCCGTTACTGGCACACATGAGAGGGAGCTGGGGCTATTTGGTGCTTTGTTCCCTCGAGCTCTTTGACCTCACACAGTAAAGGACATAGCAGGGGCATCACTGAAAGTGACCTCCCCAGCCTCTGCCTGACAAGACCCCCAAACTTTCTCCTGGGCTGTAACTGGCCCTCTATCTGTGCTACACACCCTCCTGCTGTAAACTTTGGATTGAGCATTGGCATCTTTCTTTAACAATCCCGTTTTGCTTCCTCATTAAGTTGATACCAGTAGAATTGCAACCTTTTCTGCCTCATAGCATTTATTTGCATTTCCCCTTCTTTTGTGGAAAAGTTTGTCTTATGTTTTCTCATATATTTAATGGACTGATACAAAGAACACACAGTACAGAAAAACAGACATTTGGACTTTTGTCTTAGCCAGTTTTCTTTCCTTTTTCCATCATCAGATCTTTTTTCCTATGTAGCTCATTTAATCCTCTGAGTTGTTTGAAGCCTCTGTTAATAATCTCACTGGTATTTCTCCACACTTACAGCTGTATTTCCTCTATTCTTTTGTTTTCCCATAGCTGGTGACAGGAGAGGGACGGATATTTTCAAGATATGCCCATCACTAACTCACAGCTCAACCTAACTGATGAAAGGTCCCCTTTGAACTAACTGCCAGACGACTCTTTCTCTTCAGCCCAGGACAAGAGGGATGACTAGGAGTCATCTCTAAGATAGTAAAACTTGTCAAAATGGCAGCTGCTGAAGGAAGGCAAACCCCTTTCCTCCAGAATTATTTTCATATCTCCAGTAGCATGTTTATGCATGTAGCTCTCTATCATCAGTACTCCTGCCCCCCTATTGTCTCTTCTGGACTTAAGTCTGTCCTCCTTTCTTATTTTTTTCATGGCTTCATCTTTGCAAATTATTCTAAGCAGAAAGCTTACCAAGGTTCCTAGACGAAGAGCAGAAATCCATTCACCCTTTCTTCCTCATTTCACTTTCCTTTTCTTCACAGACAACTTTTGTATGTGCTGTTTGTCAGATGAGTGACTTGCAAATGCCTTTCTCTACCCTCCAAAAATCCCCCAGATCCCATACACGCAAACCAAACCACCACGTACATTAATGTATGGAGAAAATGCATAATAGTTTCGGAGAATTCCTTGAAGAGATAAGTAGTCTTGTGTTGTAGCATGTTTTAGTCCTTGAAGACAGGGAGTTAGGAAAAACATTTCGAAACACTGAGATTTTCTCAAACTACCTACTCTGAAATGAAGGAAACATTTCTGAAGCCCAGCTTAGGTTGCACATTTATGGCTGGAACCAGAACCAGGTGTGGCAAAGCAGCGTTTGCAATAAGCGCTCATTGTCTGCTGGTGTGTTAAACTCCTTCAGCCCACATTCTGTTCTCTTGCTTCAGCTAATGATTCTTGCCTGACTCCTTTAATTGGAAGGTGGAAGTCCCCTCCTGTACACCCCACACAACATGTCAAGTTAAACACAAGTCACCTCCATTAGTGCCAGTGGGTGGGGGGAAGCACAAAGGAAAAATATAACAACAATTCTGCTCAAGCCTTTGAAGTGTTAGACGATCAATCTGTCTGCTTGAGTCTGATTCTGAATCCCTCTTTAAAATGCATCAAATGTTTGAGCCTGAAGTTCCGTCCTGACAGCATCTGTGAGTCTCTGTGGAGACATCTGCTCCACAGTTTCACAGACGCTCTCTGTGTTCACATGAGAAGGGTTTGATCCAAAGGCCTAGCCAGAGTGAGACTGTGCAGAGTTGTAACTAGACAGACAGTTTTAGCAGGGTCCTGTGGAGTCTCAGTAGCAAAGACCCTGTGGAGCTGGAGTACGTGTTCTGTAGCAAGGGCCAGAGGTTTTTTTTCTGCCTTTCAACTAGACTTTTCTCCACCAAAACCAAAATAGCTACAGGGACATTTATTGGGGAGAGGGGAAGCAGAGTGCCATAGCTTCTTGGATGCTTTTAACAGCAGAGTTACGCACCATGGCAGCAATAATGATTAAAATGAAACTCCAAGTGTTTATTATTGGAGAGCTAGGAGCATTTGGGTTTCCCCAAAGTAAGTAAGGCAAATAATTCTGGAGGGTTAGAAAACCTGCTTTCCTTCCACTGTGGCTGTGCAGTTCCTACACTGCACTTGGCTGTTATCTCACAATTAATGTAAGAAGTAAACCAGAATTGCTATTTCATGTTGTTCAAACTTCCATACACCATAGATGTCAGTACTCAAGAGCCAGGAATTGCCTTTTACTGTGCTGTATGTATGTAGCACCCCTGGAAGAGAGACTCTAAAGGGTTCATGTTATGACTTATCACCATATAGATTTTCCAATAGCTTTCCTGGACAGTCTGCAGTGTCAGTAGCTTTTCCATCACAATGGTCCCAGAGACCATTTTAGGCAAGTGGTATTCAGTAGCTGTGGGTTTTAGCAACAGCTTTAGTAATTGTATTGTTTTCACAAATACCAGTAGCACATTAAAAATAGGCTGGGGCCATCTTTAAGGGTTATGAAATAATCTGAATTCACTCCTTGTTAAATTAAATCTGCAGTAGTTCAGACCTATGGGTGGAACTCTAAGAAGTCTTCTGAGATGGAAGCTTGCTTTATAGGGCAGCCTTCTATTTACTGCATCACACAGCCAGATGATAATTTGCTGATCTGTCATTAGTGTCATTATTTTTTTTTTTTAAATCCTCTTGTGGGTTTTCTTTGCTTTAGGAATCATGGCTCACAAACCTGACAAACCAGCAGCATTAAACTGTAACCGTAAACAAGATGCAACTTTTTACTCATCATGTATTTGAAAGACTATTTTTTGACCAAATTCATAACCCCTTTATCCTTTCATTTTGTCATGCATTATGATCTGAAGTCACTTAGAGAATTGGTGAATTATTTCTTCATTTTTTGCTAGCTCCATGGGTAACAAATTCAGAAAAATCATTTTGCTTCCTGTTATTCACTGGTAGCCAGAGCTGTAACCCAAATGAGGGAGGACATCTGGTAGCTTCCTCATTCTTCTGTCTACACCTGCAAAATGCTGTCTAACCTCTGCTAGTTTCAGAAAATGTAGGATGTGCAGAGGGAGTGTCTTCTAAAATTTAAATCAGGGGAAACCGCAATAAAAAACAAACAAAATCTGTGGTTGGAATATGTCACCAAAAACTGGGAGGGTATTCTTTTTAAAATGCCCTTAGTTTTCTCTCAGTTTCTTAGCACAGTTGCATGTACTGCTGCCAAGTGTTTATTTTTATGATGCCCATGTCCAAACATTTCACCAAACAGCAATGGCTCCTTCCTTTTTCTTTTGTGCACTACCCAGAAAAATACTTGGTGGATTTCTTCAAACTCACAGCTCATGATATACTCAAAATGATGCCTTAGACTAATAAGATGGTATTTTCATAACCTGCTTGTATTTAGCTCAGAACATCACAGACACTGTTGAGGCGATCAGCTACCAGTGAACGCTGACAATTAAAGCAGAAGTTTTCCTCAGCCTCAAGCACAGCAATACAAAACACAGTATTTGAATGGAAATGCAATCCTTCCTGTAATGTTAATTTGGAAGCTACTAGTCTTAAGTAAGGGTGTTTCATCTTCATGAAGATGCCCTGCCCTTGGGTACTGCTGCAGCATCAGTCATTTCTGCTGTAGCTGTTCTCCTCCCCCAAACAGCTACACATCACAAACAAAAGCAAAGTTTTTTTAAGCCCTAATTTCCTTCGAGACTTCCTGTTCACAGATCCTAGCAGAAGTTTTGGCACATCCTGAGGCCCAGTCAGGATGACTGGAGTCAAGCAGATTGCAGGTTTGAAGGGATACATCGCCTCCTCCAAAAGGCACACCATTGGGAGGGCTGACAGCCCTCAGCCTGCTGCCAAAGCGAGGGCTACACAAGCCACACGAATGGCCATTCTTCTGGTTAACACAGACAGCAGATTTTCATTTTATTTTCCTATTTTTTTCCCTGACACACACAAATGTCTACTTATTCCATTTGGGAGATGGATATAATCCGTAAAACTCAGTGCACATAAGCCAGATGGCAGATCTGAGTAAGTTGTGACCAAAAACTTTTGAACTTTAGCCCAGTTCCACACCAGTGGAAGATGTGTCCCCAGTGAATCTGGTATCTGTGCTCATTCAGCATAGCTAAGAAGGGCACAAATAAGTCCTGTGCAAATAATTATGTTGGATCAGTTTATGCCTAACATTTATATATACCCGCCTAATTGAATTGAGTGTCTAATCCCAGGGTTCATTATCTATTTCTCTATCTAAGTCTTTTTTTCCTACTTATGTTCAGCACCCAGCTGTCCCCTCCTCCAAATGGTCAACCACTGCCCTGTAAAAGATTGAACATCAGCCTCCCAAACCTGTATCATGGCACAGCAATTTTCTCAGCAAGGGGGCACTGAGACTGCCTGTTCCTGACACTGGATAAAAGTAGTTAGGAGGAAAACCAGAAGTTTGAAAGGATGAAGTAACCAGAAGTAACCAGAAGGCAAGGGTAACCCAGGTTCTTATTAATAGATCCCTTGGGATGGATGATCAGTGTTTGTTTATATGTAGTTTGTTTTAGAACAACTTGGTCACAATGCAAAGCAGATATGTAGCCATTTTGGTTGTTATTATCTATAGTAATACAGGAATATGAAAGCATAAAAATATTACTTAAGTAAATGTATAAGGGAAAAGAAAGAAGGAGAAAGAAAGAAAGAAAAGAAAGAAAGAAAGAAAGAAAGAAAGAAAGAAAGAAAGAAAGACAGAAAGAAAGAAAGAAAGAAAGAAAGAAAGGATAATACTAGAAATATACCACCACCTGTGGATCCAGTAACAAGACTTGATTGTTGCAATTTTGATATCCTTTGGTAGAAGTGATGGTCTTTATCCACTGGGAAAGCCCACCAAACACAAAGTCCGATGTATTGCACTCAATCTCAGGTGGAAATCCCTGGGTACCACCCCTGGAGGGGGCTGGCTTTAATCCTCTGCTGGAAGGCCTCTGAAATGAGTCTGGGGGTGCTCTGGGGGTCTTTGATGGTTTATGATATCCCCTAACACATGACAACTGCCTCTGATGTCAGCCGAGCCACTTATGTCCCATCAGACCTTCCATGGGAGGAAAGGGGAGAGTTACAGCCCTGAAGGAATTGTGTAAGGGAGGACAATTACTATGACAAAAAGCACCACCCCATCTTTCAGGATCTGCCTCTTACCAGTCTCAAACTTCAGAGTGTAGCCTCTCTTTCTGTCCAGTGCTAATCCACCTCACCTGCTCCCCATCTGGGGTGCAAACCTGGCCTCAGCAAGGCACCCTGGCACCTCCACAAATGGGCAATTGCTTAGAGTCACTAAGCATGAACAGTTCAGTCTCTCCCACAGAGCACTTTTTCTGAAAGCCCTCCTTGACAGGTCTGCTGGAGAGAGTTTAGCATGATAGTCAAGACATGGCATTGCTGCCTTTTGTAGTAACCAGAATAAAGCAATAAAAAGATCAGTTAAAATGCTTGCTGGAAGTTATTGATAGAAAAATTCTTTCTGCACCAAAGATTATAAACAGAGCTTTATCTCAGGATAGATTTGTTTTAATTTGGCATTGATGTATTTGATACCTGGTAGGATCAAAGAAAACAGAATCAAAGAGTGAAATACAGGCAGAACTGCTTCTCTGAATATTGGCCTCTTTTATAGGTACAAAATCTCAGGACTAGAGTGCTCAAATTTATTTGTACTGATGTTTGTTTAAAGATCAATATTAAATAAATTGGTCTGGAAGCTATAGTCATAAAGCAGCTGTCGGACTAATGTAATCCCACAATGCTATTTTGTCTACTGCATGAAACCTGGTTAGCTGTGTACTTCTAATAACATGTGGATATCTAGTGAAAAAGAAAATAGCTGAACTGGATTCAGTGCACTTGGATTGACTATGTACGTATCCATTTATTTGAAATTTCAGCTTGCTGACCAGATTGTAAATCAAACCTAACTTTCAGATTTTCATGGAAAAATTCAACTTGAATTTAAACAGTTGTAAAAAGGATGTTATGCTGTCCACGTTGAAAGAAGTAAAGGGAGATATAATTGTAAATCTGCCTGTTTTGGCTTTGGATTTGTAATAAATCTCCAGTGTCTAAATACATACAGTTTATGTGTTTGATAGTAAACACAGGTTTCTTTGCGGCCATTCTTCTATGTTTCTGTTGACAATATGCAGAGATTTTTCTCTGTGATTTCCATCAATGAAAACAAGAAGAAAGGAAATATTTCAAAATGTAGGGCTGCTTTGCATTATGAGAGTCACATGAAGGACCTCTGACAAGCCTAAGATGTGTTTGAGAGGCTGTCAAAAATGCTCTGAGCCAAAAATGAGATTTGTTTGTACAATGTAAACCAGTTTATCTAGAGGTCCAAGGGACACCTGAAAGCTTTGGATAAGCAGTTTTGGATGAATTTAGCAGCTTTTTTGGAAGAGCCTGCCCTTCAGGTCAGAGATGAAAAGGCAACTGGTGCCTCATCGCCATGCTGAGATGTAGAGAGCCTGTAATATGCCCCCATTGACTTTGCCTGTCCACACCAAAGCTCCCCAGATCCTATGCACTGAGTTCCAGATGTCAATTAGTGAGAAGCACCACAACTTCTTGTCCCATTTAGGACCCAGATGTCCCAGGACAGTAAATTCTCCTACTCTTGAATGCCACCATCTGCCTGACTCACTGGGGTGCAGCTAAACTCCTCACTAGTGACACACAGAGGTAGGGAGAGGGCATCTGCCTTTTCTTCTACAGACCATGCTTTTCAGGTCCACCCACTTACCTGCATGGCTTTAATGATGTTTTCATGAGTAGAGCTGAACAGTCAAAAGTGGAAGTAAAAGTGTCTTCTTGAATGTGTATTCAAGGGGGAACTGATGGTTTCCTGAAAGCTTCAACACCCTTCTCTAAGTCACATCATGAGTGTATGGATGTGTCATCTCAGTGTTGACAAGTGGATGACTTGTGTGTCAGGATCACAGTGTTTGCCTGCCCACACTACAACATTGGCTGTATTTATACACTCTAATCCAGTTTTACTAGGAATGTTGACACGTGTGTGCATATTCGATGGAATGAATGTCCATAGGTGTAAAAAAGGGACATTAGTCTGGAGACACACCCTGAGGCACATTTGCAATCTGAGGAGCCATTTGTATTTAATTGTAAAAGAAGATGTGGTATGAATAAAATTATTTTTCAGCAACTGTAGCAAATTTAAATATTCCTGCCTTCTGAAGAGAGTTTTACACTAATTCCCACTGGTCAGGAGACCATTGCTCATAGTTTTTGGGGATGCTGACCAACCCATCTTTACTGTTTTTTCTCAGCTTTCCTAGTGATTGCTTCTGTCTTCTTGGGCAAATCACTTAATTGCTTTGAAATGCAGCTGGTCACAACATTAAAATGGGGACAGTGAATACTTTTTGTTGGTATGTAAAGCATTTGGGGAATTCTGCATGAATATGACTTTTGCAGATTGTTTTATGTGATCATGATGAAAAATACTGCTGCACTGAAAATATAACAAGGGAGCAGAGTATCCAGGCATGTCTGTGGGGGAAAACATGCATAAAGAAGAGCCCCAGATGACAGTACAGCCACCTGCAGCCTGTACCAGGCATGCTCTGAAACAGCAGAATCCTGTCACTATGGAAAACCACATCGTGATTTGCAGATGTCCAGCTGGATTCTGCAATTTATATATTGGATACATAGCAGTGGCTAATGTCTGTAACCATGTATCTAAGATAGCAGAACCTTTTATTTCTTGTCTTTTTTAGAGATTGAGTGCAATACAGATGGAACATTACCCTAGTGCATTTCTCCCCCTTGGAAATTCAGGAAAGAGGCTAGGTTTATATTCTGGGTCATAATCAGGAAATAGCTTAACAAGGGGAGTAGGGGAAAATGGAGGTAGAGGAGACAATCTTTCCTTTTCATGAAATCAATTCCGTAATGTAGTTTAACTGCAGGTTCTGCAGCAAGGAGCAAAATCCATTTTCCAACTATTTAGGACTTCTAGTCCCTAGAAGCCTCAACCATGGAAATGAGGGAACCTGTTTACTAACATAGTGTGCTGCCACTCCAGCACGTTTTAAATGCCGTGAAATGAGAATACATAGGCTATGAATTTGTAGATATATGACTGCACACTGTATGTATAGTTTCAATTTTTGTAACAAAGACCTAAAACTTAAAGCAGAAATGTGGCTGATTGTGCTGAATTATTACTCCAAGATAGATTCATCAAATCTCCCAGCTGTATAAGACAGGGCTTACTAATGAAGTTCCCTATCAAAAAGAAAAGCCTAATTTTGATTTGGCTTAGGTAATGAACTTCTTTTTCCTGGTGTGATTATCTGCATGGGGTGGCTAAAAGAGTAGCAAGAGAGAGTGCGCTCACAGAAGCATTATGCAAAATGTCTTTTGTCTCTTTTTGCTGGGATATATTAAATTTTCAATGTAGTCTATGTAATATAAAATTATGATAATGACTTTTGGCCCACTGTGAAGGCAGCTTGCTGGTCCTGAGCATGTGTGTCTGGCTTGAGCACTAGGATACACTGTGGGAGTTGCCTTTTCTATTAACAAACCTCTAGATACCTAATGATGAATTTTCTTTCACCAAATGTTCTCCTTTTGTCTAAAATACAAGCATTTTCTAAATTGCTTTTGAGAAAAACAAGAGAGACAGAGAGGTCTATGGCAATGACAAGGGATATTGAAACAAAGCAAGGAATACAGTTAGCATCATGCTTGCAATTATAAACCAACCAAAAGATTGTTTCATGTAATAGTGAAAATATTTACTACCTTATTGAAATAAATAATGGCATTACATTAGTAAAGGAAAAAATCAAGCAATCTTCCTCATAAAATGTCACTGCAAATTCAGTAGCAAGAAACTTGTCTGTCCAATGTATTGCAGGCAATGGTATCAACTTTTGCTACCCATAGTCTCTTCAGTAATTGTTAAGTCTTTTTCCTCTTCCACCCTTCTTTTCTATTCCTCATAAAAAAAAAAAGGCCAAACAATCAAAAAGACCGATATGTGCTCTGGTTTTATTCACATTTATTAAACAAGATGTAAAATCAAAAACGAATATGCTTTAAATAGGAGGAGCTTTTTGTAAGCTGAGTGTAGTTCACAGTTATCTTGCAAGAAAGATCTTTTTCTATGTGGAAAAAAATTCACTAGCATCTTGACATACAATTTCTGTATTTTTCTAAATTTCTGTGTTTTCTCCCTATTGTCAAAGTCAGTGGGACAAAACTCAAGTCCACACTGAGCCGTGGTCCCTACACAAACCTATGGTGGTCCCCGTGTGACATCACTATATTATTGTTGTACTCACTGGATTACAAATTCAAGGGAGGAATGAGCTGCAGCACTCCTTTAGCTGACTGGACCATAGTAGCTAGAGAAGGACTGTAATGAAATATACACTGCAAACAGAGTCTGGTGCTGCCACCCAAACGTCCTTGGCTGCACACAGAGGAGTGGGCTTCGGCAGATCTCCTCTCAGAGCAGAGCTGCAGGATCTGGCCCATATTGTTCAGGTCTGTCATATTACTGAGGCGATTATTTTTCAAAGTTTCCCAGGAGAGCTGAGCTGCCCCCCAAGGCAGCTCCAGCCGCTAGCTTTCTGTGGCATGTGTCAGGGAAAGGGCAGTGCTGCGGGTATTTACATACCTGATGATCACAACAGAGTGGTCTCTGTCGTGCGCCTGTTTGCATGGGCTCGGTTTTAATTTGGTGAAACAGGTTACTTACCAAAAAACCACTTAGCTTTGCAGAATAATTAGGATTACTTCGTATCAAAATCAGAGGGAAACAAGATGAAGTAGAATGCGGTGGAATAATAAAAATAAAAGCCTCATTTTTAATTTTCTTATACTACAGAGAGCCAACATAACCTTTAGCAGATTAAGAGCAAATCTCTCCAGAAATGGAATCAAGCCTTCTTGCCTTCTTCTCTTCTTCTAAGTAAAGAGCTTATTGTAGGTTCTGCAATGAATAAAAGCTCTGTGAATATCTGAGAACACATTAGTGGGTCTAAAGGTTGGGAATGTGTGCAATTAATTAATTAAATTATAATACAATATAGCTTGTAGCAGTGTAAGCCTGCATTCCTTTGACCCTCCTCTCTCCTTAGCCCTTATTGCTTTAAATGAAGACATATAGGAATGATGCCTGTCTCTTGCTGGCATTAGTTATAGGTTTCCCAGTGATACACATAATAAGACCCTTTCTCCTACATCTGTAAATGTCCTACCGATCAGCGGTACAGAAAACCTCTCAGCGTCTGGCATTTCTTTGTAGCTGCCAGTAATCTCTGACTGTAATCTTTATTAAATCAGTCCTTTAGTTCCTGTGAAAACCATTTCCATACTATGTATAGCTATTTAGATTTCATTTAAAAATAAATAATAAAACCTTCTGAGACATATGGCATTATACCACAGGTGTCATGCCCTTCGAGGCCGCCTTGTGCATAGCAATGGCTGCGGATCGATGAGAGAGCTTGAAGGCTCTAAGAAATGAGTCTGCTGAAAGTTCGAAAGGTGGAAGTCTCCAGTATGTAATGAGGTTATGTCTGTGTTGCGTTCGCTTTTCCTACCAGTCGGGAGACGTCGTACCACTCTGCTCACTTGGCCAAAAAATATTGTTCTTTTGGTTACTACCCAAGCTTCCATATGTTACCACTTTCTGTTTTTTCTTAGATGCAGCACTTAGGTAAATGCTGAGTGGATCAAACTACATGAGGTTATGTTCAAATGGCAGAAAGAACAACTCTTGGCAGCCACGTTCCGTGTTTTTATCCTTAATTCTTTATCTGTGTTTTATCAGCTGAAGCAGACAGCAGTAGATGAGCAGAAGCTTCTCTGCATAAGAACTTTAGCAAAGTAAAACTGTTCACTTTACAAGCAAATGGCCGTGCTGCAATCAGAGCACTACGGAAATAGCAAAGTAATTGTTTAAAATGTCTTTATCTGGTAGTGTCTCATTTATAGCAGAAGAATTATTTTCCAGTGTCATAAACACCGTTTCACCGTTTGGTGTTCAAAGTAGCCCCGCACCCCCCCCCCTTTTTTTTTTTTTTACTTCACTTCTTGATCAATTTATTTTACTATGAGATTGACTCAGTAGTTTTAGATCTTGCTTATTGCTTGGTCACAAATGGTTGCACAGCAAATGTATCCATTTCACATGCTACTTCATATAGAGATGGTTAGATCTATGTAATATGTTTTGCCTTATCAGAATGCAGAGCTTTGAGTCATTCTTAGCATTTATTTGTGTAAAGAGATTTCATAGTAGGGCTGGGGGACTTTTGACCCATTCATGTTTGGTATAGGCACTCACCAAACAGATTTCTGTGGTTTTGCCTCTGAGTAGGATATTTTGCTGGACATTCAGGTCCACAGAGCTCTGTTCAAATCCTCTGGCAGTGGCACCACTGTATTTGTATTAATGTATCTCCTGTTCTTGCGAGTAAATGGCTGGCATTCTGTTTTTGTTGGTCTGCCAGCCAAACTATGAAGTGGTAATTGAGTCTGTTTTAAAGTGGAATGCTTTAGACAGTGCTTTAATTGTACTCGAGCCAATTCCATAAATATACACTCTAGTATTAAGTTATTTTCTACTATAAGCACTTACTCAGAATCCATTTGTATTGCATTTAGTAAGTTTGTTTCACTTGTCTTTAAAAGAAAAAACATTTCTGAAACTCCTTCCTCCCTCTTGCATGCTTTTAAATTACAAAACAGGTGCAGGTTTTTAAAAGTGATCTCGTTGTTCTTGTCAAAATGGTCCTGTACCTCTCTGTTCCCTCTATCCATGTGTGGAAAACGTCGCATTTATTATCACACCCAGTTTTATGCGTCTTCCAGATGATTTAACTGAACTGATGCTATGGAGGATATGCTGACTGGCACTTTTCCCATGCCTAATGTGTTAACAAAAGCCAATAGTGTCAGTTTTAACAGTTTTAGTTAAATTCCCATGATGCTCTTAACAAACGTTGAAACCTCTGCCATGTCTTACCCTGACAGATTCCCTGCCGTCATTGCACACTTAAAATAAATGTCATCCCCAATCAAAAAGTTCACATTTTTTCTGACAATATAATTTCTTACTTTGTTCCTGTTTTATCTCTTTCTTCGGCACAATAACCCAAGGATGCATATGTTATTTCTTTAAAGTGTTTTGTGCCATCTTTTATTGTTAGAACTGGAGCCTCAGCAGCAAGTGCTGCTTCATTTGACTCAGTGCAAAAGGAAATTTTCAGAGTGGGGCACATGTAATAGGAACTGTGCCTCCTAGGGCTAAATGATAGTAACCCAATGTGTTTGGAAGTGTGCTGGGTGGCAGTGCATACCTGCCACGTGTGCAACATGGGGTGAGCCATGAGTAGGGAGTTCCACGTGCTTGGAAGGATGCTTGTCAAGCAAACGTCACCCTCTTTTCTACTACTTGTTTCACTACCTCCCCTCTTTCAAAGACAGTTTTTGCAGTGGGTAGAGGAGAGAGAACCCTACAGAACACATTCTAGTCTCTATAGGCTACCCTTGGCTATATATTAGAGCTTTGAATTGGCTGGAATATTCTACCTGCGAGAGCGTGTATTTATGCAAAGAGAAGCCCCTTTGTGAGCAGCAGCAGCGTCTCTTTGATCTAACCTGCGCAAGCCATTATGGCGAGATAGAAGGCAGAGTTTTTTTAATTATTGCATTATAGGTACAATTGGCACCTCTCTCTTTCCCTCCCTCCCTCCCTCTCGCCGTGTCTGTCGCGCGCTCAGAGACGGAGCGAGGTGGCTTTCACAGCAGCTGGTTAATTTCCCTGGCTTCACACTACTGTTTAATGATCCGTTTCTCCTGTGCCACCTCTCTCATCTACTGAAAGATAGGTACAAATTGTACCTATAAAAATTATAATACAACCCTGGATTATCTTTGTTTTTCAAATTGTGATCATCTGAACTGAGGTTTAATATTCTTTCCTTACACAGTTCTTTAGAAATAGCCAAGAATAAATCACTATCTCTGACACAAAGCGTTTTGGTGTAAAGATTTTACATTTGGGGCATTTGGCAGCCTTTCACATGGTTGGTTGTTTTTGAAGGTGGAAGATAAATCCCATGGAGATATCATCCAAACAACCGTATGGCCACTAAGCCAGCCTGCAAACCATTGCAAATGGCCAGATATGCTGGCAGGTCTGGCTATCGGGCTGCATCTGTCTCTGGGCACCTCAGAAGACCTTGTAACACTTGGTTCTGCTTGAAAGAGATGGGTAACAAATGTCTGTGTAGGAATGACACAGAAGGAGTTGATCCTTCCTGGGGACAAGGGGATCAGCTTCTTAAAAGTCCCTCCCAGGGTTCTGATCCTATCAGTGATGAGTAATAGGAAGAGGACATTTTCACCCACACCTAATCAAGCCTCACCTAATGAATTGCTCTTGTATCTCTGGGTGTGGTCCAGATCAGGAATAACATATTTTAGTAGAGAACCAGAGGGAAGTTTACACCATTACTCACTCTTTGTTATATCCCTTCCAGGACTCAACTTCACTCCCTAGGAGATGGCAATCCCTTGCTTTTGAAGAATGCTCAAAAATATGTTTAAAATTTCTCAGAATTAGGGAGCATTTGTGATTTTTGTGAATTTATTTCTGTATCTTTTTTTAACTAAACTCTTAACTGGAAGGATATCAGGACAAAAAAAAAATCTGTTTCAACACAAAAGCAGGGTAAATGTCGAGACTATGTTAAAGGGGTGTCCAAAATAAATAATCTCTGGGGAAAAAAATCATCAACCCCAAACAAAAAGAAAACAGAGCAGAGTCAGTGCAGTTAAAGAAAGGTTGTGCATTTGAAACTGCAGATTTTAATTCAGCAGGAAGCCTTCTCTTGAGTATTACGACAGAGTTTAAAGGGACCTCCATAATGATTGATATTCAGTAGATTTTCATGTGTTTTCAAAGTTTCTTTCTTTAAGGAAAGCCATTCACATGCCTGATTAGTAAGCAGAGAGCGACCCTTCTTAAAAGCTGTGCTAGGAGGCTGGGGAATTCACGTAATTTAGAGAAACGTGTTGGACAGAGGGGTTTGGAAGTGAAGGTATACTGTCTTCCTAGGAGTAATGTACTAGAGAATCCTCATTCTGAGGCACTGTATTTTCTATAAAAATACTGAATCACAGTTTGGTGAATTTAGATACCAGATTTGAAGTCCTGTTCCAGCTAGCATGTTTCAGTCCATTTCTAAATGCCACAGTTGCAAACAAAGCAAATGGAGAAGTAATTTTAGGTACATAACCATGAAGCATTTTAGGAGGAAATGAAACTGTATTTATGTGTTACAGCCATCACAGCTGAGAGAAGGCAAGACAGGACAGGGAGAGTGGAGAAAGAAGTTGAAAGAGAGCCAGAACCAATGCCATTAGCCATAGAGCAACTGATGGTGGGAACCAATTTCACAGATTTTGTTATCCCATTGTGAGTTTCATACTTGTCCTTCTCAGTTTCCTGGGGAAGATCTCACATCAGTGACTCTTCCCACTCTCATCTTCTTTTTGCAGTGTAAGGGTAAGACAAAACCAGCTACAGCTTATCCTTTGTGACCTCCTCTCTAAGATGCCCTGCTCTGAATCCTCCTGCCATGAAAGACAAGAACATTTCAGTTCTTCTGTTCTCCTGACGGTCCCACCACAGTACATGCATGGATAAAATTTGTTTGACTAGAACGATTATCAAAGGGTTGAAAATTATAAACATACAAAATGTAAAAAGTAGTAGCCAGGAAAAAGAGGGAGAATCACAGAATGTTTTTCACTGTGAATTGTTGCCCAGGTTCTGCTTGAAATTCAGGTTGTTTATAACCAGCAATCCTTTTGGAAATTGCTTTGAAGAAAGCCTAATGATTGGAGATTATCGTAAAGCCAGATTTCCATGAAAACCACTTCAAGTGCTTTTGGCATTCATAGGTCTTCTTTGCTTTGTGACCTTCCACTGCAAGTAGGTGGTATTCCAAAGTCAGACATGTGCTGTAACTACATCTTTAGCATCAAATGGGTATTCCAGGGCACACAAGCCAGTGGTCTGTTCTACTCTGTGGTCTGTTCCATCCTTGCAGAGGTATGACTCTTTGGAATAACTCAATATCCACGTGCTGTAGTTCCTTCAATTCTTGTTCAGACACCTTTAAAACGTTTTCATGCTGACCAGCAAATTGTCACAGCACCAGGATGAGTGTTCAGCAACACTGTGTCTGTTTCCTGTACCTTCCTCTCTGTTTTGAGCTGTGAATGTGACTACATTTGAGTAAGAAACCTTCTTCACAGTTTCAGCAGGCTTATGATTGCAGCATGTCAGTAGTGTATCTTTTGTCTCTGATCAACCACACACGTGCTTTCTTGCAGCCACTTCTGGTGTGTGATACGGCAACCTCAGTGAGCACACATGGCTTGCTGAGATATACCTAGAGGGGTATCCCAGATTCTTTATGTTTACTTGTCTTTCTCAGCCTCTAGAAAGCCTTTTCTCCTTGGCAAAACTGGTAATTTTCAGTAGTGTTGGGAACATGTGTTCAGGATGCTTTAATGAATATAGAAATTAACAAAGTGTGTGTTTCTTTTTCTAAATGTCAGCAATTTATGGTTATCTATATACCAGTGTAATGGTATTTTCAGTAGCCCATCAGTCTAAGTTCTCTCATCAGTATGATAGCATAATTGCACATACATCCTGCTGTACAGACAGAAATGTGCAAGAAGTGAATACTTAGTCAAAGGCACATGGATACAGCAGAATGACACTCTGTCAAGGGAAGTTCAGATTGGACATTGGGAAAAGGTTCTTCACTGAGCAGGTGGTCAATCGCTGGAACAGGCTCCCCACAGCACCAAGCCTGTCAAGAGTTCAAGCAACATCTGCAGGACACTCTTAGTCATATTATTAGTTTTAGGTAGTCCTGTGAGGAGAAGGGAGCTGGACTTGATGATCCTTTATAGGTCCTTTCCAACTCAAGATATCTTATGATTCTCTGTTGTCTGTAAACAATCTTGTGCAGGTTATATGTTACACAAGTTAAACAGGTAATTTTCAACACCAGCTCAGCTATGCAGTCCTTGCTTGTGAGGCCACATGCCAATAATATTACCACTAAGTTATCTGAAAAAGAAAAAATACTAACACCCAGAATGATTTCTTTTCAAAATCCTAGCTGCTATGCATTTTGTCTAATTTTTGGTTTGGTTGTTTTGGTTGTTTTGTTTTGTTCTTCTGGTAAGTGCTCTGTGTTCTTGGTTTTTAAGCAGCAGAAAAGAAAAATATCTCCCTTAATTTGCTCTGACTTTTTTTTCTTAATTCTTAGGCATTGCATCCTGTAAAATCTATTGAAACCCTTCACACAAGGCTGAAATGTATACATACACACACACACACACACACACACACACACACATATGTGTATGTATATGTACATACATGTATAAATATTCCCTCTGTAGAGCAAATACACATCCATACATTATTATTTAAAAGTAGGAAGGGTTTCAACAGATAGATGAATAAAAAAGTGCCAAGTGAAAAAAGAAAATATAGATACATTTTGATACAGAAATTAAAGAATAACCTGGCAGAAATGATCTTTTGGAGTCAGAAGTTGCCTTTGCGTCCAACAGCTCTGCCACTCTGCAACGAAACAGGCAGCACAGTTTTCCTCCAGCTTTCAGTTGGCTTTGCAATCAGCCAGCCCCTGTGGGGAGGGAGGGGGGCTCCCTACTGTATCTTCCTTCATCAACATGGCATCTCTCAAGGGGCCTGCACTGAATCTGTTAAGATTAGCTGTGCTGCACATTAGTGACAGGAGCTGCCTGTCTCTCTCAGGAGAACACGGTGGCATGGTACTGCTTCCTGTTTGAGCAAAATCAAGGCTTTAATTGCAAGGAGGTTTTTTTTCATTACCTGTTAATTGATAAATCATGCTTGCAGGTCTGTGAAACGAGCCACATTGTGGGCAGTCTTCCAGGGTTTCTCTTCCTCCTTCCCTAAAACGAGGATGTGTCTAATACTAGGAGCAGAGCCATGGTGGCAGGGAAAAGCCTCCACCCCACAGCACCCCAATGAACAGCTCTTAAAGCAGGCAAAGTGGGCTTGGGAGCCTGTGCCTTCCTCTGATTTTGGTCCTTAAGTGATGGTGCTTCAGCTGGGAGACTTTGCACCATTCCCTTCCATCCTGGGATAACAGCAAAGGCAGGTTTTGTAGCCCTACTTCCCAGGCTTAGTCTCAGCTGCCTGGATTTTGAGCTGATCCCAGATGTAGCTTGGCATGGGCTTGGCTAGAGAAAGCAGCAGGACTGGGAGGTGGAAAGGTGAATTTTAAGTCACCTTCATGCACCTGTGTGGCTACGTGCAGCTGCGTGCCCAGAGACGCAGCCTCTTTCATTCATGTTAGCCACAGCTATGTATCAGGCTTTTGTTGTTTGATCTAAAATCAACAAGAAAAAATGAGTTGGCATTAAAGTCACCGTCTTCAGGAGGCACATAAAACATGCATTTTTTTAAGATTTCTTTTGTCATTTCTGTCCTTTTATTCTTGCTTCTATTGCAAGTAGCAAGAGGCCACTGTCTTGGGAGGAACAGTAAAAATCCTGAGTATAGTGAAATAATTTAGCTGATAATTCCCCACTGTATAATTTTCTACGCTTCCTGCTAGCTGACCTTGTGGGCTCCTGTCAGGTTGCTAAGGGAAATCCAGCAGGACTCCTGTGCTGCTCCTCTACTTTTAAAAAAGTATTACAGGAAAAGGAGGCATGTTTATGTCAGCTTAGTTATGTGCGTATTTGATCAAGTGGCATTCTCTAACCGTTTTCCTTGCCTTTTATTTTCTTTCTTGTTTTAAAATTGGAGTGATAGCTCTGTAGAGAGGAGCTGTTCCTAGCTAATCCCTTGGCATTTTCAGCATAAGAAACATCACTGAAAAGCTAGGGAGCAGGCACATGTGTGAGCAGGAAAGGTACCGAGTGTAACTGGGGTATTTGAGAAAACTGGTGGAATTGTGTCAAAGACCGCCTGTGTTTGGGTCTTTATACAAAGGCAGGGCATTGTCTGCCCTAAACAATACTAATAATGAGGGAGGGGAGCATTAAGGTTGCTGCTGCCAGGTCATACCACCTTGGTAGTGTGAGCACAGCTGTTGAGACCTCCTAGACATTTGATGACTTGCGCACAAATGAGTCTGGTTCCCATTCCGGTTTTCAGCAGACAAATGTTCCTCACAAAAGCACATCTGCCGTGGGTGGTGCTTTCATTGACTGTAGCACAGCAGTGAGGACACAGGCTGACTGCACAGAAATAGCTCTAGGTAATACGGAGATGGCTCTATACTGCATCTAGGTGGTCCCTCTCCGGACCGAGGAGGCTTGGATGGGAAGCATGGGCAGGAGGCTAGCACTGCTGCTGCCTGTGCTGTGCCTGGTGTGCAGAGAAATTGAAAATGTCGCTCGCCAGGGCTATCAATCTGGCACCTTTGACATCCCTCACAAATAAATGAATCCATTGGAATGGATTTGGCTCATATTGCAGTTTTTAGTGCCATGATAGCTGTAAAAATAGAACTTCAGATCTAGGCTGTGCTGTGGTGCCATGATGTGCTCTGGTTTGGAATTTTACATTCTGAGGTTTGAACTAGATTCTTTTTTTATTCATTAGCATCCTTTAGATTTTCCAACTTTTAATGGCAGAGTAGCCTTTGGACCTGATGCTGGGCCAGAGAAACCAGGCTCATCTGAGGAGCCCAGATTGTCCCTGTGGCCTCGAACCATATTACAGGATCTTCAAGGTTACTCATAAGGTGTTTTGGCATGATAGGCACTGCAAGCAGGTGCAGCCGTTGCCTCCACTGTGATTTTCCCTGACCTAGCAAAGTTTCCCTGCACAACTCTTACAGGAAATAACAAAGCATTGATTGGTGTCTGACTTGTTTGTAGGTAATTGTAGGCCATTGATCTAACCAAGCTGGAGCTGTGGTACTGTAAGTTGTGCAGCCCTCATTACCTCTGACCTGGTGACTGCAGCATTGAGTCATTGGAAAACTCATCCAGAAGAGAATTGTTCCTTAAGTTTCTGCCTGCTGTAGAAAAAGCAAAGGTGAAATGGTCATTTGTAAGTTTTAGCAGGCTGCATGTAATAACTTTGCAGCCTGATGTACAAAATTGCGTGAAATGCTTGGGACAAACAAGCTCCCTGCATTGTCCTGGTTTTTACAGGAGGAACTGGATCAGCTGGCTTGCATTGTGCCCCAGCTGTCACAAGGAAAACGCGCTCATATTTGTGATCAAATGTCAGTAGGCTATGGCACAGAGCTGGGAACGTGACATTGCTTTGGATCAGATCCTTTTAAAATTCAGCAATAGTAGCAAATTATGTCTGCAATGGATTAAACACAGGCATTTTTTGATCTACATTCAGTTGCATGCCCCAGAATTTTTATCAATAAGTCTACGATTTATAGGCATTGATTTTGCAAGGCCTTTAACAGGAAAATAAAAAGGGTCCTCAAGGATCGAACTCAAAAACTATTGCTCTTGCAGCAATCTGGTACTTTATATTAGTGAAGGTGGCAAATCTTTGATCAAAACAGCCTAGAAAATTAGTTGTCACAGAGATTATTTCAGGATGTTTGGTACTTTTAATTAATGCTTTCTTTTGGAAAGAAGTAAACCCTTTAAGTAGTAATGTGAGTTCTTTGTCAGTTTCTCTGGTCTGTTCATCCTCTGTACTTCCAGTTTCACAACCATATACACAGAATAATCAAGCCCTGTATAAGGCATAGACTTCTTTGTACCCCAGTTTCTCTGCTCTTCTGCATTAAGAATTTTGCAGTCAGAAGAGAAAAAAAACCATAAAATATGTTTCCTAAGAAAGAAACCTTCACTCATTTCTATTTTTTTTTTTTGCCTGCACCTGCATTCATAAATAAAGGAAAATATTGTACCTGCCAGGAAGTATTATACAAGGCACTTTCTTTTGTGTCAAATTCCATTATTTTGAACAGGTTGTGTAAGGGTATCCAGCCTGCTGCACTGGGATATGCAGGGTGTTTTTGCGTGGTTTATATTTGTGCCCAGTTTTGAATACATTTGATGTTAGCACTGGATTTTTATGTTTGCTTCAGGATGTTATTATACCACAGATGACAGGACAGCACAAATTGCCATGTAAGTCTAGCTGCTGGGCTGTCGGCCTCTGAGTTCAAAGCACCAGAAGGGTGTATTTGCAAAACTGGCGGTGGACACAGGGCATTCAGAATATTTGGAGCAGGATTTCCAATGGCACCAAGTATAGGCAGCCCCATGGACATGACCTCTAACAGAACAGGTGAAGAGGTGAATCCTGCCATCTGACGCATTCCTCTTTGGCAACCACTTCTACTAAAAAAAATTTCCAGTTTATTCTGCCTAGCAATGGGCTAGAAATACCTCTGTGGACTGAGAGAGATGCTGTTCCACATCTACAGAAATACCATACAAATAGTAATGCACTTTTCTTTTCCTACACACTATTATGTGTGTATTTTTCACTGACAGACAGGTGACTGGTTCAGATGGGCATAGACAGTGTAATTTATGCATCCATTTGGCGTGTGCGTGTTTCCAGATCATGGCATTGTCTTCTCTTCCTGCTAGATAAGTTGAAACATTGACAGGCAGTGTGTTCACTTTTTCCTTTTATTACAGTAATTTATAAGATATTTTAGCTAACAGGAGAACAGCCCAAGGGGGCATTCTCATGTTAATTACCAAATGTGGGCTTGTCAAAATCAAATAGCTTCAGGAATAATGCAAGTAATACTGCATCATTATATTGTTTGGCCCTCAACCCCAATATTAGCTTTCAGAAGAAAGGGGGAAAAAAATCCCTTATTTGATAGGCTTTTAAATTAAAAAAAAAAAACAAAAAAAACAACCAAGACTGACCCATCAGAGACCAGAAGAAAAATGCTTGGAAGAGCATGTGTTTTAAGACTGAAAGGAGTTCAAATAATGCAGTTTTTTAAAAAAATAAATACTCAGCTAAAAACAAAAGAACTGTCACAATGTTGATTGCCATTCTCTGACACTTCTCATCCAGCTGAAAGAAGTAGCATTTGCTGCAATGTACCATCAGAAAATTCTGCTTCCAACATTGTGATGTAGGGTTTGCAGCTGTTCTCATTTCTCCCTTTGGAACACCCATGATGAGCCACCCCAGTATCACCTCCTAACAATATCCTACCTCCTAGCCCACTTTGGCACACTCCACAAACCACCCATCCCATTCAGGTACTCCAAGAATCTGCCAACAACTGGGACAACAGAGAAGATGCGTTTGTAAATATATGCACAGACACATTGACACTCAAACAAACCTTGCTGAGGCGTACTGTCTCATCATTTCTGAAGCTGTCAGCATAACCAAAGGTGTTCCAACACTGTCATTAACCAACTTTTACACTGCACCATCGAGTTCTGGTGTCTTGTACTCGAGGGTTTGAGATGATCAGTCAATAACTGTGTTTTCTCCTTTACATTGCACAATTCACTTTAGCCAACCCTACAAACTGTCTCTGTGGCTTCAGAAACCAGCAAGAAGAATCTTGTCATGCAATTTGCTGATTCCTCAGTGCTGTAAATGTGGGTGAGGTGGGTAAGGGAGGATTGCTTCTGTGAAGCTGCTCTGCTATTCTGAAGTTTGACATTACTATTTCAATTTTAATTAACTGATTTTGTGCTCCTCTCATGTTTCATGGCACAAAAGTAGAATAAAGTTTACTAAATATTTAACAAAACCACAAATAAAACCTTCTCCAGTTCCAGAATGTTATCTAGTTGGAGGCACGTCCTACAGACCTTCCACATTGAACCCCTCTAATTGCCAACCAGCTTCTCTCAGAAGGCCATTTCAAAAAGCAACCAGATTCCAGTCTTGTTGAACTCTTTTGGATAACAAAGTCTAAATCTACAAATCCCTGAACAAAACCTTCTGGCATTAGTATTCACCTGGTTGTGCCAGAATAGCACTGGTGACTTGAGCATTTCTGATCACAGTGGATACATTTTCTATTTCAATACAGTCTTTCAGTTCAAACCAGCTAGAGCTTTAAAACTTAAAATCAACATGCTGAATTTTACCTGGAAATCAGTAGAGAGACACTGTAATTCCTAAAGAATTATGGTCTACAGTATCTGCAGTTACAGTGTGGGCCTGCAGTGAAAGCCCCATAGGTGCAAATATCTTACCTCCAGGGGCAAAGGCAGATAGCATCTCTATCAGCTCATATAAGTCTTCATGCTAAGCAAAAGTGATGAGAAGACCTTTTAGTAGTCACTGTTACCTGAATAGCTAATGCAGACAATTATTCTCCAAATAAAAATGTTTAGAAGGCATGCCTTAATTGTTTGCCAATGTACTTGCACATATTTTTTCTTGTTACTTGAAGTGCAGAATTACCATGTTTTACTTAGGTGGAGCTTTGGCCTGGCATCTCTGTCCTATTCATCAGTACCTATGAGATCCTTAGGTAAAATACTTTTCGCAGTTCAGACCAGAAGAGAAGGAGTTTTACAGATCTGTCTACCCTGGTACCTGAGTATGCTGTGACTCATGCTGCTTTTCTTACATGTCTCCTGGTTCTCCCTTTGCGCCTTGACATCACTGATGACGGAGCAGAATCTTTCAGTGAACACCTTTGTGACCTATCAGGTCAGGGGTGGGGAGGAATCACACCACAAATCCTCCATCAATAATGTCCCAGAATTTAAGGTAAATGTCAAAGGTAGCAAGTTTTGGACCCAAACTCCTTCTCCTCTGTCATATTTAGGTCATTTGGATCTTACACTGAGAGAGCAGCAGCTCTTACGTAGGAGACACTTGGATTTGACTCTTAGGCTTTATTTTGTGTGTCTTGTCACTTCCAGAAATTTGGGAAACATCACAGGCTGAAATTCAAGCAGAAAAGACTCATTATTCTTAGAGACTATTACTCAAGACTTCATGGTGACTCTTGCAAATTGACTCTGACAGGTAGCTATCAAACACCCCTATATCTCCTTTAGAGCTTGCACAGCCACAAGAAACCTGTCTGGATCTGACTAGATCCTGAAAATAATTCTTCACAGTCAGAAACACTTGACTCCATCACCTGCAGCAAACAACCTGGATTAACCAGCTTGTTAACCACCTGTTTTCTTTGACTCTTGCGCAGTTACAGCAGATTTCAAATGCTCTTTTCCTTGTAATCAATACATTCAGAACTGAGCTTAATCCACTGGCATTTTAGCCATCATCCTTTCTGCTTCGTTAGTTTGAGGTCATCTAAATTGTACAACATAGCTGATCCTGCCTTAAGGCAGGGGGATGCTCTAGGTGACCTTTTAAGGTCCCTTCCAACTCTATTTTCAATGATTCTATGATATGATCTGTCAAAACAAAATAGACAAGCAGGTACTTAGGGGTATTTAGGATATAGCTTCATCACTACTATGGTTTGATACATATGCAGTTTTCCTGCTTAAATCCATAGCAGTCAATTTTGACTTTTAAGAGTGGCTTTTGAAATTATTCTGGAAAATGTCTGTATAGCTCTCAGATGTTTAAAAAAAAAAAAAAAAAAAAAAGGCAGGGATTGTTGGCATGTAACAAAGGATCATCTCCCATCTCCTGCTCCGTATCTTCTGCTATCACACCACACAGACAAAAAGCATGGCTAGCTATACAAGGGGAACTGTGGGCTACCGGGGACACATGCATTAGTGATGTCTAATAAGAATCTGTTGGTGTGGAAACTGGGAAAACACAGACTGGTTAGGGAAGATGACTTTACCAATGCAGTAAGGTGATCTGTACACAGACCCTAGTAGCTAGGTCAAGCCTCCTATTTATAATAGCCATTCTTTATGAAACACAGACTGGAGAGTAAAGATTTCCAGTATTGAAGACCAAGCTTATACACCACAGACTCACTGTGTCCTTGAGCCTCTTTCTTAATTTATGCTGAGCAGTGTTCTCAGCTGTTGTGATTACCAAAGGTAGCTTTGATGGAGACTGCAGGAGGGAAATGAAGTCTCTGACAGGGTTTCCATGCAGTCAGTTCGTGGTGATGATGCTGTTGTGTAGAGTTGGCTGAAGTCAGCAGGTCAGATACAGATCCTAGTCAGCTTATGGAGAAGCTCCCTTGCTCTGAAGGATTTAAATGGGAACACTGTCAGGTCTGCTGTTCCTATTGAGCTCAATTTTCTTGGTAGACTCTACATGGAGAGAAAGTCTCAAATGCAGCCCAACCCTAGGTCATTAGGGGCTTTAAAAGATTACAGTCAAAACCTTGAATTGTATCTAGTAATAAATGGTGCATTAGCAGAGTGTGTGGAGCTTACAATGGCTTTGTTTAGTCATAGCCCAAATACAAAAATATTAAGTATAGCACTTAGATGAAAATTTACTCCATTTGGATGAAGAAAAGCAGAGAAAGGAGAAGGCAGTGGAAGAAAAACACAGGATGCTTGTTTGTGTTCTTATGCCATTTAGAGTGCTGCACTAGCTAATGGGAGACAGATTCCTCCACTTTAATAGAGCAAATATGATCTTAGATGAATCTACTTGATGATGATAATAGATTTTAGGTTCAAAATGAGAATTCAGCTCCTTCTAAATAAATAGCACCAAATATCCAACCGGTATTTATGAAGAGGCACATTTTATCAGCAGCTTCAGCAGCTAACATAGATGTTTGAATGGCTTCAAAAAATGAAGTCCCTCTTATTAACTGAAATGAAAATCATGGCACATAAAAAAGGGATCAAGGCAGAAAACCTCACATAATTTTACTTCACCATTTCTCATACTTTTCTTTTTTTTTTGTATTGAAGACTTTCAGTGCCCATTGTTCTCAGTCCAGAAAACTGAACACCAGCTTACTCTGGGGCCAGAATAAACAATGTAAGATTTAAAAATGTTGAGTGCTTGCAATTAGTAGTTGTATACATCTGTAAGTGTAGCACTTTGATGCATTCACACTCTTGGACAACAGGGTACAAGGTATGCTCAGAGAACAGGAGTGTAAAACAGGAGATATTCCTGTGCTCAGAATGCATGTGTGTGCAAAGGGCATAAACAGTAGTTTGCTGCCTTACTGCACAATACCTTTGTGATTCCAGAAGGTATCTCTATACTGAAATTCATCAGTATCTTTTGGGCTTCCCTCATGTTGAAGGTATAGAATTGTTCATCCACAAAATTGTTTGAAGCTGTAATTCTGTTTTGACCCAAGGAACCTTGTGCAACCTTATTTCATGCAGACCTGAAAATCAACTGATTTTGTGACAAAGGCTGGTTGCTAAAAAGTGTATTGTGGCATGGAAGGGGGGTATGTGGGCAGCTGCATTTCTAGTTAGCACTCAAGTCTCCTTTTGGAGACCTGCATTTTATTGACCCTGATTCATTTGTTGAAGAAAAATAAATAGAATTCCAGAACTTACATCTTCTTTCAAAACAGTGTTGAAGGAATTGAGTGGAGAGTTAACAGGAGCACTTAGCACTGTGGATGTCTATATTCTGTCTTGCCAAAGGGTAAATAGAGGACATTCATTTGTTCATCAGCTTCCAAATCTCCTCTCTTCCCCTCCCTAAGGGGGGAGGGAAGAAAAAAATAATTTGAAGGAGGGGGTTCTGAATACCTCATATTCTCTTTTTCCTATTTCTAGCAGAGCCAGGCATGAACAATTAAATCTAGGGCTTCCCTGTGGTCTGTGAATAACACAGCACAGTGCTAACCATCAGGGCACAAAGGCAGACAACAAAAGGGGCTTTTTTATTTTTTGTTTACCCTTCAGGACACTGTTTACCTTATCACTGAAAGGAAAGTTATCATCTCATCCCTTTTGGAAATCATAGCAGGTTGATTCTGTACCTCCAGGTATGGGACTGGCTAGTGATGAAGTGGGCACGTCAGCCGGGGATTAGGGAAGTCGTACCGGGAGCTGTTGCGCTCTCCGTCTTTCCCTCTGCCTCTTGCTCCTTCTCTGTCAAACCATTCTCTCTCTCACTCCCTCTAAGCCAGAATGTTATTTTTTTTTTCCTTCCCCCTCCCCTCTAAATTTACTTCACAGCAGATTGTCTTGTAGTAAATCACCAAAAACCCAAATAGCACTAAAGCATTCTGATACAACATTAGCATTTGCTTAACAAGCACAAGATAAACATTAAACAAAGAACTGCATTTCTTTATTAGAGGCTGCAAGATACATAATCCATGAGCACAAGAAACATGGGACCCAGTGGATATGCAGATGTGTGTTATTTCATTGGCGCTGGGCGGCCTTGTTAGAAAAGGTTTTCATCTGAAGGCTTGGGGGTGGATAGTTGACTGTCCCTGGTGGGGCTGTAACTAGATACGGAGACTGTTGCAAGCTAGGCTGGGCTCCCTGGTGGATGCGCTGATTGGACAGCCCGAGGAAAACTTGGGAAGCATCAGGAAGTGAACTCAATCACCTTGGGGATGAGAGGGGAGAACCAGATGAAGGCATTTGACTTCTTTTGTAACTCCCACTAAGGACAGATTGCCAGTACGATCCAGCCTCCATAACTGCAAATCAGGCCCTTTCCCCTATGCCGATTTCATTAGAATGGCCAGCATGGTGCAAAGAGGAGGGAGAAAAAAAAGGTTAGACACAGTAATTTTACAGGCAGGCGGGTACAAAAAAAATCTGCATAATTAAGCAGTCAAGGCTGCTAATAGGGGAGTTTATATGCTCTGGGACCAGGCAAGGGCAGCACATATGGATATAGCACTGGATATTAAATCTACGGCATGCAGACTTACTTCAGGGCCCTTAGAGAAAAGGCTAATTATAGAGAGAGGAATTGTGTTTACTGGTCTGTCTTGGGCAAAGATGTTGAGAGAAGTGCAACCAAGTTTTGCAGTTAGACATGAACAGTCTGTTAATAGAGATATCAAAAATATGTGCCTGTGGTTGCTTCACATCTAATCAACAGGAAATCACAGATTCCGAGACCCCCTTCTCCCCGTTAAATGAGGAGGGGAAAACACATACATATACATATTCTGGATGCAGGATGTGAATGTGTTCATTATTAAATTGCTGGAATTTAATCTGAACCAAGCTCTTTATCATCAATAAATTATATTTAGCAGTTTACCCTAGTTTAGCTGCTCCTGTTCAAAAATGTCAGTGCTTCTGGGTATAAGCTCCAAGTCAGCATTTAAATATAAATGGATAATATGAATGGAAGTTGCAATGGGCAGGACTGAGCAGTTAGAGAAAGGGTATGTTTATGTAACAAGTCCTGATGTGGTGGACATTAACATTTCATAATGCAGATCAAAGGTACAGAGAAGACCCAAGAGCCATCAGTCAGAGACCCCTAGCTACTGTCTAGTGTCTTCCATGAGATGTTTTCTCCAAATTAGAAAGCATTAGACTTTTTTTTATCCATATGGATAGATAGATAGATAGATAGATAGATAGATAGATAGATAGATAGATAGATAGATAGATGATAGATAGATTTTTTTTTTGTTTTAACACTTTTGAAAGTCATTAGTCATTTTCTAGCTCCCTGCCCACTCCCCACAGAAAGAAGTGTCTCATTCTATTAAAGGGATTTCACTCAAGGCATTATCATGAAACAGTGCCTCGTATCCATAACTGATAGCAGAGGCCAGTGCCCATGGCCTGTTTTGATTTAGCATTTTTCTGCTTTAGGCTTTTGTCTTTTTAGTGTTTTAATAGCTATTCCATCATGGGTAGCCCCCTTCTAAGGTCCTAAGGAAAGCAAGAGGGTCAGTCAAGAAGTCTGATGTGAGGGCTTCGTTCAGCAGGGTGTCAGAGCTACGTGTGAGATGCTGGGTATCCATTGGGAGCTCATGAGGCATTGTGGAGCATACAGGAAGAAGCCCTTGGTGTGGCTTCCTTTATTGTATTGGTAGAGAAAACCAAACCAGCACTCAGGGAATTTACTGCAGTTTTGTATGGAGTCCAGTACCTGCACCACACGATAATACAGAGATGTGCAGAAAGCATCCCTGCCCCAAATGCTTGCAAAGACCCTCTGAGCGCTCATTTTACAAAGGAACTAACACTTGTCTTGCTTGGTAAATCACTGTGTGCTGGCCTGCTAACAGTGACTTCACATCCCAAGTCCTACCGCAGGTGAGCTTGAAGCATGTCAGCCAGGATGTTTGGAATTCTTTTTTCCCCTCTGCTGTGAAGTGAGACATGGGGAGGAGTGCTGGGGTCACCAGGGGTCAGCCAGATTGCTCAGCACTGGCTGGGGCTTGTAGTAGGTGGCAATAGAGGGACAGTCCTTGGGCTATCTGGGACAGCAGAGGTTTTTTCTGCCCACACCTAGCTCAAAGTGATAAGTAACTAAATGATATATATTTAGAATGCTGTTGTTTATGTTACTAATAAAGCCAGAAAGCTCAGAGCATGTATGAAGCCCTGTCTCTTCAGGGTACCACATTATGCAGCAGTCACATGGCCACAGTGCTTGTCTGAGTGTCAGTCTTCCCTGTTTGTTCCTGTCACAGAAGGAGAGAGGGCTCAAAGACAGCTGTGAGAATACTGTTGAGTGGAAGACAATAATCTGTATAATGTTCCCAGACAGGAAAAATTATGTCCTGAGATTCAGCCCTTCCTAAACATTACAGATCCTGTAGAAGAGAGTGGAAGAATAGGACCAGGGAGAGATCATGCATGTACTTTCTTGGACACAGACAATCAACTGGTAAACACAAATCTGGGGAAAGCAATTATTTCTTACTTTCTGAGTAACTTGTGTTCATCTTCTCCTTCTGTTCAGCTGGGATTCTCTCTCTCTATGACAGTTACTGCTCTTTACCATAGTTTTCTGCAACTTAGCTTAGATTTGTAAATTTGACATGGAGACAAATACACATCTGTGCATATGTATGCACACACTTTTTCACAGCTTACACAGCAGATAAAAGGATTAATGAAAATTGTCTTCCAGCATTTTTTTTCCATATGGTGGTGAGAAAATCTGCCTTAAAAATATTTGCAGGGTGTCTGTAATGATGGCAATAAAACATTGGGATTGCCCCTTGTGAAACACATTTTGGGGGTAGTTATGCTATCAGCTGAGGTGTGAATAAAACAAAATTGTATTTTCATTTAAAAAAAAAGTAAATTGCAATTGCCAAAAGACAGAATAACTTTTCACTAGTGAGGAGCAAGCAGATAACCTGTCAATAGTGATGATCTAATGGCAGTCTCCAGGCTGTGCTGTGTCATCAGCAAGCTGTCAATCCCACCAGCAGGTCTCAAAAGCACTAATTGTTGTGATAGTATCAATGTGAAAGCTGCTAAGAAAAAAAACATAGTCCCTTGGTGCTGCTTTGTAAAAGATAGGTTGAGGATCAAAGTTCAGCTTGCCTTGACTGGATTTCATTTTTGTGTGCATAGCTAGCTACCTGTTAACACGTTGCTAAGTACCTAATTGTAGCTGGTTGTAGCTGCAGTTATTTTGCTGGTAAAACACAACAATCAAGCTGACTGCAGTCTCCTACAAAAAAGTATTCGCCAGCTTCACATAAAATCGCCTCTTCTTCTCCTTGCAGCCCCATTAGGCTTGGATCAGGGGAAAAATGCCTACTCCTCCTCATTCAAGTAGATATTAGAGACTTGCTCTGGCTATGCTTTCAGGAGTAATCCTGCTTAAGTAGCAGTTCAAGCATCATTTCTATATGCGATTTGGAATGATATGCATGTATCTTTTATTAATATACATGTATCCATATTGCTGTTTTTACAGCTTCTCTCTCTGCAGCTACTTCATTCACTGCTTGATTGTTAAGTCCTGTAAGAGATAGAAAGTATTTCTTCTTCTCTTTTGATTAGGAGCTTCAAAGACAGAAATAATATCTGTGTTAAGATAGAGTCTAACATAACACTGGCATTAGAAGAGATATATAATTAAAACTAGCAGACACCTGTCAGTAATGTTCTCTCTCAATATTCCTACCCTGTTATTTTTGGCTCCTTTTTGCTCTGTTAATCCACCCATTCCCGTCTCTAAATCCCACTGCTTTTTCCTTCTCATCATCTCAAAGATCTCTCCATTTCTTTCCACCTCTACAGCCAGTACTGTTATTAGAAGACAAGTTATATTTCACTTTAACCATGCTATTTTTCTTCAGAGGAGACAACTGCACCCACCAAGCTGGTTTTGGATACTGATTTATTGTGGTTTACTTACATTTATTTGTGTTACTTTTACCTCTTTATCAAGTATAAATATCCTGTGATCATTTTCAAAGATTTCTATCTAACCCTGCTTATGCTCCCTTGTTGAGATTCCTTTATCCCCACCTCTGTGCTCTTCTAAAGCTCACAGCTTTGAACACCTATTTCTGGAGTCAGAGCCAATGTCCCATTATCTTCTGTCACAGGGCTCTTGTGCTTTGAAGAAATGCTGTCAGGACCCCTGCACAGCTCTACCTTGTCCAGTTTTGTGTCCTCTTCAACATCTAAGCTCTGCCATGCTTGCCCAGAGCAACTATTTGTTTCAAAAAAAGGGCACAAATATGTGTGCCTTATTCAGTATTCCCAGTCACATTCTTTCCTGGCAGCTTGTCCTCACACAGTGAGGTTCTCTAGGCTAGGGCCACCCGCCTAGAATGTAGTGTGAGCTGTGGGGAATGGGTAAAAAGGCCAGGTGACAGTATATTCTGCTGTTCTCATTTCTTCAAATTCAGACAGGTTGCAACCAGAGAATCTCGTACTTGCCCACATCTCCTTTACTCTCAGACATCTTCAGATGGTCTAGAAAAGTACATTTTTAAGAAGATTCAAGGGACTGGACACAAAGGTTTTTGCAAAGCTTATGCAAGCGGCAGGATTAGGGGCCTGATTCTGCAGATTCCCAGGCCATTTTACAAAGCCCTGAATACAGAGAGAGGCAAGAGAAGAGAGGCTATATTTATCCTGGTAGGCAACACCAAAGACATGAAAACAATTGACCCCTTTGTTTCTATTTCTCCCCACTTTTGCAATCCTGCCAGGCCTAATTTAGCATCTGTACTCACCTTCCCTGAAGGCAGTGCAGTCTTTTAGTTGGCTTGAGACTGTTTTCCCAGAAACCAGTATGTCAGCTGGCATAGGGAAAGATTTCTTGGAGAATGGGTGAGTGGGCTGGGTTCTGTGGTTCCTTAGTGTTTCTGCTGCTCCAGTTGTACCTCAGGAGACCAGCAGCCTAATGAATGCATTGTTCTAAAATGTCAAAAGGACCTCTGGGCACAAAGTATTGCATCCTTCAGAACCACCCAACTCATGCAAAAGCAAGAGAGGTGCAGCCATAGGGAAAATGTCAGGCTGGGATTGAATAGCTGTGAGCGTCATTGCCACCAGTAAACAGGATCACTTATTTGACCAGGGTAAAACAAATGCTAAAAATACACCGTGCCCATCCAGTTCTCTCATCCACTATTGCAACCCTGCTGCTGCGACAGGGAGTTTTATCTGCATTTGTGACCTATCTTGCATTAAAAAATAAAGAAATAAAATAAAATAAAAATATAAATAAATAAATCAGGGAACATACAGTAGATGCATTTTACTGCCAGAGTGGAACTTCACAATCCTACCAGGGGACCTTTTTGTAATGTTTGTAATGTGCTGCTATCGTGCTTTAGCAAAGAAAAATGTCACTGCTGGGCTTTATTTTTAACAGACTTTTTTAAACATCAATTAATGCTAGCAAATGTAATGAAGCAGATTTTCCTTTTTATTTATATTTGGGTGAAAGCAGTGAGGGGTCTTGGGGGAATGACATGCATGGGGAGGGAGCAGAGGGGCAGAAAGGGCACTGCTTCTGCAGTGCCACTGAAGAGAGGTGGATTATCCTTTTGAAAGGTGTGTAAATGCAGATGGACACCTAGCTTCCAATGGCAGTAACTAGGTTTGAGAAATCAAGGAAATTTTGCATGTATCATTCATGTGACATCTTAAAAAATATACTGCAAAACATGCATCTTACCCAACATGGAAGGCTGTGTGCTCCGTTGGTGTTCAGCCAACCCTCCATGTGCACTCTTGTTATCTTCAGAGGTAAAATGACCTAAGGAGGGACATTTGTTTCTTGTTGCATGAACCCTATAAGACTTTCATCATATTAGATTCCCCTCATGCTTGAAACCATTGCTGTGTTATTAGCAGTGTTAGCTGCCTCTCTGCTGTTTCTCTAATGCAAAGGCAAACACATGTTCAGGATTGTAAGCAAACTCTTCTCTTCCAACACTGATTTGTTTTGCACTGCTGGGAAGAGATATCACTGAAACTTTGGCCATGCAACACTGCACTTCTTCCATGAGGGCCTCTCATGGAATTAACAGTGATACCTGTTGTTTGGCAGGCGTATTGGACTTACCATGATGTGACAGAGTTTTGATTCAGGCACGGAGGGCACAGAATGTGTCATTCAAAGATAATGTGCTATGCATGAGTTAATATCGTACAGACAGAGTGAATTAAGGGCAAAGAAACAACTTTAATTTGGACTTTCTCTGCTATGTCACTCTTTTACTGAGACTTTTGGTGTGGTTTGTTTTCTGAGAAATACTGGTATTTTGGTATATCAGCCAACTTTCTGTTTGCTATAACTCAATCTCAAGTTGTTTTTTTTCCTCCTCATACCCAGCTTGTTGTCTTTTAATCTTTTTGGGGTGGGAGAGAGAAAGGGTGTGTCAGTCACATAGATAAAATGTTGGGAAGAGAAGAGGGTGGATAGATGGCTCACAAATATGGCTTTCAGTTCACTTGCCCCACCTCAGTTTCCTTGATGCTCTGCGGGTATTCCTCATCATCTATTATTTCCAGTTCTGATCTTTGGCTTCTGGTGCCCAGCTGAACTGCAGAGGGTGCCCACCTTTTCTGCTGTATAATTTTCAAGGATTTAACACAGCAACTTCTCTTCTTCTCCGCTGCCATGTCATTTATCTAGTCCAGCAATCAAACAGAAATGAACATCAACAAAATGTTTCTTATTTGTGAAAGTGTCACGGGATCAAAATCTGCATGCTTCACCTAGTAAAATGCATTGCAATATCTAACAGTGGGCTCTTGCTGGTCAGGGTGATGCAGAGCACAGCAAGTGAGCTTGCCCTGTTTATTTTTTTTAACTTCTACAATGCTCCTGTTTTCCAAATACGACTAGAGGAGTAATACTCCTCCTTGACCTTATTTTTTGTTGTTCAAATCCTGACTAGTGTTAAATCCCTCTGCTCACCTCCAGGTTTAATACATTAAAATTGCTTCTTGAGTGAGGTGAAGGAAGCAATTGAAGGGGCTGGGGGATATATTCTATCTGCTTTACATCTTTGCATCTCATATGCTTGTTTTCCCCACTTTGTTTGGAGAAAGACTGACAAGTAAGCATAACATGCCGAGTAAGTAGAGAAACTTGCTGCCTGTGAGGTTTCTGATGAGGATGCTTTGTTTTAAAAAGCATCAGGGTTTCCAAATGATGGCCCTCCAGCTTTAAGAAAAAAAAAAAAAAAAAAGGTGAGGCAAGTTAAATGCATATCTAGTACCATTCTGTTAAGAAATGCTTTTATATTTTAATATCATGAAGAGATTAATGATGGAAAAAAATCCTGTGGAGCTGGCCTTTATTACAAAAAGTCGGGGTATACAATATTTAAATGATAGCTTAAATGAATGTGTTCAGGTCTTGATCAAATTGGTTCATAAAGTTAAGAAATTAAAAATTTACCCACAACAAAAATGTCCACAGCATCTTTCTAAACTTTATAAGCATCTTTACAAGATAGATGTAGAAACACTTTCAATTTCTTTTTTCCTTTTTTTTATTGTGCTTTAATGCTTGAGATTGCTCTGTAAAAGGGATGGCTGTCTTCACTGTCAGCCTATTTTGTCCCTGATGAAATGTAAAAAAAAAAAAAAAAAATCTGTGTCTGCAAGTGTTTTGTGTGTCTCCTTCCATTCTTCTGCTTATTTTTCAACTGTGTCAACAGTATATGTGGATAAATAAAATATCATCAAGAATGCTGATATCATCTTCCTTTTCCCTCCTCTAACTTACAATAATGTGGGGCAAAGGTCTACTTAACATAACACAGTTACCATAACTAGTACATTTGTATTTCTGCTATGATGAGAGGTCTGCTGTAGTGAGACTCATCCACTGTTGCTGCTTCTTCTCAGCAGTGTTAATTATTCTTCAGGCTCGTGTAGCGTGTGTATGGAAACACAAAATAAGCGATCAGGGAGTAGGATATTTTTGGTTTATTTGTTGTGTCAGTGACACTTCCACTCTGACACAAACTCACAGCACAACACTCCTGATCTGTAATGAGGTTATGTCCCAGGATGTGTGTTAAAAGCACTAAATAGTCCCTTGCTTATTCAAAATCCTCATTTATCTGAATTAATTTTGTGTCCCCCATTTCATTTGGGTAAATTAGGTTTCACAGTTTCACAATTTGATCACAAGTCTCACAATGTTCAGTACTTCTTGTTCAACCTAAGCCCCTGAAATGACAGTGCTGCATCAAAATCTCAGTCTTCATTTAAAAAAAAATTAAAATGCCCACTTCCCTCGTTACAGAGAAACCCTCTGAGGGGAAACTGCCCAGTGCAGACTTCCAGGCATACACTCAGTTAAATCCCATGGTTTTTAACCCCTTCTACCCATTCTGCAGCACTTAAATTTGATTTCAGTGTCTGCTAAGACCCTTGTGTATGTACACATAGCACTACATATAGGGTTGGACTGTATCTTCCTCCTTTTCTTCCTGAGTTCCTCTGTTTTTTCCTACCTCTTCTTGCTTAAATAAACTGACATACACAGTGAAAACTCAATGGGCCTTTTTGGAGAATATTTCAGCCAGCAAATGCGGTCTTGTCACTTATTTATTAGAGTATGTCTCAGTAAAAGGCTAATGCCTTACAGTGGTCAGCCACCTATCTCTTGCTGTTACAGGCATGTTTTTCATATTACATTTCAGATTTCCTCAGAGCTTTGCAAGTGTTTTTTTGGTTTCTCACTGATGTTAATCACCTCATAGTCATTTAATGTCAGGCCACATTTTTCTCTGGCTCTATAACTTTTATCTGGAGAGGCTATATACTGACCTGTCAGCCTATACTTTTATTTTCCTCATAATGGTCCTGTATTTTTTCCCTAGTTTGATGCTTGATATTTGTAACCTGCTGTTCTTTTTAATTGCTTATTGTTATTAATGATATAGTGGAAACTTTGTTGGTTTGAGACATTTGGATGTAAAAACACATCTATCATTATTGCCATAGGAGCTGCACTAAATTACCCAAGCTCAGCCTGGAAATGCATTCTTCTCTGCATTTCTTCAGTGAACTTCAAGTGAGGGTTAAATTGAGACTTGGCTGTGCCTCTACACCCAGGTTTCATGCCCTTGTCCTGCTTCTGCTCACCACTTCTGCTCCATTCTCCTTTTCAGTCTACCTCTTTTTTTTTTTTTGTTTATTGCGACCACATTTGTTCTCCTTTCCCAACCAATCTTTATCTGTCTGATACATCTCTTTTCAGCCAACTCTTCTCTACTCTTTCTACTCTGATGTTTTTCCTCTTTTTCCCTTATTTGAAGTTCAGAACTTTGCCGTTCTGTTACATCAAAGTTTACTGGGGGAGGGGCTCTGTTCTTAGGCACATGGTGGGAAATGCTGTCTTTGCCTCAGTGAGGAATTAGGTTTGATCAAGGGTTGGAATAAATCTGTTAACAGTGCCATTTAAAATTTGGGAAAATAAAGCCAACCTCCAAACATGTAACAGACAGAGAAAGAATAACTAATTGGCCCTCATTATTCTCTTATCCACAAATGAAGAACTTTCAATATAAAAATTCCAAAAGCTGTTTGTTCAGCTCAGTGTGAAGTCTTGGTACCAGCAGAGAAAGTGGGCAGGAGAGTGGAGCAGGTTTAGAATGAAGTCTGGTCTTTTTTTGATATGTGGGCCCAAAGCTGCTTGCTTGCTCTATAGCAAAATCAAAGAGAGATATAGAGAAAGGTTAGCTCAAATTAAAATTGAGCTTTCTCATGCTTTCCTAAATAAAACAGCAAACTAAATCAGATGAGCAATACAAATAATTCTTTATATTAAATTGAGCTTTATCATTTTAATACATTGCTGTACAAGGAGATCTCCCCTAACAGGCAAAGCAGTTTGCTCACATGAAAAGAATCTAATTAAATGCCCAGTTATCAGCATAGACCTGAGGGCCTTCACAGCCTGAACCTCTTCTTCTTCCTCCCTGTTTTTTTTCTGAGGGCTAGGGATGAGGAAATGGAGGTTAGGGGAAAAGAAAGCAGTAAGTTTATAGACACCTATATGAGTTGAACAGCTGAATCAAAATCACATCAATTGCTGCTCATTCCCAGTGTTTCTCCCTATGTAAAAAGATGCCAAATAATATTTGACTGATATAATAGCAATAAGATTTGAACAACAAAATATCAATACTATCTGATGTATTAGAAAATATGAAAAGAACTGTTATTTCTTCATGCTCTGGGGTCAAATATCCAATATAACAGGAAAGCCTATCCTACTCTTCTTTTCCATTTTTCTCTTTTCTTCCCTATCTCTTACGAAAAAGCAGACAATTCTTTGTAGATAAACAGCATTTCATGATTTAGAGACTTTATCTTCCAGACATTTAATAGCTTCATGCTAAAAGAAAGAAGGCAACTCTGACCCTTTTTGTATATTCGGAACAAAAGAAATACCTGATGAGACTTGTGTACGAAACATAATTTCTACTGCTAGTCCACTGTAGTGTAGAATTAATATTGACACTTTGATTGCCTCCTTGTGAGATGTTTTCCCAGTACCACTGAATTTAGAACAGCTTGCATTTAGTTTATGCAACAGGAAATATCCTCCCTTACCTTAAAGATTAGAGTTTTCTTTGTGCAAAACTTAGAAATAGATATACCTGTACTTCAACCAGTGTTTTCCAGAAGACCCAGATGAGTGGGCATTATTAGTAGACAAAAGTGTAACAACAAATAACAGAGAAAGTTGCTTCTCCAACCAGAAAGCAAGAACAAGAAAACAAAACTGTAGCCTACATAATGAACAAAAATACTGAAATTGAATTATTTTTTAAAAAATGAATTAACAAATAAGCAAAAAATTTTACTGTGCTTACTTCTTCTGAATACAAATGTGATACTTTTATTGTTTTCCCCCCTATGATTTGATTAAATCATTAATATCTACTTAGCTCAGGCAACCTCTGAGCCATTCAAATTGCAATTTGATTTTACTAAAGAAAATTTGGTCCAGAAGTTTTTTTCTGGAAATAGGCTCTTGCTCACAGAAGAGAACAGAGAGAATCTCAATTCCAACCTTAATTCAAATACTGCATTCATAATGATTAGAGAATGAAGCAGGGTCTGATTCTTCCACGACTGTAAATTTAGTAAGAGTATTTTCATTCCCTATTTGGGATGCAGCTGTGGGGTACGGTTTCTTTATCTGTAAAATTCAGATAATAATCTATATCCCACTGTAGTAGTAGAGGATGGAGGGCTTAACCTTGCACTTCAGCAGAATTTAGTTACACAAAAAGCCTAGGCAGAAATCCAGAAGAATGAGAGTCCTGCTCTCCTGAGCTAGTTATGCCAGCATTTGGAGGATCAGTCATCAAGTTTTTAATCAGTGCTCACTATTTGAAAAGGTAAATGTTGAGCTGGATCATCTGTCTACGAATAACTCATACCACTCAGTTTATTCCTACTGGTTTAGATTTCTTTTTATATCCCATGGTAAAATTGTTTCCAAAATAAGCTCCATCACATGGGATTTTATTGCAGTGATGGAGTGTAACCTTGTAATGTGTGTAGCTATGTGATGCAACACAGCCTTTTTTTATGAACGAATTTTAATACCTTTTTCTGGTACAGTTACAGACAGGGAGTAGCAAATTATGCATGTCCCATCAGTTGGTGAATAACACTGTTGCCGAATTCCTGAACTCTCTCCTGGTAGTCGGTTGCCCAGAAAATGCTGTTGTTTGATGGAGAGGGGACTTGCTGTATCTAAATCATTCTTACTTAAGCTGAATACATGACACTTATTAAGAAATAGACCCTGCCAGTTGCCCTTCTTTTATTTTCATCCAGCCTCACTGAAGCCAGACAATTTGTGGCTTTAATAGAACATACAAGGCACATGTGGTAAGAAGAGTTCACTTACAAGCAGCCAAAGTGAGTGCAACCAAGCAAAAAAGTGAACAGTTGGTGAAGTGAAATGCATCCCTTGCTTCAGACAAAAATACAGTGGAATGAAAGATGCAGTAGACTGGCTTTCCCTTAAGCAGATCTAATTTCAAAATCTGTCCCTGGAGAGATGAACTTTTGCTTTAATTGAGGAGGTGGATCCCAGCTCTTTGTCACTCCATCAATCAGCACCCTTTGCTGTAGCTTTAGCAGTACACTCCAGAAGGCTGTAGGATTTATTTCCTGCTTTTTCATTATTGCCAGTGCTGCTGGGAATCAGAGTGGCCTGGCCTCAGCATCACAGTGCAGGTCCCATCCTCTTCCTGCTGCTGAAGGCCAGTATCCTTCAAGGCAGTGTCATAGCCTGGTCCCTACCTTCCCCTTGAGAGGCTACAGCTGTTGGTGACTCTAGAGTTTAGGATTGTTGCTAGGATCTTGTCTACCACCTTTCCTTGGCATGGGCATCTTGCCTAAAAATCATTCTAAACTGGGAAAAGAAAAGCAAGGAAAGACATTGCTTAGGATACAGTCTGATGTTTTGAGTTTCTTCAGCTAGCATCTAGATTTTGGTTAAAAGTGGTACTAAGGATAAACACAGATCAGTATGCAGGCATCTACATGAGCAGTAGTATGTGGCACAAGAGGGAAGGCGTGCAGGATAAGTGTGCCTAGAGGGTGAGTGAAGAAGGAGGGTATTTCCTTCCCCTGCCCTCCTGTTTCCTAACATGTAGTGACTTGCCCTGGACAGTCCAGGAGAAACACAGATGTATTTTTGTCTTTTTATCCAATCCTCCATCCTGTCCCACCAGGACTCAATCATTAGTTAGGACTTTAACAAAAACTGCTTTTCTATGACAGGTTGTTCTCACAGCTGTAAATTCCAGCTGTAGCCTTCTTCTTACTGCAAATTTCAGCTGTATGCTTTGCCTTTACTATCTTCTCCTTTGTCACTATATTCCCATGCTTTTCGTGTCAGCTTCCAAAATTAACACTGGATGGATCGTGTTTCTCATTTGAGGAATAGAAAATGGCAGAAGCATTAGTACAATCAGGGAGAAATTATGAATGGGGTGCTGGAGACTTCAGGTACTGTTCCATTTCAGCTTCCAGGCTTGGAAGAGCTGGTATTTTGTTTTTCAGCATGTGAAGGTACATGTCATGCACATACTTGCTACAGTTAGACCCTAAGATCAAATTTTGAGCAGGAATGAGGTTGTCTGAAGTGGCACAGGGAGGCTGATGGTTGTGTAGGTGTGTGGCCAGTAGAATTTAAAAGATACAGGTAAGCACAGCACTATAAGCTAGGAAGCAGGCATGGCTGGAAATTACAGTGTTGTATGGTGGGTTTTTTCCTTCCCCTGTTTTCTGTGTGAGATGTTTTAGCCGATGGGTTAGCTGTCATCCATGGCATTGCTTCTTTACTCCTCAAATCTCTGGCTTATAAATGTATGCTGCAGAATTACCTCAGCAAAGAGTGAAAGCAATGTGAAGAAGGAGAAATTGGTTTAGGGGCATGGTTTGCTTGGAAAAAAAATTACAAAGAAAACACATTGAGCTGGGAGCTGTGCATGTTTTAGGCCTAAAAAAAATTAAAAATACAGGACCTGCAGGCCTTTTCGTTCCTGTGTTGTATGTGGAGGGCAGATTTTACATGACTTCTTAGCAGATGCTTTTGGGCACGGCCACAGCCTCGGGATGATTTACCAGGAGGACATCATCATCCTAGGACCTTTGCCTATAGATTTATTCAGAGTAGAAGGCACAAGGACCCTTCTGGACAATCTGGAGGGTGAATAAAAGAGAGAGTTACTTATAAACTGTTACAAATTGGTGCTGGGTAATGGCTGTAGTGTTGATCAGACAATATAAGAGGGCCCCCAGTGGTTATGACTTAACAGCTGCATGTAAGTCAGCCAGTGAACATTTGCTTGTAGCTGCTCTAGTTTTGTTTTTATTGAAGAGCAAGAAGCATAAACATGGGACACACAGTCTAGAGGTTGCTTAAAGGGTTCCACTTGTTTAAAGTGTATCTTGAAATGTCAGAGCCTTCCATGAAGTGAACAAGTTGTGTCTTGAGTTGGTAACACAAAGTGGGCCAGGTCATCCAGGGCACTGGCTCTGGGTGAGGGGCAAGCAGGAGCATCCTGCCTGCTGTACAAGTTGTTCACTAACTCTGCAGTACATGGGTAACCAATACAAAGAGGATCCCCAAATATGAGCATATGCTCAGCACGAAGACTGATTATATTTGCTTTTATAGCTGGTTGTCAAGTTTGTTGCTGAGGTAATGGGCTGCACCTCAATTAAAATCTACCTGCCATCACTGAAACATTTAATATTTGTGTAAATATTAAACATTTATATGAATATTAAATGCATTTATTTGGCATTGATTCATGTTTACATTTTCCCACTATCTGAATAAAGATTACAAATGGAAAACAGTTTACTTATGCAGAAATTCTGCATGCATCAAACTCATTTGACTGCGAGCAGTGGGTAAACCATTCCCATCCATCTTGCAAGGTCTTAACCATGTCCAAGCTCATATCCCAACCACATAAGGGCAACAGTAAGCACCAGTTCTGTGCTGTACAGTGGGTACTTTGTTCTTGCCTTCCTCATGCCGTTGTTGGGCCCATAATGTGAAGGACGTGCTGACTTGTTTTATGATGTACCACACCAGGGAATGCAGAATGCACAGTTTCCTGTTAGATTTGGAAAAGTGCAGGCTTTATATTAAAGGTTCATTTCTTTTTCATCCTTCAGCTAACTCATTTGCACTGTAATGTACTTTCCTATTCCTCCTCCTGATACTTGCTGCTTTTATACCTATTTTGCAAGCCATATTTTTAGTCTAATCCATACAGCAGTTGTCTAAAATTCCATAGCATTGCTTATTTCTTACCTATAACTCTTAATAAAAAATAGGGCTGTGCCAACCTATTATATCCTTAATAGAATATTCTAATGGTTATTAAATCAATTGACTCTGAATCTCACTTTAATAAATGAGTCAGACAGTATTTTCCAATTACTGTCAGCCGCCACCTTTCCAAAGAGCAGATTATTTTGATTGAATTTTTTAAAGCTGCTCAGCACTTTTTAATTTTTTTTTTTTATTTTTTTTTTCTGCCTGAGTAAGAGCAAAGAGCAGCAGCTCTGTTCTGCAGGGAAAGAGAGCCCTTTGGACTATATCTGACACTCCATTCCATTTCAGATTTATCCCAAATGGAAACTGAAAATGTGACATTTCACTGGCCCTTTATTTATTAATGATATCATATTTTGCACTTCCATAGCACCCTATCGAATTGTTTGCTAAACATGGAGAGCTAGACAGGGGCCACTGTGTAAACAGAGCCTTTTGCATCCTCTTTCTGCATCTGGTACCTTTGCAAGATTTGCCATATCCTGCCTTTTTCATGTCTGTGGGAGATAAAAGGCCTGCTTTTAAATTGTCTATGGAGAGCAGAGAACAGGGACAAAGCCTTGTTCCCTCACCCTTCCACAGTGCTGTGTGATCCAGGCAAGTTGTGTGTCAAGAAATATAATCTTAAACCTTTTCAAAGGCAGATGGCAATGATTCTGGTTCTTCTGAGTATGGTAGATAGTCTTGGACTCTTCTCCAGCTCCACTGTCTTGGTTGTATTAAAAGTCTTAAGGGATAGTAATTAGGTCAGCCTGTTAAAGTAGAAATTCAAATTTAGCACCTCTTCTTTAAAGATGGGTAGCCTGAGAAACACAGGTCACACTGTCATGCCCAAGGTGATAAGAGTGTGTCAGTGCTGGAGTTTGGAATGGAAGCCAGCACTCCTGACTCTTTTGCCAATTCTGTACCCTTAGCTGTCTTCCTTAAATTTAAATCATGGCTGGTCTCACATTCTTGAATTCAAGGACTGGAACCCTGCCTTTTGTTCCAAAGATGTAACAAAGCTGGTGATGCGCACAAAAAGGGTGAAAACAGTGGGACTTAGGAAACATATTATTCTGTTAGTTATACAAATGCAGTCTTATTTTAAATATGATCTTTAGAACTTGGAGACTAAAAGCATTTTATTTTTAAGAGAAAGCTTAGATTCTGCACAAATTGATGTCTCTTGCCTGGGGAAGTTTTTTATCTGCCCCAGGCAAGTGGGTGAGGGGATTTTTCAAACCCTGTTTATAAGCCTTTAGGAAAATCATATTTTCAACACAGAATAATCAAAGTGATTTTGATGTTTGTGACCAGGAGATCACCTTGGATCTGAGTAATATGGGAAATACAATCAGGGTCACATTTAATGGGGTTCAGGTCTGCTCTTGAACAAGTATAATTTCTGTGTAATTAAAATTAGTTTTGCTTCAGCATCAGGAGTGCATGCCTTTCTTCCTACTTTTTTCTTCATCAAGTAAGGTACTGGAAAGACAAAAAACCAGCCTTCTCTGTTTTCTGTAGTGTCATATAAAAATATTTCTTTTTCGGAAGTCTTTCTTCCTTGGAATGTTTGAAGAACTCCCTGTTCTGTGTTCCCATGCTCAAGAATGATTAGCATGGTTAATTTACACTTTGCCAACAGTAACTCTGTGATTTGAGAATTGTCATTGATTATCTTCACCTTGACTTGTGGAAGATCCTGAGATGAAGCTTCCCTTGTCCTAATTGCTTTGACTGTGTGTATCAGCACAAACAGTTTGATGGAGAAGTTTCACCTTACAGGCTTCCTATCTTGTAGCTGCCCATTGTGAGGAACATTCACCATCTCCAGAACTATCTGTTCAGCAATGACCATAGGCAAAGATATGCATATAGGAGAAATATTGTGTGTCAGTCTGTACAGTCCTCATAATTAGTTAGCAAGTTCAGGAAAGAAGAGGCATTTCTATAAGATTTGTTGAACCCTCTTCCTCTTCTCAGCATGCCGTTGTGCAGCTTTGCCCGCAGCTGTGGGTTGCTGCCTGTTGGAAGAGCCCTGGTTACAACCTTCCTTGGAGGATGTGTCTGTGTCTTTTAGCTCTACAGACTGGAGTATACCAAGTCCTTTTCTTTCATGCTCCCCTTGGTGGGGCTTGCATGGGCTGTACTTGTCTTCTCCCAGCAGTAGCAAAGGCAGAACAAACTGGAAGGGTTTGTCAGTGATGGTGGAAAATGTCAAATCCCAAGCAACTCCTGATAATCCACTAAAATTTTCCCTGCTAATAAAGTAGCTAACATACGTTTTTAATTTTTTTATCAAGAGTTACAAAAGGTGTCACCTACAAGATGAGAAAGTGTCACCCACCCTTAACCTTCCTCTGGGAGTCTTTTGCAAAGGGTTTCATCAGCCATTGTATCTGACTACCAGTGTATGTGACTGGATGGGACATGTGGCTCAGCAACCTGTGCCCTGATGCTGCCATATTCCAGTCTCTCCAGAGAGGCCATGGTGTCAAAACAGCTGAGACTGACCTGAGCCTTTGCCTGAGTTTGTGTTGACAGCTGTCCTCAGTGGATCCAGCTATAAATTAGTGCCTGGTCAGGCAGGCTGGGAGTCAAGTTCTTCTCCTCGTGTAGGTAACAGAGACAGGCACTTCAGCTGTAGCAGTCTGGGGGCAGGGGATTGCCAGGACCACCAACATTTTTCAGCTGACACTCAGAGCAGGCCTTCCATTTCACACCCTCTAAAAGCTCTGCAGCATTTGGAGGTATGTGATGCTGCAGAGCGACACAGAGTCCCCAGGCAGGTGCAAAGGAGAGCTGCTTTATTGCAAAAACCAGGCCTTTCTAAGCAGTTAGCCAGTTATCAGCTTACATTGTTTTAAGGCACAACAAGCCCAAGCCAACCAACCACCACACACCACGATGTGGACATGTGGCAGTCACACAGCCCCTCTCTCATGTCTCTCTCTACCCCTGTGCCAGCTGAGTCACCCTCCCATAGTTCTCTTCCACTTGGCCTAAGTACCAGGCCTGAGCCATGATTTTACAAGGGTAACGAGGCCCTTATTTTATAAGGCTTTACCTATATGCATCAGAGATAGTCAGAAACACTGAACACTGCTTTCGGGAAGGATTGGGTAGAAAAGGAAAGGAAGTTTGCAGTTTGCTGTGTCTGCATGGGAATGTTGTGATTTTGTGTAAACCTTTGCCTTTGTTGGTTTTCATCTGTTCCTTTTCCTTGTGAAGGGCTCTGACACCTCACAGAAACCACACAATGGTAATTTTCAGTGGTCCCACCTGCAGAATGGCCACCACCACCTGGCTTAGCTCATCCTATCTAATTCCCCCTGCTTTGACTAAAGATGCCATGACCTACACAACTTATGCATAGGATAAATTTAGCTTTTGGACTAGCAGAAAGTGAAAGCTGGGGGCAACCACTGACCTTTTTTTTTTTTTAATTCTTGTAAGTCACTAAGGGTCATTTGGGGCAGAGGTGTGCTCCCACTCAGCTGCAGGAGCACCATGTAGTGTTCTCTTAGCAGAAGGAAGGATTGTCATGTGGGATGTAAAACATTGTCCTTGCTCTCACCGTCCTTCGCGAATGCCCGTCACCAGAGTCACGGATCGTCACTGCAGGCAGCGCTGTGTCCGGCGGGAGGTTGGCAGCCTGGCATTTAGGAGTTCAGCACGGGCAGGGCACTCTCCTAAACTGCTCCTTCCCAGCTGAGAAACGGCAGGGAGCCGTGCCAGTCGCCAAGCACTCCATTCCCGCTTGTTTTTTAATAAGCAGATACAGTATTTACCTGCAAGATCAATGCTACTCGTGTAGCACACTGGTGACATACAGAAGGACCTTTTCTAAGCGGCGCTCTGGGAATTGAGGCCTCTGCAGCAGGGCTGGAAGCCACTTCTTACCTAGCAACTGTTTCTAAGTAGGACAGCCGCTGACTGCCCTCATGGCGGAGTGGATGAATCCTGCAGCACCCTCAGGAAGGGAACCTGGTGCCAGGCACCAGCCGGCCTTGGAGGACAATGGGAGGAAGCAGAGGAACAAGCAGTGGGGAGCGGGAAGGGTTTTAAAGCCGCAGGACGTGGACGGGAAAGCCACGTCAGAAGGCGCACAGGGACTTTTCTGGGCTGTTCAGAGGAGAAATGCAAATAAAGAGGGAAAAAATCCAGGACTGTCAGAAAGGGAGGTTTGAAATCCTGCAGCTGCAAAAGGTTTCATGTATGCCCACAGGACTGGGAATGTGGAGTAGGAGTGATGTGAGGGTATAAACTACCCACCCTTCTCATGCTGGTTATTACAAGAAACTCCACCTCAGCCAGAGTGCCAAAACAACATTCACAGTTCTTACCCATGGTAGACAGGATCATGTGTGATCAGCATTAAATTCCTCATGTGCTGTTTTGCAAATGTACTTGGTCGTGACTGGGTGGCTCTACTAAGAAATGATGTTTCAGGTCATAAGTCATCATTTCCTACTGAAGGCTAATGTTCTGCATTCGTGCTTAGTGCTAATTGTAAGTGGAAAAATCTGTGCTTTTAATTCCCAATCAAGCTTTGGATATTCTGAAACATTCTGGATAAGAGAACACTTCAGCAATCGTAGGTGCTGAGGGGTATCCAGTTTCCTGAGCTTAGAAAAACAAAAAGCTGCTCCAGTTCACAGATTGTGTTGGACTTTCTCTTTGTAAGGGCTGTGGTGAATGTCAATTTTCTTTTGATTTCTCCTGCAGATGAAGGACTGAACCATGAATGCAAACTCTGCAATCAGACATTCGACTCTCCTGCCAAACTTCAGTGCCACCTGATAGAGCACAGCTTTGAAGGCATGGGGGGCACCTTCAAATGTCCGGTGTGCTTTACAGGTAGGAGTCCATCAGTGCTTGTCCCAGTCATGCCCTTAGCTTGGCCTTGCAGAACTGCTTGAAAAAATGTGTCATGTGCTGGCTTTAGGTCAGTTTTAGGAGAGAACACTACATTTTTCTCATTAGTAATATTGATTAGAAATCGTTTAGAAAGCTGAGCTCCTTGGAAGGTCAGTCATCCATCTGTAAGAAGTGCATTTCAAGCTCTTCTATTGGAAGTTTGAGTTTTTTATAATTACAGAGGTGATAGTCTGTTACTTTCCACAGTATCACATTCATTACTTCCATGTTTCAAACTTGCCAAGGTTAAAACTGTCCATAAATTTGTGCTTTAAAGCTACAGATGCTTCATCTAAACCAATAAAACTCAGAGCAGAATTTGGCCCCAGTTCCCAAGCAAAGCAGCATTCTCCTCTGATGGGGTAAGAAAGCCCACGTGCGTGTGTTTGTTGGCTTGTGGTGAGAAGAAACACCCTTGCAATGTGCTTTAGAAAGCAAACCATGCTGTCTTGCCACAAGTCAAGTTCTGCTCTCCCCTGACACAAGTCCAAGTGTGGAATAATCCTCGCCGAGTCAGTGGTGTTATTCAGTAGTAAAACCCAAGTGAGAAAATAACTTGACCCAGTGGGGCTAAGCACTGCAGTGTTTGGGCCATAATGAAGAACAGAAAAATGCTGTTGTTGGAAATGAAAACACATTAAAAGGATGCCTACTGAGTTGTTGTGAGTTTTTTAAGGTCTTTCTAATGGAACATTTCATAAAATGATAACCTAAAACATGAGTGCTAATATGTATTTTGCATTCCCAATTTTGCTTTAAAAGATTAAAATCAAAGATAATCACAAACATGACAAAACACACTTTAGGTATTCACACATCAATGGCATGCTAATTCTGAAAGCCATTCAAGGTTTCTGTTTTCCATTAATGGAAGTGAAGGATTTTCATTGATAAGCAAATAGACCCTTTAATACCTTCATTTTACTTCTCTTTGTTTGGCAGCTCCACACCCAGTGAAACCTAAGTGAGTGCTACCAAGGAAAACTAAATTTGAATTTTTCATCTTTCAGATACAGTGGTTGGTGATGATTATTACCTCACTGTGTTTGGGTTTCACTCATTTCTGGGGCTATAAAATTAAAAAAATACATAGTTCCTCTTCACTGCACAGCTTGTCTGAGCATGGGTAGTACCACCACAGTTTGTAAAGTGTCTGTGTTCAGTAGTTCTTTCAGTTAGGCATTTCTTCAAGTTTTTAGTATTACTACTGATTCTGCTAATTTTTTTCCCTTGTTTTTGTTTGCACATTATGGTGTGATCTTTTTTTAGTGTAATGCCATGAATCTTCAGTTTCCAAGTTTGGGGTGCTGTAAATGCAACATAAAAACTTGCATATGTAGAGAGTACTTACTGAGAGTTCTCCATGCGACCAAGATCCCTGATAAAACTAATGCTTCAATTTCTGAGCCAGTAGCCTTGTAAAATGTGTTAAAGAGTACGGAGAAAAGTCGATTCCAATCTGTGAGAAATACTCCTTGCTTTTTGCTGATGGGGTAAATAGACAGTGAGCATTAATCACAAACAATGATGCTTTATTAGCAATATGCCATTAAATTACCTCAGCACATCTTGCTAGAATATTAACAAGAAGTAAGAATCACCAATATAAGTTTTATATGGAAAATGGAATCTGATCTTTTTTTTTTCTGGGGTAATGAGAAATGTGATTAAAATGTATGACTCAGAAGAACAATATTCTGATGTTTTTTGTTGCCTTGCAATTAGAATAATTTTAATGATTAGAAGTGGAGTCAAAGTCAAATGCCAGCATCTTTAATAAATCCTTTCCCTGCCTATACAGATTAATATTGTAGATGCAAACTTTTTTAGGTCACAGTGCACCAGGCATCCATCAGAAGTCAGTGCTGCCAACCCAAACACTGCCTCTGGCATATACAATTTAATTATTAATAGTATGTCTCCTAGGTAAACTGTTACACAGTCTTAGGGCCTTGTTTTGTAGTCATTAAAATTGAACATGTTTATATTATTGAAACCCTTGCATTCAGTGTGTAGGCAGAGTTGATCTTAAAGTATCCAAAGAGAATTTACCTGCAGTTCTGTTTCACATTTATAGACATTGCCCCAGTATAGCTGTGGGATACAATTTTTTACATTAACACATTTAAATACAGAGCTGTTTGTTAGCTTTAACTTTAGGCACATGGAGTAAACAGGACTTTGGCATCTGTGCTTTTCAAACCTGTTTGTTGCTAGGAAATAAGTTTTGTGTGTGTTCAATCAAAGTGCAGTAAGCATGAAGAAATAATTCTGAGGAGGAAATGGCATTTTCAGATACTTTATACTTGAAATCTTCACAGGGTCATTGGTTGTTTTTTCTTGGTCAATTGATGTTTTTTTTCCCTTACACCAGGAATCTGTTTCAATAAATTTGTTTCAGAAGAGGCATCGCACTTTGAAGATAAATTACATTCATTGGTACACATTATAGCAACAGTGTAAGGTGAAATCTGAATGCACTTGCCTAATTTTATGTCCTGGAATTGCTCAATGCTATTGGGAGATTGCTTATAAAAAATACTTCTCTTATGATATGAAATAACGAAAAACTTGTTCTTTGTCTAATATTTCAGTGTTTGTCCAAGCAAACAAGTTGCAGCAGCATATTTTCTCAGCCCATGGACAAGAGGACAAGATCTATGACTGCACACAGTGTCCACAGAAGTTCTTCTTCCAAACAGAGCTGCAGGTACCACACTTGTTACCTGGGGGTTATAATGGCATTATGTATTTGATAGCTAAGTTCAAAGCTGTACTTGACATGACCTCCTCTGATACTTACTTATCATCAGGATGGGAATTAGAGAAGGTCAAGAGAAATTGCAGGTGATTCGACCCATGCTGCTTCAAAAAGGTGCTGGCAGAAAGCCACCTGAATTTCAGGATTCTTGCACTGTAGGTTGTTGCAGCTCAAGTTATTGTCTAGGAGAGAGAAATGGGCATCCTATTCTTCTGCTTGATACTATAAAACGTTTAGTAAAGCAGTGAAATAGAAAATAAATGCATTCTTTTGTCTTTAGCTGCGAAAAGCTATGCACTGAAGTAGGAGTGTAATGATGGCAGAGAGGGAGGTAGGCGGAATTTCTCTTTTGATTTGGTGGGGAATAAAAATAGGACCAAATAAATGCCTTTTTGTGGGCCATTAACGATAAACAAAAGGATGGAGAGAGAGAGAAAAGAAAGAAAGAAAAGAAAGAAAGAAAAGAAAGAAGGAAAGGAAGGAAGGGAAGGAAGGGAAGGAAGGAAGGAAGGAAGGAAGGAAGGAAGGAAGGAAGGAAGGAAGGAAGGAAGGAAGGAAGGAAGGAAGGAAGGAAGGAAGGAAGGAAGGAAGGAAGGAAGGAAGGAAGGAAGGAAGGAAGGAAGGAAGGAAGGAAGGAAGGAAGGAAGGAAGGAAGGAAGGAAGGAAGGAAGGAAGGAAGGAAGGAAGGAAGGAGGTGTAGATATTCAAAAGGCAGTTATGAAAAGAAAGAAACAGGAACACAAGGTAAAAATTGCTTTTAATGGTAAAATTAAGACTGGATTTTAAAAAGCAGAATAGATAACTGAGATATGAAGATGCAAAGCATACAGAGTATAATTATGATGTGTACAATCACCTCCTAACAAGTCTATCCCACCAAAAATACACTTTCATTTCAAAACACATGGGCTCCCAAGCAGCTGCCTTCATTTTTTTTGTTGTAATAAACAAACCACATGTTTCTCCAGTCAAAATTTATTCCTGCCCTAGACTAAGGAAAAGAATTTGCTCTTTCCAAATAAGCCTCATTCACTGAAACTTCAACATAACTGAAGCACCTGGTTTTCTAGTGAAGGGCACAAAAGGGTGTCACTACAGAGAGAAACTCTGTTCTACATGGGTTAGATGACAGTGTTTTGGTAGTTCCATGCTGCAGAAGGCTCTTACTAGACCCCATCTTCACATCCTTGTGACAGCCTCCTTCTGGCTTATCTACACTTGCAAAAATGAAGAGGTATTTATTTACTTATACACTTAATTCATTATGTTTATTAGTATTTTAATTAACTTGGGTACCCCTACCTCAGTGGAGAATGCCTTATGTTTAAAAAAAATGCAGTGCCATCATGCCATTTGCATTTGTTGGGATCACTGTCTTTCTGCTCTTACCTCCAATTACCTACCCAGGCTGGTGAAAGGGCAGCAAAGCATTCAGGCAAAGCCATAGGTACTGAGCTTTGGGGTCTGCTCTTGCTGAAAATACACTGGTCTTCAGGCCACTCTCATTTAAAACGTATTCTAGGAGGCATTGCTTTGTTCAGGCTATTTACCACCTAAAGCAGTGGAATCTCTGGCAGCTATCCTCCAGGTTGTGCTTCTTTATCCTTTCACATTGCCGTGGTTTGTGTTGGGGCTTGCAGCATAGATGTATGTTTATTCTATCAAGAGCAGTTCCTTCTTTTTAAATTAAATGTGCATGTAATGTGCTTCTCCCAAGCACAGGACATGCTGATCATGTCCGATTAGAAGGCAGGGTCAGCATTGCATGTTGTATGGAAGGCATGGTGGAAACATGAACAAAGTAGAGCAGGGCAGAATGCAATAGCATAAAAGTCCTATCCACATGTATGGTACAGCTGATAATTAAAGAGAATTAATTCAAGCATACAGAAGATATGTGCATTACAATGGTGCTTAATTTGGTGTTTGGCCCAGTGTGATTCTTCACTTAGCATTTTCCGGCTTCTGTTCAGAAAGAGTAGTCTATAGGAACATAAGAATCCCCTCATACTATGTGCATCTCACCTTCTCAATGCAAAAATCAAGCAGGACTCCCTTTAGAAGTTTCCATTATTTCACTCCAGACACTTGCCAGGAATACACCACAATCCCACAGGACCACATTCCTGTGAGAACAGAGAACAAACGGCCAGTCCTGAAAATCAAACCTTCAATATATTGCTCAACCTTCAAGCTGAAATAATGAAATTTTACAGGAATTTGCTCTTTGTTTTAAGATCCTTTGACACTTCCTTTGTGCTCCGTACACTCCCTTGAAACACTTTGTGCTAAATAGCTACAGAACCAGCTTTAAACTTTTTTAGATACTACCTGCATATGCAGGAAGCAAATGAAAACCTTCTGTAACAGTTAGAAGTTTGTGCTTTCAGAGTGTTTCAAGTTGTGAATTTTTGTACTTACACTTTTAAAAGGCGATATGGTGTGTTTATACTTCTGAAAAGGAGTTGAAAAAGTGTGTCTCTAAAAATGTTTATTCTTTAAAATAGAAAACTTTTAATAAGACATGCTTAACACAATAAGGACTTTTCTAAAATAGGTACAATCTCTAAGTACCAGATGAGGAAGCTGAAACGTAGATGCATTTATAGGGTGCCTAAATTTCCCCCAAAAATTAAAATCTTCTAATTGAACACGTGGACTATTCAATTGTCTGTGGAGGGTGGATATAACTAAAAGTGTTCTCCATCCATTATCCATTATACTGAATTTTTAATTTATTAGGAAATAAACTTATCACTAGTTTATTACTGAATTTTCATTAAATTATGATAAAGGAATTCATACCTATTAAGACTTCATTTTTCTGCTCACATGCTGTTTCCAGTGCCTGCTCCTTTTTTGCCTTAGTCTTATTGGACATAGACTTAGGCGTTTGCTCTGGTATTTGTGCTTCTCTTGTCTCTGATGAGGAGTAACCATTTCTTTTCTATTTCCAATGCTAATATTAATTCCACAGAATCAGAATTATTTGAGTTGGAAGGGACATTAAAGATCATCTAGTTCCAACCCCCTGCCATGGGCAGGGACAGCTTCCATAAGACCAGGTTGCTCAAAGCCCCATCCAACCTGGCCTTGAACACTTCGAGGGACACAACATATTGTGGTGTTTGTGGGGAGAAATGGGGTGCCCTTGTGGAGTGTTATCCAAAGTGAATGAATGCATTCACTTTTGTTTTATGCAGATGTTGCTGGATCAGAGAGGTACTGATATCCAATAGAACTGATGAATATTTGTACTTTTTTTTCAGTGTTTTATCAGTGATGATAGTTAATCTTCAATATGATGCTAGCCAAGATTACACGATGTCAGCACCATTTTGCCCAATACAAAAATGATATCACTTTTTGGGGAATCAGGACATTTCCTTAACTTCTTGTGACTAATAATTAGCTGCCCCTGGGGTAGTTAAGTGTCCCCACTTTAGAAACATGAAAACTAGGGCAAGAAATAATTGGATCAGCAGTTGCTTCTCATCCTGTTCAAAAGGGACCTGGCCTCAGTGATTCACGCCCTTGCTGCTTCCCATCTGGACTCCATCAGCACAGAATACCTGGGCATGAAGCCATCAGCCTGTAGGACGTTCCAGCTAATACAGAGAGCTGCAGCACTGGCACTCGGTAGCAAAGGAGACCAGGAGCATATTCAATCAGCTCTCTTGCTCTCTATATTGCCTTCATGTATGTTTGTCCAGTTGTGTTTTAAGACAGTCTTTAATTTTCTTGGTGGACTTGTCAAGTGCATCTCAGAGATTACCTGAGAATTCTTCCCACTTGGAAACAATGTGATAGTTGACAAAGTTCTGCTTTGTGAGCATTTCTATCAAAGAGCTGAAGATTTTTGCTCAGGAGCTAGAACTTCCTCACAGACTGGCCTGTGAGAGCAGGGAACAAACTTCCACAGCAGTTAAGTATTACGACAGATGTCCTCAACTTATGCTTTTAAGAGCAGGATGCACCTACATGTGCCAAAGGCTCCCTTTTCTCATACAAACATATACCTGTATGTAGATTTCTAAACCTTCCCCAAAATCCCAAACCACAGCAACAGAGCTCTACCAAAACAAGACACACAGCTCCTCCCCAGGGAAAGGATGAAAGAAAGAATGAAGCACTCATAGCAGATGTTACTCATGTCGCTTCAAACAGCAGGATAACATTCTTAGCTCCCAGTACAGGGCGCTGAAACAAAGCAGGACAGAGGCAGTATAGAAGAGTCTCTGAAGTTTTATGTAGCTTAATGTGAGTCCTCTGGATTTCCAGTTCTACCATTTTCTTGTTGCAAGGTTAGCACTGTTGAAACTAATCTTCTAGTTTCTTCCTCACTTCTTTAAGGGTTAAGCTTCCCAAAGATCTCAGCATTGAAAAATGCTCCCAAAAACTCAACATTTTAAAACAGCCTTTAAAATACCCTTGACCTGAGCTGGAGCAGAACTAAGCAAGCTCTAGGCTATTTCAAGAACTAAAGGCTTGACTGAGACCTTTAGTGGAGACAGTGGCAGAGCTGGGATTCAAACACTATGTTCCCTCATTTGGGGGTCAGCTAGAGAAAACTGCTAATTAACCTGGGCTGGGGCTCTCTCCTTGTGGCAGAGGCCTTCTGGGGCCAGCTGGGAAAGAGGTTGGTGTAGGAATAGCATCAGCCATAGCAGCAGTGGCACAGCTACCTCCATCTAGGATTGTTTTGCCAAGGCCCCCACAGTAGTTGAGTCTCTGCACCATGTAGGTCCCAACAGCAGGGGAGACCGTGAATAATTCATGCTCTTTACACAAAAACAGGCAAAAAACTTTCAAACCTGCAGGATGTTTTCCTCACAAAGAAAAGACCTCAAAACATTTTTTTAAGTGAAATTGGAGATTAGTTTTGGCATTTCTAGGTCCCCAAGCTCTTAGGGTGAGGAGTGGAACATAGATGCTGGCTTTCTAGGCCCCAAAGGCCAGGAGCCAGCAGGGAATAACTTTGTCAGCTCCTCTTAAAAAGAAGCCTACCTGGAATCCAATTAACAGTCAAAGCTTTAGGCCAGCATTTTCAAACTCAGTGGCCTATTTCTGAGAGGGTGCTGAGCACCTCCAGCTGCAGATAAGGCCAGGGCAAGATGCTGGTGCTGAGTACATCAGGAAATCAGGTCAAAAATGCCTGAAGTTAGGAACCTTGATAAAAGCATAGGTGCTGAGCAGCCATAGCCTCATTTAAAGTTTCTACAAAACACTTTTGATGCCTAAATACAGGCAACACATTCGATAATGTTGGCCCTAGACCTTAGCAGGCAGTCAGGTTGCTTTTCTCAGAGCAATTGTCTAGGAATCAGAAGGGCTGGATTAATTTCTAAGGTCAGGTACTAACTTGCCTCACATAACCATTCACACTCTTCTTATTGTGGGTGAGGATAATGATAATAATATGTGTTCCAGAGATACTAGGATTGTACTTAATGTTTGTGTTTTAGGGGACTGGACTGAGCTGCATGCATTGCAGGTTTGCTTTTTTTCCTGAGCCCTTACTGTGCATTTTGTTTCAGATAGATAGGCGTGCACCAGTAGGTGCATTGAGTATAGTTCCATGTCTTTCAAGTTTTAAAAAATTCAGACCTGTGTTCCTGAGATTTGAGACTTTTTCCCCCTAGAAGGGAGAATTATTTTCTTTGCAAATTTTCTCAAAAAGGCAATCAAGAGAAGCATGGTGGAGGCACTCATGCATTAGCTCTTTAAGGACATACCTTCTAAGTGTTTCCCCTGCAAGTCTTTTGCTTCAATGTCAAACAAAGTTTAAATACAAAAAGAAATTCTTTGAATTCCCTTCCAGTGCCCCTTCCCTCCTGGGGATTGAGGAGTGTTATGGCCACATTAGGTTTTCATGCGGTAATTCTTTTCTAAATAAGAAATTTCCAGGTTTGGAGCTTGTGAGTTCACCCGCCTTTGATTGGCCTATTCAAATGTAAACACTCCCTGTGGGTACTTCATTAGTTCATGAATATTTATACCCCATTGCAAAGCCTACCAAGCCCAAAGAATTTTTCAGGACCATTTTGATTTCACTAAATAGTGCTTGTCAAAGATGAGCTTAGTATTAATGTGTCTTATTTGTCTCCACATACTTCATATTTGAGTAACTCTACATACCATAGTTAGCCTGTGAAATTTTCTACACTTTTTCCTGTAATTAAGCAGGAAACAATGTGTTCACGACATCCCTTATACATTCCCTGTGAGAGCATTCCTTAAATTTCTGGAGCAATTGAATCACAATTATGGGTTTACTTTTTCAGATGCTTGAGTAAGATTATTGATGAAAATACTGAATTAATTGGCAAAGACAGTACAGCACTTAAGTGATGGATATTACATCTAAATACAGATTTAGTATTGGAAAGAAATTCAGACTTAAGGAACAGCAAAACAGTACAGAACTGACAAGTAAATATACTGTCCTGAGTGACACTCATAAAGTACCTATCCAAAAATAAGCAAAAATTTATATTCCTTCTCTTACTAGAGAAGTGTGTGTGCTTGAATATATGTCTCTATTTTGCCTACTTCTTCGTGTTTATATGCTTGTATGCCAGTATTCTTTTGGTAAAATATAAGTACCTATTAAAAAGAATAACCTATGCATCTCTTCTCCAAATTGACTCATATGGTCTACATTAAATAGATTCTGCAGAATCAGGTAATATAGTACAGTTTGTAATCCTTATGACTGCAAATCCTTATGACATGCAAAAATGTGAAATGAAATTCATGGTTTCCAGTCTGAAAGCAACAAATGTTGTCTCTGAAACGTATCAGTGATGTTACATGTCAACACTAAAATCATAATTCCTGAGGTTTTTTTAGCAAATAAAACAGTGGGGTATATGAGATTTCAGCCTAAAGAAGCAAATGAAAAGTGCTGCAGAAAAAAAGTAGGGACATAAAGACAGAAGAAGAAGGGAACAAAAGGCAGAGGAGTAGAAGAGAAGCAGAAAGGAGATTATGTGACCAAGAAAGAAACAAGATAGAAATAATAGTGCTTGGAAAGGCAAACATTTTTTCATCTGAGTGATGCTGGTAATAATGATAAGGCACTTGTAAAATAAATCATGGTAATAATAAGGGGAAGATCAGTTATTACATAAAGGCCAGTTTCTACCCTCAGTCCTTATAGAAACCTCAGTGAACATCAGAGAGTCCTGTCACAGACCGAGGGCAGGGAAAGCAGTAAATGTATTCCCTGACCCACAGATAATCATTAGAAATGGAATTCTGCCCTTTGCAGAAAATGAGGTTTTATCATCTGTGCCCTGGATGTTTCAGCCTACACCTTGCCATTAGTCAGATCAGTTGGCACATACACCTGGAGTAAGCAGAAGAAATAAGCACTCTGTTTGCATATGAATAATTTCCCTGGTAGATCAGTTCGGTTCTGTTAATTGTCCATCCATTAAGTTCTTGCTAATGTAGTTGATATCGATGACTGATTTTCTGTGCTAAACAGGAAGCACCACTTCTTCATTCTAGGACACATTCCTTCCTACAACTGCCCTGCTGTTAGCTACCAGTAGCTGCCATTATATTATCTTTCATCTGGCCCAGAGCTGACAACAGATGGCCATCTCCGGGACTGCCATCAGTGTGACTTTATGAAGCATCCAGCTATGGTGTATTGAGGAGCTTCATGGCCAGTTCTGCAAATCTGATTTCCCTTCCCCCTACCCTGCTGCTGGCCCCCCTCACTCCATCTCCATGAATAAGCTCCTTATTCCTGGCTCCACTCTCCACTGGTCCTGTCATTTCCCAACGAGTGGTGGCACACGGTTATCACTGGAAGTTTGCAGCTCCAGGTCTGCCCCCATTTCCCTCTGCAGTGCTGGCACAAGGTTGTTGTTGCTCCCAGCATCCTCACTCCTCCATGTTTTTGCTGAACCAGAGCATAGATAGAGGGGTTTGGTAGCAGCAAAACTGCTACCTCTTAAGATCTTAGCTCAAACCTTACTTTCTTCTACTGCAGGGCACCTCCTCAAGCTTCAGGGATTTTCGTTTTTTTTAAGTTCCACAAGACATGCTGCCAAACCAGCATTGAGTATATTAAGTGTGACAGAAGCTAAAATATCGATCAGGGACCTAAAGTGGAGAAAAGTGTAAAATTCACAAGCATCCTGATTCCATTGACATGTTAGATCACTTGGAAAAGCTCTTTCAACTGTGTGGCTGCTGTGCATTTTGGAGAAAGATATATTGTTTGCTCTTGACAGAGTTTTCTAAAGCAAGGTACCTCCAGAGCCAGCCCATATTTTACAAGAAATTCACATTTGTGTCCTTTATTGTGATATTTGCAGCAAGTCTACAGCTAGTGAGAGTCTCTGCCCTCAAGCTATGAAGGAGTAAGGCTCCATTGTCGGAGAGAGAGCAGCCGTCTGTAAAAGGCTGAGATGTAGTAGGCAAGATGAATACTGCTTAAAAGCAATGCTTGCCATGCTGTCATTTAGAACAGGAACACTGAGGAATTAAACAAAAGTGAAAGGCATGGTAAATGAATCCTTTAAAACTGGTCAAATTTTCAGCTGCCAAACATAACAAGTTTTCTCCATTGATAGGTTCATTGAGTAGGAGGAAAGTTGGGAGGGGATGAATTCCCCTAGGGAGGAGGTGCAGATAGTTTGGGAAAACAAGGTGTGGTCAGTGATTCATAAAGAGACACTCCAGTAAACAGCAAACTTGGCTCAAAAGTGGTGCCTTTTTTTCCTTTTTTTTTTTTTTTTCTTTTTTTCCCCTTTACTTTGTTTTTGCCTGCCTTTTTTTTTTTTTGCTTTTTCTTTTTTTTTTTTTTTTTTCTGGAGCATCACTCGACCACTCTGTTGTAAACATGAGTGAAAAAGACTGGTGCAAAGTGACAAAGTGTATGTTGCAAAAAATGTGTATGTCAACCAATCAGAAGGAACAGCTTTTAGGTTTTAGGTTTAGCATTTCTACTTGTTATTGCAGTCAGTTTCACCATGTTTTGATCAAACCAAGGTGTAAACATTTTGGATGGTAAAAGAGTAGAATTTTGCAGGCTTGTGATTTTTTTTTTTTAAAGTTGAGCTTCCTTTGTATTCAAAGCTGAAATTGAGTGTCCTCCACCCTGTTAACAAAGGAAGAGAGAAAGAGATGATTCAGTTCTCATGAACCAATACTGCTGAGTTGCACACATTTCTACGTACAGCTTTGGTTGTTTTTCTGTGTTGTTGTAGTGTCATTTTGCAGGAGAATCACTAGGCACAGTCACGGATCATGGGTGTGTAAGTTTGCTTGGGGGTACGCTGTGTCAGTGAATACTCTGCCTCCCCCATACTTCCTGCGTGTAGATGTGTGCTGTGTAAGATTAAAAACCTGTGATATTGTTAAATATTAGTGGTGCATTTTGCTTGGCTTTGCATTTGTAAAGGTGAAAGGTGATTGTGCAGGAAAATGGAACAGTATATTTGCTGTGAGACAGGCACTAAGAACTCACTCCCATGCTCAGTTATAATTCATGACTGTACTGGTGGGAAGCCCTTATCCCTCTGTGGAGTTAATGCATCTCTACTGTAACCTGCTGAGAGCACCCTGTGTCCCCTCCCACCATCTGTGCATTCACTTGCGTGCTTTCTCTCTCCCCCTTTACTGTGAGATCTCTTGGTGTTAAAACTGTCACACTACCAGTGCCTGGAAAAGGTGGCTTTATGATGTGTATTAATGCTAAATTGTCATCTAAGGGTGAGGAGGCAGGTAAGGGATATGTTACCATTTGTTTTAAGCTCCTGTTAGAAAATGCTGGGGAGCAAATAGACAGAAAGGTAGATTTGTTGTTTCCAACAGCAGACAGCTTTGAACAGTACAGAGAAATTGTCACAGCTCAGGGTAAGAGCTGTTGATGGTAAATGCATCTTTCTTCCCAATCTAAGATGGGGGTTTTATTTAACTGTTTCTTGGTACAGTGGATCTCTGTGTCTCCATGTGAAGATCCAAACCAACAACATTGTAAATTGAATAATATTTATTCACCCATCAGCTGAATTTTATTTTCTCCAAGTTGTTCTGCTCTTTTAGCTAAAAAGGTCTCTTGCAGGCTGCAAGTTGCTTCTTTGCTTCCTGAGACCTGAAATTCATGTGACCAAGTGATATAAGCTAGTACAGTCTTAACTAAACAGGTAGTGTATGAAGATTTTTTATTATTAATATTGCTGTAAGGCACTGTCAGAAGACTGGTGAGACTGTCTAGCTTTGAAAGAATTGCACTCAGCTCACAGAGATTTAGATGATGCTTTATCAACCTGGCACTTTACCACAACATTAAACTCAGAATATGGTTAAAAGACCATGTACTTGACTGTCACGGCAATATTAATTTGCAGTGTTTCACTGGATCTAATCTCATGTAGTCTGTTGTTTGTATTCCTTTAAAACTTATAAATCAAATCCAGACCTGGAATACCAGTGTATGAACTTAACAGATGTGCTGCCATAAGGGACCTGCTAGGTTATAAACTGCAGAAATGATCTTTTTCTATTTCAGATTTCTAGCTTATTCCAGGGAGATTTAGTAACCACAGAAGTAAGGTGGAAGGTCATGCAGGACAGTAGCACCCACCCAGTACTCGACGTTGGGTGTAATTGTCAGGAAATCCACCTCTAATCATTTTATTATTCAGCTGTAGCATCCACCAAAGCTCCTGAGCAAAAGTAGGGCAAGAATGACTTCAGTAGCTCTGTGTCCAGGTTTTCTTAGGTGAAAGATCACTTTGAGATGACACAGCTGAGTAGTCAGGCTGAAATCCTAGTTGGTATTTTATTAATTTTGCACCAAGATAAATCTTGAAATTCTGACAAACTCCATGACAGGTGAAATTCCTTCTTGCAGAATCTGCTCAGCAAGAGGCTGCTCATTTCGTTCTGTTCAGAGGCAGGCAACAGGAGGGCAGCTTTATAATCAGCCCTCAAAGGAGCCCTGGCCGCCCCAGAGCCTTGGACTGATTGAATAACTCCTGGGCCTCTTCCCCTAGGCCTCCATCAGCAGGGGTCCTGTGGAAAGCAATCTCCCGCAGACTGGCACTGAAGTGAGCTTTAAACTACTATTTTCTGCTCTCCAGAGGAGCCTGGAGTACTAAAAGATAGATGGACTGCAGATATTTTATGAGAAACTGTCAGAAGAAGAGCAGAGTAAATGTTTTTTTCCCTCCTTCGAGTCACACGCTGCATCACTGTAGAATTTTTCCCAGAATCTTTTACACTGAAAGTTTGAAATTAATTGGTTGCTAACCTTAATTTCCCCCCTCCCTCTTATTTTTCTTTTTTTCCCCTTCCCTCTTTTTCTTCTAGTCTTTTTTCCCCCTTAAATATTCACTCGGAGGCCCTTTGCTTAACCACAGTTGCAGAAAATCAGTACCATTTGCACTGAAATATTTATAATGACAGAATGAAAAATTGGATTCATTTTCTGGCCTGTAGCCGAACAGTCTGCAACTTTGCACAGCATTGTTTAGCATCTCTCATTCCTTCCTTTCATTGGGGTCCTTTTCAGACACACACACACACACACAAACACACACGCTGCCCATGCTTCAGAGGACTGTTTAGCAAAACACAGAGCCATTTTTAATTTCAGCCTTGAGAAAACAACTTGTCTCTAAGCTTGCCACCATTTGGGGTGGGGGGATCAAAGGGGGAGGTCCCCAGGAAGCATGTAGAATTCCTCTTATAGGAGAGATTATGGAGGGTGACATGCAGTAATCTGTCCCCTACATTGAAGCAGTGTATGGCTAGAATTCTGCACCTTGCTTTGGTGTGTTGCAGGTTAGGCAGGGTGGACTCAGTACCAGGCTGGATAGCAGGATCTTTCCAGAAAACCCTGTTCTGCCACCAAATCCCTCCGTGGCCTTGAGAAACTCATTTGCCCACGAAGGAAGAGGTTGTCAAAAGCTCCCTTTTGTGCCTGAAGAGAGACTGTAAAAATGCCCTGTGCTTCTTTGCACCTTCACAAAACAGAAGATGCTGGAACTGTACATATTTACTTCCCTTGAAGCAATGGTGTGAAGGTGAAGTGGTTGATGTTTGCAAAGAGCTTTGAAAATGAAAGTGCAGATCCTCAGGCTCCAATTTGCATCCCCTGCCAGTATAAAAGGTACCTTAGTCAGACAGCCAAGGATTCCCTCAGTACGCAGCAAATCCTGTTTATTTTGCAAGCTGGTTCTGTATCACTCCCTTTTGGTCCTCACAGGCATGTCTCAGACTCCAATGAATTCCAGGGATTTTTAATTGGTATAACGATCCCATGGGGCTATTATGAGCTGGCATAAGTTCGGGCAGTGTTAGGAATGCTTTAACACGCACTGAGGATGATGGTAGCCCGTGGTTTGAATGCTTAGGCCGCATGGATTTACAATAATATACAGTGAACATGTAGGAATTAATCTGAAAATGCACACAATTTAGCACAGAATTGTAAGTCTCTACAGATGTTGGACTCTTGTGCAGAACTTAGTAAGGAAATATATCTGTGAAAAGAGGTATTTCAAAAACCCTTAGAGATTACTTTCTGGTGAGTTTGTAGATTGCCTTGACAATGCATTTGTTTCTGGAAAAACAAGCCCTGGGGTCAGAATCCTTAGTCCTAATGCCTAAAAAGAGGCTTCTTGAGACAAGAAGACAAGACAGGAAGTGGATTGGATGCAGGGATGGATTCTGCAAGGTGCCGAGAATCCCCTGAAAATGCAAGTGACAGAAATTGGCCTGTCAAGGTCCAAAAATGTTGTCTTGCTAACTTCACCCATGTCAAATTTATGACATAGCTCTATTGCTGACAGCAGGTGTCTGTGTACAGTACTAAATTCTGATCTTTCAAATCCACATCACTGATCTAAGCACAAACTTTTTATTTTTCTGCTTTCTTCTGTAAAAGCTTCTTGAGGCTGGCTCCCCCTCAATGCTCTTAGGAGCACAGCCTGAGCAGGTGTGCCTAGAAGCTGTAGGAAGGGGTGGACATCTGCTGTATAGCTCAGCTAATGTGGCACAGCATTCCACGGTTTGTGAGCCACATGTAATTCTTATCATTCAAAGTTTCTTACAAACTTGCAGATTTGTCTTTTTACCATATTTCCCAAGATACTTTGACAGGTCAGCCTGAAATGATGAGCGTTCTGACACAAACTGCGTCATGTCTTAGAAATTTTGCCTGCAGTTGTTTTACTTTAGTATTGCTTTGATTTGGAAGGAACTTTGTATAAAGTGATGTGGTTTTAGGATACAACAACAAAATAAATCCAATATGCATGTATTACAGAGATTTCTGTAATTTCCTGCTAAGCCCTTATTATTACTTTCTGATTTTCTTTTTTCTTCATGTATATAAATGAAGAACAGTATAATTTTTGTAATTTTTATCAGTTACTGAGAATCAAAACTAATAGAGATGAGAAAGAATATGAGCTTTAATTGCAAATATTAAATATGTTTTCAAACTGACAATTTGAAAACAAATTGCCCTGACGAATCCCACTTTAAGGGAGGTCACAGACCCAGAGTAGCTCTTTCAAATCCAGAAGTATTTCTTTGTTTGAGCTGACCAGGACACGAATATACAGGTATGCAATATACCTCAGGATGCTAAAAAAATTTGTTGGGACAATAGACTACAAACCACAAAAGAAGTGACAGTATAGATGTAATTGAACGGTGCAGAATTGTTACTGAACATCAGGGACTGTAAGAGTAGCCCACAAAAAATGTTTTATCTTACTGTTGAATACAGTACCTTTCTAAGAAAGCTGTTTTCTCTGTGGGACTGAACTGCTGTGTGGGTTTTTGTTTGGAGTGCCAGTCTGTTTACTAAAGTTATTAGTTTATAAATTTTGCCATGGTAAAGTAACTGTGAGAGCTTTAAATTAGAATAAGTGCCACTTCTGTGTGGCAGGTTCCTTTGAGGGCTTATTAGAAAGCAGGCCTCCTGTTGCCTGCCCCTTTATGCTTGGCACTATTGCTGTGGGTACTTGTTTATAGCTAACTTTTGAATTTATGTAAGTGTGCACTGTGGTATGATGAATTGCCCTCCAACTGCAAAGATTTTGCTTTTTAATTTTTTTTCTGTGTTCAAGCTAATACTTTACTTTAAAGGGTTTTATTTTGATGAATTAAAATTAACTTGGAGTAGCAAATGACATAAAATCATGAGGGTTATAGATTAGCCTCACCATAGCTACAGCACATCTTTTTGTAAAGGAATTAAAGTTCTCTGTTTCAGATACCTAGGCACTAAATGTAGTCAGCAAATGAGTGTTGTCTCCAGTTATTTTCCTTGTGATTCTTTTCACTCAATCCGAAGATTGCCACACTAAAAACAGCCCTAATGGGCAACGAGGGGTGAAAGCAGCAGCTGATAGCAGGAGATAGCGAAGGAGACAGGAGTACCTGGCATCACGAGTCAAAGCCAGAGGTGAGGGGTGGGAGCATTTCTTCCACTGTCAGTACAGGGTCAAGGCAGGAGCTAATGACATGTCTGACTTGCAGCGTGTCACTGGCCAGCTGTCTGACAGGACACAGAATGACCAACCTCAGAGAATGACATTTGGTAGGAGGATACGTCATCTCTCACAGGGAGGAAGGAAAATGGCATAAAAGGATGCTTCTTTGTGTGGTACTTCTTATTTGGGGAAGGAGTATTAAATTGTAGGAATGCCTTCCCCATTTTTTAAGGTTCTCTAAACAGGAGAAAGTGAGAGTGAAATTCCTCCCATTTAGCTGTGGTCACATTTCACACTTCTTTTACACAAATGCAATTTAAAAAAACCAAACCAGAAAACAGAAGACAATAGAGAATCCAAACTGAATTTTACAACCAACAACCACAATGACAAACATGAAATTTTCTTGTCCTGGTACCACATGCTACTAAATGCTCCAGATTTATTGATTTACAGTGTGTGTCCTCACAAATTTAGAGAATGACTTTGTTATAAAGGGCAAAATAGCATTCTAGTCTCTCTAAAAGTCACCTTTAAAACGTGGAGTTTCTAGGACTGAAAAGGAGGAAACTCAGATGAGGTTGCTCTAAGAACAAAATGTTTCAACATAGGGTTCTTAACTGTCTGAGTAATCAGCACCTAGGAAGGGATAAAAATTGTCCTTAGTTTCTTTTCCAAGCAGTAGATTTGTAATTCACACACACACCAAGTCTTCCACATAAGCACTGTCCCAGTTCCTGCTATTCCTTGTTTGAAGAGCTGTAGGAATAAGGACTGTAAGATGTCCAAGATGGGCTGGCACAGTAACTGGCTGTGAAGGAAGTCAGAGCTCAAAATCCATGGGGGCCTCTGCTTATCAGCTCAGAAATCCTTGGCTGTTACCATCAAATCTGCTCAATCTGGCTTTGCTTGCAAACTGTCTTGAAGGGAAAAGATGTACCAGTGTGCAAGAGTTTGGAGCTTTTATAAGAGGAGAAGAGCTAGCAGAGCACCACAGCTTTTCCTTTTCTATCCTACGCGTCTAAAATTGACATACCATGGACAAGGGGAAAAATGTCCATTTACATTCCTGATTTCAGGATCCAACATATGCTCCATCCACTTCTGCATTGTGTTAACTGGGTGTATGTATGTATGCTTGCTGGATGGGTAACTTCCAAATGCTATTTCCACTTGTGAAAGGAAAGTTTGCCGATTTTAAAAGTGGGCTTGTTTAGGGTTTGCTTTCACCTGAGTGAAAATGTTGTTAGCCACTGTGAGTTAATCTTGGGCTGATCCACACCCCCCAGTGTGCCAGGTGCTGTTGTGCAAGGCCCCATGCACCAGCTGGCAATGTGTGGAGAGTCCAGATTCCAGGCTGTCCCCATGTCACCTGGTAAGCACAATACCCAGCGTTATGTCAGGAAGGTAGGGAGGTGAACTCAGCAATCGATACAAGTGTGGGATGTGTCTGTCTGTATAATAGGAGTGCAGACAAGTTACAGCACTTTTCTTTCAGGCTGTATCAAGAAACTTGTAATTTCACTTGTAATTTTGTTCAAAGAGATTCTTGTACATGCACCTGTGGAAAACTGGAAAGTATCATTGTTTTAAAGGTTGCCCTTTGCATATAAATCACAGCTCTGTGTGCTTCCCCATTTTAATTGGGTGACCTTTTGAATCCTATGGACAGGAGCTTGAATTCCAGACCTGCAGGTTGGTTGAAGATTTGAAATAAATTCATGTTTTAGCAATTACTCTGCTTAAAAGCAGAGAACCCAAAATGGAAATTTGAGAAGAAGAATTCCCCTTGGAAAGTTGCTTTTCGCAAGTCATAGAAAGCAGAAATTTGGTCTTCATTGCGGACCAAATAGATATGTGTAAAATACAGATTAATTTGTCAGTTTAATCCTTGAAAAGGATCAAGATTTATTGAGTAGGAGAGAAAGAGGAGGAGTAAGGAACGTGTAATGTTTCCAACAGGACATTTCTGAGCAATTATCAGTTTAAGCTTCCATTATTTGTCACTAATTACTGCACTGAGCTGTTAAATATTTAGTAGTAGTTTGTTTAATTGGGTTTGACCTATAAAGGAATCTGTGCATAGCATAGCTCCAATTCCAGGAGCCAGCTCCTCACTCACAGCTAGGCAAATTTGTATTCACATAAGATGATCACATATTGTCAGACAAAGGGGTTTGTTTTTGTTGTTTAGGTTTGTTACCTCTATCTCCCCCACAGATTTATTTGTCTTTAAGGTATCTGAAATCAGAGCACAAAGAAGAAATGCTGCCTGTGGATGTAAGAGGGGAGGTCGGTCAAACTTAAACTTGTTTACAGATGTTGTAGTTTAGAAAGCACTAGCATGATAAATTAAACATAGCAAAGAAAAAAAAATTAAACAACAGAGCAACAACTAGCCCATGAGTACGTGTCTTGTAAAACACTGACTTAATCCCTGAATATCTTATTATGCAATATTGCCTATCAAGGCTTGTTGTCCCCTGTTACTCTGGTGTACAATAGCTGCAGACAAATCTGTATTTGTTCAACTTTGGGTTCTGCTTGCTGTGTCTCACAGGGTGAATAGACTTCTGGCTGTGGCCCCTGTAGAGGGTGTGCAAGAATCGATCAGTATAAGAGCAATATTCACTTTGTTTTAAACCCTAAAGGTTTGGCTCTATTCTTGCTTGTTCCTGTCTTGAAACTCCCTTGATTTCAGTGGAGCTTTTCTTAATTTATACCAGGGTAACCATAACCATATTCTAAAGTAATAAGACTTCTGATATATTTCTCAGAAGTGCCTCCTTCTGCCTTTTTTGTTTAAGCTTTTATTCCCACTTAATGAACAATTTTCTTATTGGGGAAGAATGCTTGTATATTCATTTCAAATATTTGCAGTATCACAGATGCCTTGTTTTTCTACAGACAAGTCTTGAACTTGAATCCTGATTAACAGTACAGCCCCTTTGCCATATAAAAGAACAGACAGGTTTCCCAGTTTTGAAGAATTGCTGTGAGCATGCCCTGACCATTGCCCCCTCTCCCCATTGCTTTCTCTTTTATGGGGTAATGCACACACCTTTCCCATGCAGCCAGGCACACCTCGCCTGAAATGGAAGACATCATTGCAGGTTTCACTGCATGTCAATGAGCAGCAGCCAGGGTGAGGCAGGCTTATGGGAGGTGATTGCTTGGCACCATAGGTTAAAACAGCCTTCGAGCTACTCTGATTTATGTCAGAGGCTTAGCTGGGAGCCCCCTGCCAACACTCATAATGAGGAAGGTGCAAGGATAGTGAACAGGCATGGGTGTTTGTGTCTGTTCTCTTCTAGTGACAATGATGAAAGCCTTATTTGCTGTACCCAGGAATATATGTCATTCTTTTCCATACAACAAATCTGTGATCTATGTACTCGCATATAGTAATGAATCCAAAAGGAATCATTGACATTTTACAAGTGACTTACTGGAAGTCTCTGAAGAAAAATAGGTATCAGGGGTTTTGATTTGGTTTGGGTTTGGTTTTAATTTCCAGTTTGCATCCCTGAGAACATGCTCTTCAATTTGAGATTTTTTTACAGGTAGTTTTTCTCTGGGCCAGCTGGAAATGCTGAGTGGAAAAACCAGAACACTGAGAATTTTACATAAATTGATAAAGAATAAAATCTTATTACCAGTCATGCTATTTCAGAAACATTAACATAATATCAAATCACATAGCTTAGGTGAATTAATTTATATGAATGACTGCAATTCAGTGTAGACTTTCCTAAATTATCATTGTCAGCAGTGGTCATTCATGTCCTAAGATGACCACTTAATTGGCAAACATGTCTGAGAACAGACCTGATTCTCAAAGGCTGGCAAACATCAACTCACCACACATAAATGGTATTTATGGGAACACAGATTCTCTTGGGATTTGGCCCCTTTCTTGTTGTGGAAATAGCTCTGGTTTAGTTGAGATCAATTTCTTTGGGAATCTGAAGTTTCGGAGACTGTATTTTGTTAGGTCTAAGCTGGTGACTGAACTTGGCCTGGATGAAACTCCATGCCTACTTTAGTGTATTTATAAATTCATTGTTATTCCTCCTGGTCTACCAACTGCACTACAGTCCTGGAGATGCTGGTGGCAGGGACACTTTGCCTGGATATTTTCTGTTCTCCAAAGTCTCCATTCAGCCTCCTACTTTTCACCTATGAAAAACTATTAGACATCATCTCTTTTCTAGCTGCCTCATTCACTCAGCATAAGTGTGACCACTGAAATATGAGTATATATTCATTTGTGTCAGAAGCATTGTAATTCCTGTGGTGAAACATATCAGAAACATTTGTTAGTTCCGACATTGCAGATACAGTAATTCAAGTTAGTTTCTTGTAGTTGGTGTTTTATGAAAGGAAGGGTGGGGTCTGAGAGGGGAAATAATCGCTCATTTGTTAATCAGCTTCAACTGAAGTTGCTCTTTTTGTATTTCACACATGTGAGAAAGACAAAATGTTTACAATCTGAATGTTCATGGATGCTCTATCAGTACAATTAAGGATTCTAGAAGAATCTTCTAGAATGAACTTGGACATGACCCTAACCTTCAAATAATTAATTTAGTGGGGTGCACTATAGAAGTCATTACCCTTAGTATAGAAACCCAAATCCTACCTTACTATTTTTTTACCTATAGAGCAACTGAGCCTTAGAAACTCACATAACTGAATGTTCGTAATTGCTTGCAGCAGCAGTGGAACCAGTGCCATAATGTGTTGGGGCATTGAAAGTAAGTTTACTGCTTTCAGATGCTTCAAAATGGCACAGATATTCTACTGAAACCAGCTCCTAACTATGCAGATTTGGTTTCATGTCTGATTTGAGGTTGGCTGAGCCTCTTCCTCTCCTGGGATGAACATCAGGAAAAAAATACTAACCCTGAGGTCTGTGAAGCTGTGAAATAGTCTCCCAGGAGGAGCATTGGAAGCTCTAATTAAAATTGGACTGGGCAAAACACTTGAAATTACACTATAGGCAATAATCCAACACTGGCAAGATGGGTGGAGAAAACGCCCTAATGGGTCTTTTCTGTCTTTAAATTCCATGAATTCTTGTTCTTCTCTTTTATTATGCTATTTCACCTTTTTGTTTAATGGTGACATAGTGTCATCTAGTAAGTATTATAAGACACTATTGTGAGCTGAGTGAGATGATGTTAAATGTCAAAAGAAAATGCAACAGTTTTTCTTCAGGTTCACAATGATTATATGGAGATAGGAAAAGAGAAACTGACTGTAAGAGAGGGACACGAGTGCAGTGGTTTTTATCTGTAAGACAGTGGCAAATGCATTGCATGCCTGCAATATGCATGTTTATCATTTTGACATTGCATTTATATTCTCTTCTTATGAAGAACAACCACATTCCACCAAATCTAACACAGGTGTGGGGAAGTCATTTACTGTAGCTGTGTAGCTCCGATTGCTGGAGACATATTCTATCCCAGTGTTTCACATATCCCCAAAGACCTGGACTAAATAATATATTTTTACATCCTAATTTATAGTTTATATTTAATCTTAGTATCGTACAAATCTAAGTAACTCATCAATTCAATCCTTGAGTATAATCTTATTACAGTTTACCAGGAAAGAACCTTTCAGCATATAACAGGTCCTTGGCAGGAAACTCCATGCTGCAATATTGAAGCAGCACAAATCTGAAGAAGCAGTGTGAAAAATAACCTTTTATGCTACCTTTTTTATAGTTTAGTCTGAATAAGTTTCATTTATTTGGTTTTGGTGCTACCACTTAATACTCGTCTTCCCTCCTCCCTCTCCTTTCCACGTAGTATAATATTCCAACAGATTCCAATACAGATCTTTCTGCATGAGAGGTCATGACAATCAAGATAAGTAATACAGCATTCGTCCAAAGTTCTGAAAACCGTGTTGATCCTGTGCTAGGTTTTGTTAGGCTTGCCTTTCCACAAGGCTTTCTTTCTTTCTTTCCCTTTGGTTCTGGAAAATCCAACATCCTCTTCTTAGCTGCAGACAATTTGAAAAGTGTGGTACAGGATAAGAAGTTGGAATAAAACAGAAGGGAAGAGAAGTAGAAAATCTTGATTAGAAAGTATAATTTAATAGAACGTGTATTGAACTAAATGTATTGATTAATGTGGTAGATATAGTACTTATATTGATTCAAACTAGAGATTTAGTACTAAAAGCTGTAAGCCAAAAAGCTGTTGCAGATTGCTACAAAAGTCAGTTTAATGCTGTCCTTGAGAATGCCTTCACAAAGAAATTCTTCTAATGTTTGAGGAGTAGGTAGAATGCGGTATATGTCAGTTTGATCCCGGAGGGTTTTATTTTGTACTCTAATAGCTGTTACGAGCCTACATTATATCCAAGGAGTAATTTTCCTTAGGGGTGCCCAGCTCGCTTTGTGTCAATATTCTAGCATTTTAAGTCACGTACAGTATATGCTTCTGGGAACAGTGCAGGAGCCAGCCAGACTCATAATGGTCTGCATTCATTAATAAAGGCAGAAGCTTCTGTCCCTCCATTGCCCACTACAGGGATGCCTCCCTGGTCTTCAGGGACCCGTACAGACACATTTAAAGAAAGCTTTATTTTGAGTGGGCAGGAGATGAAATGCAGGACTTGCAGGCATTTCCTAAGTCAGCTATATGCCCGAGCACAGGGGTGACCTTAATGGGTCAAAGAAGAATGCAGGTCAAAAGACTTATTATCCAGCCTGTTGGAAACCAATTGCTTTTGTTTAAAAAAAAAAAAAAAGTAAATTGTAGCGCTTAAAGGTTGATAGTAATGTAGAGTTCTGTTTTACAACCTGGAGCTGGATTGCAGTAGAGTGGGGTGCATTTTTATTTTTTGAATGCAAAAGAATGCAAGAAGGTCTGTAATGTACACAGATAAAGGATTCCAGATAAGTGATTACATGTAGGGTACCATAATTACTTAATCAGTGATGATTGATTACTCATGTTTGTGTTCTTGAACTAAGGAAAAAATAACATGCTGCTGTGGTACTGTTACCATCTGTTGAAATAATGCACCTACATTTCATCTTTATACCTCTTCACGTGAACCCTCTTTGCACTGTTTGTCAGGTACAGCCATGTCTTGTTTCATCTGCTCATAAAACACAAAAGTCCCATTTAAATTGAAACCACAGTTCACATTAAGGATTCTAATGGGCTACTGAGTCTGTGGCTATCTGTGGGTATTTTTTTCTTCGTTAATTTTGATGCTGTGGGCGGGAACTTTTTGCTAGCTATTACTTCTCATGTTCCCTCTGAAACACAAAGGCATGCACCAAACAAGTATTATTACCTCTTTTGTTTCAAGCCTTTCTGCGAAGAAACCTTTTAGTATTTGTTTGCCAAGGAGATTCTTCCACACAGTATTATCCTGAAATTCTTTGCATGTTTTCAAGTCCTTAGCACTAACAACAGGGATATCTCAAAGCATTTTCATCCAGAAAAGTGGGGGCATGTAATTTTATAGTAGGTCACATAACAGTTGGGATTCTGGATTCAGCTATCAAAAATAATTATTTCTAGGAATAGGGCAAATGCACTTAAAGAGTTTCTTTTGCTTGTGAAATATACCAAATTCAGGTTTTCCCAGGCAGTATACCTGCTTTCCAGACAACACTGAGACATTATAATTGGGGATGTAGGAGTTCTCCTGATTTGTGTCTACACAATAACAAATTCAGTGACACACACACCCCTCCTGCTTCCCTGTTCCTCCATTTTGTGCATGGAAAGCTTGAATTTGTATTTACAAACTAGTGTCTCCTCATGAGATCCCAGCTCTTGGAAATTGGAACACAGCTGTTACTGAAGTCAAAGGAAAGATTACATTGAAAAAAAATATTTTCCTCTTTCCATGGCTAAGCAGGAAATTGACATTTTTTGCTTTGTAGGGAGACTACCACATAATTAAACAGATGTGCTTATGCACAATCAGATTTGGGGGAGGCAAAGAAGGTGAGCATACTATGCCTCCTGCACTTCGCTAAATGACTTCTCTTTGGCATGTGGAGGTACTAATTGCTCCAAACTCAGGCAAAACTAGTTGAACTTTCTGGAGGAGGCATGTTTCAGGCTTACCTAATGCGTCTTGAATGAAGGGCAACTCGCTCTCCAAGGCATGCAGGGGATGTCAAGTGTGATATCGCACTGTCCCTGGGCATGCCACACATCCCTGCTGGCGGGAGCTCCGAACTCCTCTTTCCTACCTGCCCCATCTTCTGATGCCAGGGAGGCATGAGAGGCAGAGAGACCATCACAGTCGAGATTGACTGTGTGGATAATAGAGGAAAATTTTTGCCCTAAATTTTTAAACACAACACCCCTCATAAAAACAACAATGGTTCATAACTGGGATTAATGTTCGCAATTTTCAGTCACTTAGACGTGGGTTCTTCAATAGATGGCTTTTGGTAGAGTGGAATATGGCTCTCTGTGGGATTACAGAATTTTCCTCCTTTTCTTATCTCTCCCCTCCCATCCTTCGCCTGCTTGTCTTGTCAATGTTATGTTCCTGAAGCGCTTCCACTTTGTATTTTTTTGCAACTCAGCCAAGTAGGTATTTCCCCTAGTCCCCCACATTTGGGGACCTTTAATTACTTTGGAAACTGTGTTGTGTTTTGACTGTTTACAACACATATTTTTGCCTTTCTAAGATCTAAACTGTTCAAAGAATTTCCTTGTGTTCCTATCCTATCCCGTTCTTCTCTGCAACCCTTGTTTCATTTTTTTCTATTATTTCTTCATTATCTCCAGAGAATCTCATTTTGCGCTAGGGCACAGGAGTCAGGGACACTGAGAGCTGGGGCAAGTCAGTCCTTCTGCTGTGTTTTATTTTGTCTTCTTCATATTTGGGCATTTTTATTTTTTAATCAAAAATGTCATTGCATTGAGAGTTACAGCTGCAATTTTAAAACACCTTTTGACTGCTTCATATGCAACTGTTCATCCAGTTTCATACTGATTATGCATTTTTCACTTTGTGAAAAGAAATAAAAAATGGGCATGACTGACGTGCTTGCTCTCAGTAGACTAGAAACAAAAGACCCCCCCCAAATATCTGTCTGCAATGTAACAATTGGTATATTACTTCACCCGCTCAGAAGCAGAGAAGAAAATCAGAATTCAGGCAGCCACCCCATATTTAACTTTTCCTGTTGTTTCTAGGTACTGCAGGGTCTCCAATAAGCCTGTGGTGTTATGCTGTAAGTGCTGCAATAAATGGACACAACAGGATGACAAAAGGACTGTCAGGCTTAACTCTTAATTTCCTTGCTTTTGTGCTTTAAAGTCAGAGCCCATTACCTGTGACCAGCCAACATTTTTGGCTGCACCTATTGTTAGTGTTTTACAGCATTTTGAAATGATTTTATGGGAAGGATGAGGAACTAGATGAAATCAAGTGGTGGAGCATATTTTTTTAACACTCTTTGGCCTTGGACAGTCTGGAATTCCTGCCATCAGCATTAAATCATTTTGTATTCACATCTGGAAATTGCATCTTTGAGTGTCACTGGGTCATTTTCCTTTAATCTTGAGAATGGCACTACATTAAAAATTCCTCAGTCTTACTGTAAGATCCTTTCCTTGCCAAATGTCCCATGAACTATTATTTGTGTGCGTGCACAGTTTAGGGAGAGTGAAGGAGGATGGGAGAGAGGATTTTCAGGCTGGTGTGCAGTCACGCTGTATTTCACATTTGTTTCACCGAGGCTGTTTTCCTGTGCCCTTTCATGGGTGGCTCTGGAGGGTATGGTTCAGTAGATGTTCACTTTGTTGTAAATGATGACTGTCTTGTGGGAACGGGTTCATCCTAGAGTGCGTTAGTCCAAAGAGGTTTAAAGACAGATTAACTTAATAAAGTGGAGTGAAGGGTCTGGGTCTACTGGGAGCAAATCATGGGATGTGACACCCCTGCCCTCTGGGTCACTGGCCCAAATCTGGCCCCGATTACTAAGGGGAAAATTCATCACTAATCAGTGGCTGCCCTGTTGTCTGAGAAGTAGCATCCACAGACATTTTCTATTTATCTGTGGATCCAGTGTACACTGTAGAAAACTTAAGAGGTATTGGATTGGTCGCTTGCTCTTAGGTCGATGCTTGTGAAGGATCTGAGTCAGTACAGGCAACACAATTGCATCTTTCTGAAAGTGGTCAACTTGGTTTGAGGGGTGAGGTGGAAAGAGGGTGAAACTGGTGTTTGCTGCTTCATTTTGTGCTTACTTGTACAGGAAAGGAGAATTTAAGACTCCAAAGTCCATGCTGTGTTTCTACACATAAGGAAGGCACTGCATTTACCTGAGGAAAATACCTGTGGGTTTTGGTGACCAAAGGGCAGGCTGTGCCAGCCCCTCCTGTTTTCTCATCAGTCTCTGAGCTCTCTAGTAGAGTGGCTCTTATCAGACTATATTGTTCCATACCATGTGGGGGAAATAGGTTTTACTGCAGGAGTGCATTTGAAGCAGTGACACAGTCTAGGAAGCACAGGCCAGTTAGCATAAGACTTTTACAGCAAATGCACTTCTCATTTTTGCAATGCATAAACCATGAGCCATGTGTAAGCAGACACCAGGATCACTGACCTGGTCTGCAGTTTCACTGGGCAGGTCACCCCACACCCTACCTGTAGGGAGTGTGTTGCCCTTCTTGCAGCACATGTAAAGGATACCGGTGTGAAACAGCTGGGGAGAACTCCTCTCTTCCATAATGATGCTGTTTCTGGATAGTTCAAACAAGGAGGGGTCAAGAATACTCTTTTATCCAACCCATCATTTTACAATATATGTTGGGAAAATTGTTTTTGCATCCTTCTTTCACACAGAAATGCCTGTCCTGTGACTAAGTTGTTTCTTTTGTTTTTGTTGCAGAATCATACGATGACCCAGCACAGCAGTTAGTGCAAGGCCCGTCTCTTCCAGAGAATTCTTTGTGGCACAAAAAGGGAACACATTTTACTCTTTGCACGAAACTTTCATTGTTAATGTATATTATTCAGAATCATTGTATTGTACCATAAAACTTGTATTATCGAAACTGTTGGATGTTCATGTGTTTGAACTTTTGAGCACCGGATAGACTTCCTGTATATAAAGTGTTGCACATGTATTATGTTGTCTGATACTAAAATGGTCTTATAAAGACAAGTGGACTTGGGCCCTATTCAGGAAAGATACAAATAATAATAATACTGTGTGAGGGGAAAAAAATAGCTTAAGAAAAAATATCATTTTCAAGGAAGAGGGAGAAGGTAATAACTGTTCCATTGCAGCTCTGTTTGGCCTCCCTTTCGTTTAAACTTCAGTCTAGAAATCTCTCTTTTGGTATACAAACGGATGAATCTAAGACTATTTTTTATTGCTGAAGATTCTTGCAAAAAATATGAAGAGACTCTTTCTCACAGAGCAGGAACCCACAGTTGAATAAGGCCCGTATATATATTTGTAAGCCTTGCGATATGACAGATAGCATTACCATATATGCAATAGTTGTTACGTAGTTTGTCAAAGATTTTTTTTCCTGGATACCATTTGAAGCTTTGAGTGTTCAAGACTTTCCTTAATGATTTCACACGGCCAAATTCTTGAATCAGTTGAACTAACCTGTATGTTACTGTTATTAATGTTTACTCTGCGGTCTGAACCTGGAGATTACTGGAATTGTTTTCCAAAAGGAAATAAATTCAGTTTACCATTATGTGTGAGTGTGCTTTGTGTCTTGTCTTTTTCCTCAGAAAGTAGCATTATTATTACTACTGCTATATCACCTAAAAAACCACCAAGATCTGGAATCCCATTCTATCAGTATCTGTACACTGCTCAGTAGGAATAGGTTGCTTTTCTCAAAGGGAGGTATTGATACACATGTAAAGGTAAAAATAAATCTTCTGGCCCACTGCAAAGCAATGTGTGCTTGGGAGTGATATTCAGTGTTTTCTGGGTTTGTTTCTTTTTTTTCTGTGTCAGCAATTTCATACTTACACACTTGACACAATGGTTGCCAGAGGAGTCACCACGCATCTTCCGTGTATAATTATTGGTGAATTTAAATGAAATATCACTTAGTGAGCTGGGTCTGGTGCTGATGAGAGGGAGCCACCACAGCTCTGGCCAGCAGAGCTGTTAGGCTGACATCCCTCACCCTCTCCTCTGGCGTGGGTGACAGAATTGGAGGTGGTGCGCACTGCAGGGTGATGCTCACTGGCACCATGCTGGGGGGCACCTCTCACAACACCTCACAGCTTTTTTCAGGTCTGCATTGGCTCCTGACTGCCTGCAGTTTCAAGGGGAAGAAAAAAGGGGATAAAAACTCTCCTTGCCCACCACTGTCCGTCATTACCCCAGCTCGCCTAAAAAAGAGGACCAAAAAAACATTCTCCAGCTATTCTAGAATCTTATCCTATTGCTGGATTCTAGTTTTATCCCATGAAAACCAGTGCTGCTGAAATACTGCCTTTAAACAGCTACACATTACAACAAGTCCAAATGTCTAGAACTGCTCACCTAGTGCTGTCAGGATAGATACAAAGTGTGATTTCCAGTTTGCTGAATGTAACAAATTGACTCCTTACAGATGGACGACAGAGAAAAAAAGAAGTAAAGTCAGAAAGTGTCTACTTACCAGATATTCCAAGAAAAAATGTGTCATATTTAAAACTCCAGCTTTGAAAATATTGTGCAGATTTTGCTAAATGCAAGAAAGAAATTCCCAGGTTTTGTATTAATATCTCATTTGTGCTGACAAAAGGATAAATGCAGGCATGAATACATAAGGCTTGTAAAATGCCAGCTCTATTTATAAGTCAGAAACCGTTCCCATTCTTATTCTCATTAATATATTACTCATCTCAGCCAAATTGAATGTGATGATATGTTCTTTATTTTTGACAGATACCTTAAAGGATATAAGGCATTTCAGCCTTCATGTGTGAAAGTGTGACATATTGGTTAAGACTGCAAATAACATGTTTGTAGTAGAGTTCAAGTATATAAGAAATATTACACCCTACTGTTTTTGTAAATGCCAGAGTGCCACTGAGTTGAGACAGATGGTAGCAAGGAAAGATGCAATCTTATAATCAAAAGCTAAAATATGTCAAAAATATGTTAGCAAGCAAAACACAGTCTATTACTAGCGTCTCATGTCATGACAGCTTGCAAAACATGCAAAGATGTTGAATTTCTAGATACGTAAATAAAGGAACAGTAAACATAGCAACAGCAAATGTGATGAAGACTTCATGGATCAATTGTCCCTTGAGGTCAGCACAGGGGAATAGAGGGGTCTTGTGGCCACAGGCAGCCCCAGGTGGCTTCTGAGAGCTGGCTGCTGGTATCAAGTGCTGGAATCCTCTTACCTTTTCTAAAGTAACAGGTCTCTCAGTGATACCTAAATAGCTGTTTAAATAGATTATGGAAGACATCTGAACTTCCCAATGAGAACTGAGTATTGCTTGGGGAATTACCACAGCATTTAGAAAAATCAACAGGAGAGGCAGATCATCTTGCCTGTTGGAAGAAGAGACACGGCACTCTGTGCATGTGTGCATTTCCGTTGTGGCATGCCTTTCTCTGCCCTGGGTTAGCAAAACCTAAGAGAAGCCCCTCCCCATGCCCTTAGCCTAATGTAAAAGGATAAATCTGTTCAAGAATTGTGTGGACAGACTGATGGACAAGGTATCCTTTTACCTCTGAGACCAGCTATATTCCCAAGATTTCAAGCGGACATGAGTTTTGCTCCAAGTGATAGTTTAATAAAGCAATTAATCCTTTTGCTTCTTTGCCAGAGCTATGTTTAGGAAATGTCATAGACCTAGACCAGATAGAAATACATAATTTATACTGAAGAAGTGACCTACCCACACAATATCTGAACACTGGATTTATGAGGAAATGCACTGATTCTTTATCTGAACAAAAGATAGTCCAGGAATAAGCATGTATTAGGCCTTTATGACATTCAGCTATCCAAAACCAGAATTTCTACCATCATTCATGTATTCATAGCCAGTTGCCTGTAAGTTAGACTTTCCAAACCATTTTAGATGGTTCAGTCCACATGGAGGTTATCAGAATTTCTTTGCTCTCACTGCTTTTCCTGATTTACAAGTCACTTTGCAAACCCCATGAAAAACCTTTCAAAAGTTCTGCTTAGGACACATAAATAGTTATCCCTTCCTTCTTAATAGCAGGGGGAAAGCTGAAGTTCTTTCCATGTCTCAGTGACTGGACTTTATTAGTAATTCTGGCATGACCACTCACTTTGGTTCATTACCACTGTCCTCAACAACAGAAAAAGGGAGATGTCCCTTTGTTACCAACATATGGCATTTTCTATTTATAACAAGATTAACAATTCATTCACACCTTGATTGAATCCCACTTTATTGAGATGTCACAACAGATTCTCACTGCCTGCAAAGGGAAAGACTTAGAAATGTTAATATTGTGACAACCAGGACACATAAAAGTAAATTAATTATAATTGGTGACAATTAAAAATAGCTCAGTGTGAAAACAGAATATTGTGCTGCTGTAGCAGCCCTGTCTAGGATGAGGCAATGTGAAGGACTCCACAGAATAAGACTGTCTATGAACTTGGAAATGTTACCTTGATTCCCACTTAATGTGCTCAGTCATACACTGATGCTCAGTTAATGCTCACACGCCCTTTACATCTTAGTGGGCAATGTGCCATTCTCTTTAAAGTATTTGCTTCACTGCTGTATAACAGCACAAAAATAAACAATTTTAGGCCTATTCAACCGATTTTTCCCTTTAATACATTCACTTTCCCTCCCTATGTTACTTCCCTTATTGGTATGCAGAAGATCTGTTTAATTATTATTATTGTTGTTGCTGTTATTAGTCGTAGTGAACTGTGAATGCTGCAGCTACAGAGTCCCCCAGGAGCTGGACAGTCCCTGGCCACCAACTCTTGTGTGCAGATCTTCTTCTGTGTGTGCTACACAAAAGCCTGACAAGGTCTCACTCATGTTTCAAGGCTCGTTCTCTTTTCAGAGCTATTTGTTATTGTCTCCACCATCACAAGTTTAAAAAAGGAAAGTTAATTAAATATGGAACAAGACTGAGCAACATCTTTTAAACCATCATGTCATTAGAATTGGATCCCTCTGAGAGCTGCTTAAAAGGGTTTTGAGAACAATGACTGTTCAACCAGATATTTATGGGCATAGTTATGTAAACACACTCTTTATTGTCTATGTATATTTAATATAATTATCAGTTTTGTACTTGGACTCTCAGGAGACCCAACAAATCACAGTGTTGCTTTGAAAATGTCAGCAGAAAAGACAATTATGTTGCGAGCAAATATTCATAAATTATATTAAAAAGTCCTGTGAAAATGTACCCTGTGTTGCAGAACTGCTTTTGCACTAGCAGAATCATCACTGCCTTTCTCCGACTTAAACTCTTCTTGCCAGCAGCAAGGAAGTTGCTTGAAAAAAACCCTTTAACACTGTGGAGGCTTCTTCCTCTGAGTCTGGGATGGTGTAAATTGTAGACAAATTCAGAGGGCTTATTTATTTTGTTAGTAATATGCTGGGATAGTTATAGAGATTTCTAAATAAGGTTTCTTGAAATCATAGGTAAAAATTACACAAGAGTGCGTAGGTCGCTTACTTCTCTTCTGAGGTTATTCCTGACAACTTGCCATGTTTTGCTCATTATGTATTAGGAAAAAAAAAAGAGGGGAGAACTGGGACAGTGTTCAGTAAATTAAATGTGCCACACATGCTAAACCAATACGTGTGCTGGAGTTTGATAAACACCTAGTAAGTGCCTGCAAATCATCTCCACTGCAAGATATACAATCAGCGTATCAACATCTTAATTAGCAGCTAATGACATTTGAATGGGAAGGTTAACGTTAAGCACACAAATGCAGTTTAGGAAAGGGTAAAATGAAATACATTGAGATATTTCATTGTCTATTTATTTTCAAGTATAAAACAGATGGCTTTTATAGTAAGCAATCATCTATGTGAGTAATATTCCAAATCTTAGATGTGATTTGGAATAAAAACTCCAAGAGATGTCTTTTCTGGTTCATCTTGTCCATGTGTAGGACAAAGAGATGACAGAATTCTGCTTTTCTGCAGGAAAAGGCATTTCCTCTGTACTATTATTTTTCTTACAAGCACACAACGAAATTTTAAGCAGGGTCAAGATGGGTTTTAGGCGAATCTGTGATGCTTCTTTTATTTATTATCCTCTAAGCATAAATTTTCTTCTGCAAACTTCTCTGGGATGGTAAAGCAAAGCACATTTATGGTTGTTTCTGCTGTATATATATCATACTTGCTTGGGCAGTGATCCTTCTGGATGCCCAAATCAGAGCAAATAAGAATCACTGAGCTATTGGGAAAGAATCTGCTACTGTAGAAATGGTGCTGTTGACTTTGCCAGCAGCATGGGCTCCTGCTGAGCATTCCACCAAACCATTACTTTTGCATGGACCTCAGGGAGCAATGTAGAGTGCTTGCTTTAAGATTTAAAATGCAAAGTACTTCCAAGATGCTTATAATTTAAAGTCTTATGACTATAGAGTCCACGGCTGTGTCCAACAAGTGAGCCCTGGAATATTAGCTGCCTCCAATCTAATGATCTCTTCCTTGTTTGTCTGCTGGTTTCATTTTTGTGTCCATTCTAGACTCCTGTTCTCAGGCAACCTTCATCCTTGCTTTTGGGACCAATGATACGCTTGTTTAGAAGAGTGGTCAGAAGTTCAGTAACAAATTATGCTGCTTTGTTTGCCGGTCACTTCAGCAAGATCAAATCATGTTGCCCCAAGATATAGCACCACCTCCACACAGTGAATTATGTCCTGCTTAAATAATGGGCAGAGGATAAGCAGAAACAGAGCTGTCTTTGCAGACAATGAGACCAGAGATCTGCAGGAACTGAGAGTCAAAAGGCATATTGAGATTTTTAATTCAGGGCAATGCCCACCTTTCAGAGTCTTTCATACTTTTTTTTAATAGAAAACAATTATTAGATGTTTTCTTTTTCTTGACTGTCGTAATTTCCCTCATAACTCCCCATGCTTTAATTGTTTAATGATTGACACAGGATTATTCTGATTTTCTTAATTACATTTGCGAACCCATATTTGATTTGGTGGCTAGGTCATCATTCTTCATGAATTTAAGATTCATGCTGATTCATTCATCCTTCAACATACTTTATTTCCAATCACCTTTGTTCTTTTGATTTAATTCAATATATAGTTTTCTGGCATAAAATGAAAGACCATGTTTTTGATTAGATGTTAGCTGCTTGATGTGTTATTTGTAAATGTTTAACCTTATTCACAGCTTTTCCTAATCAATATCTGGCTTTTTTTTTTTTACTTCTGCTTCCCTTCTCATAGTAGTATCTGCCAACAAAACCATCTCCAGATTCTTTCAGACATTTTCTTCTCTCTGCGGACTCTGTCTCCTTCAGAAACTCTTACTTCTCTTGCAACATATGGAGCATCAGATGGAATTTTAGAGCTCCTCTCAACACTGCCTTGCTATTATGGTATGTGTTGCTTTGGTATTCATAGCCTGTGAAATCAGAAGAATGACTTGCTCACTTTCATATTTGACAGCTTATGTTGTTTGAGGGGAAAGTCTGGATTTAGTTTTGACTTACCATCAACTAAAGCCAATCAGTCTTTTACCCTATTTCTGTCTGACATTTAAATCCTAGGAGTCTCTCTTCTCTCCATGATAACATGTTTTCAGAATCTTTCAACACTTTCTTAATTGCTAAAATTTGCAAACAAGAGAAACACCCATGCCTAGCTGTCCGCCAGCAGTTCCCTTGGTCAGGTTTTTTCAATCTGTTGTCTTCTAGTGCTTTCCTCCTCGGATTTTCAAGGGGAATGAAGAAGATTAGAGGGTTATCCAGAGGTTACATTCAACTGTTTGTTCATTAGATTCCTGGCTCACTTGGTTGTTCAAAGGAGTTCCTGAACATATGAATGATGTTGTTAAATCACACAAATATTTTCATACACATGGTTTCTCTGGGCTAATTCCTGTCAAGTTGAGAAAGGCAGGAGCCAGTTTGGAAACTTCCAAAGCCTTTGTTGAGGGACACACCACTAATTATCATCATTTTCTGAATTTCCTTTTTTCATTTGCTTGCCTTGAACATAAGGGATGAAACTGAGCTTCAGAAGCCTGACAAATATCAGTCAACCTGCTCAGCATTACAGCTTCACAATTCTTTGCTTACTTCACTTATTAGATGCTACTAGATCTTTCTGTAGTGTTTGAAGTTACTAAGCTTTTGTTAAAGATCGGAAATGCTGGTGCTAGCCTGTCTGTGGCAACACATGCTTGAATTTTTCTCAGAATGAGACACACAGTGTCTTGGGTTTGGTATTTTATTCCTACACTACTTAAGTTGGTATGAGTTGGCCTAAAATTTTATCCAAGCAACATATTCTTTCTGTGTTCTTTGTGGGTCATGTTGTAATTTTTCTCAGTGTAAGTCATGAGCTGGTGCCATGCATTTCTTCTGGAATATGGGTAAAACCCCACATGAGGAAAATGACATGATTTTGCACTATTATTTTTTCTGTGGTCCTAATCTTAGGGCCCTGAGTAACCTGATCTAGTGAGTGGCATCCCTACCCATGACAGGGGCATTGAAACCAAATGATCCTTAAGGTCCCTTCCAGCTCAGGACTTTCTGTGATTCTATGATTCTGACTGTTCCTCTTCCAAGGACATGCCTACTAGCTGAACGCTTCTGATGGAGGCACGTTTTTATAAGTTAACCACAAGAAGCTCCTTGGAGATTGGGAACACCTATGAGATTTGCTACAAATACGGCAGTGACACCTGGGAAGAGCCCTACTGTCCTCTGAGCCAGGGCTGGCAGCACCGCTGGCCAGCAGCAGATGACAGGGAAAAAATGCAAGACTAGGGCAATGGAGTAGTGACTTTGATGTGGTTTCCTGGCCTCGAGTGGCTGCTGCCCCAGGACTTTCTTAGCCTAAAGAGAGTTGAAATTTGACCTCTTTGGGTGGCTTTTTCCTTTATTTGTCTAATTAGCTTTTTGAGCCTCTATAAATGTCCAACACACACAAAATACTGGCACAGAGAGTTTGATTTCTCAACTCTCCATTGCATGAAGAAATGCTGCATTTTCTTTGGGTTGGGTCTGTTTCATTTGATCCCATGATAGAAAATAATCAACCTGCTTCTTACCTTTTAGTATTGTCCCTGTGACTCAGGTCCACTCTACAGATCTTTGCCACAACCTTTTCCTTTCACTCTGTGGCCTTCATCACTGCTCCTCTGAGCAACTCAGACCATCCTTCCTACCAAAATCCCCTGTCCCACCTGTGTGACACAGAAGCAAAGTGTGGCAGGTCTTGCTTTGCCTCAGAAAGGGATGGTACATCCTCAAGGCATGACATGGCACAGCCCCATGCAGAGACACTACACAGGTCCCCAAAGCCACACAGCCAGGTTAACACTGCCTCTTGCAAGGGCTAATTAACTCAGGACTAATTAATAGCATCATAGCACACTGACACAGCCATCCAGAGCTTGCTCTCTGGCTGCTTGCTTGAGGATCTCCTCACGGCGCGGGCCTCAGCACAGATATTTCCTCAGGATACTGTCTACATGTAGCCCAGAAACTGAGGGGGTGACACTCTAGACTTGATTTTCCACTTGTTTGCACTACTTTTAGCTCTGAGCAAGTCTCCTGAAGTTATTGAAGTTACAATGGGATTTTACCAGTGAAATACTGGAGAAAAATCAGGTACGAAAGCTTGTGTCTACTTTGCATACAAGTGTATGGATTGCAAAAAAACCAATAATATAAAAGTCACAAATTCAATAAATCAGAAGATTTCTTTGCAACTGACTGTGCACAGGATAAAGACCTCTCTCTCATGCTTATGCAGTTAAGTTTCCTCAGGACCTCAGTGGGGAAATCAACCACGAGAGTGAGGAGTACCACAACATTTTCTTTACCATGGATGCTCAGCTGGAAGCTTTACATACTGTTGCTGAACACAACCTGCTTCAATAGACAGAAATGTTAATTTCCCCCAGACCTGTTTTTGGTGCTTCTACCCACAGGATCTGTGCAGCTTACAATCAGCACAAGCAGATGACTTCTACACCCTGGGAGCTGAGGGACCCTTAGCTGGGGCCACAGGAAGGCATTGTCAACTCCCTTTTGACTTGTGAACCTCTGTATCTTTTTCATTGATAGAACAGACTACATAAAGTGAATTTCAATTCATTGAAAATTCGTTTTTCTGTTTCATCTTGTATGTCTCTAGAACTCATCCATTGGCCCAACCAAACCCAGTCTCCCTACTTACTCACTGCCTACTGTTTATTCTTGAGAGCTGCAGTCTAGGAACAGTTTCCATCTTCCAGAACCCCTATGTCTATCCTAAGTATCTTTTCCTTCTCCCAGTTATTCCCAGGGTGATTTGAAAGCAATGGCAAAATGTGTTCTTCAAGCTTTAACCAATATTTCTATTTCATATCCCCAGCATTCCTCTCACTATGAACACGTGTCTGGCCTTATTTTCATGCCCAAAGAGCAGGCACACATTGAAGTAATTTGCCATTATGAGGCAGATATGTTTGCCCCTTGCAGTGGTTTGGGGTGTTGCAGGTGAACTTTGGGAACAACTGACACCTGGGTGCAGCCCAGGGCACTCCCAGGATGCTACATCCTGCACTGAGATGTTATATATTTAAACAATTTGAAGTTAATTAAGAGTATTGGCTTGGAACTAAATCCAGAGTCTCACACATCTGTGTTCTCTTCTCAGAAAAGAGGCAGTTTAAAGAGTGCCTGAAGCTAAACACATTATTTTTACCTTGCTAAAAAGTTGGATTTTTTTCTTCTCTTTTAACCTACATTGCGAGATGCCTACGAACAGCTTTTTAAAATGCGGGGTGATTTTTTAACTGATAATGAAAATTATTATTTCGTATGCAATTTAACTTCATCCTAACATCAGACTGCATAATTTAAAGTGAGTTTTCTTCATATACATAACATCATAACATTGCAAGACTCGGAGTCTCTGGCGTATTTAAATGCCTGTTGGTGAGGGTTCGCTTTAGATCCAAATCTCCAGCGTCCCAAACATGCTACTTGAGCCTCATGATAGCTAAAACTAGTTTCAATGGAATCTTCTCCAGCAGGCAGGTTAGCTTTTGCTTACCCTGTTTTAAATCAGATATGCTATGATTTTTATGTCTGCTATGAAAATGGCTTTGATCACACCTCTTCATGCCACTTTCACCTAAGCACTTTCAGATGTTGTGAGCCCCAAATGATTTGTTCAAAGGTCTTAAAGAAAGGTGGAAAATTGCAACATCGGATTTTCAGGCATTCGATTGTCAGCTCTGATTTGCAATTTACACTTTATACCATATTCATTATGGACCATTTTATTTTTACTTACAAAACTACTTGTTTTGTTCCAAAACAATAAAACATATGGAGTTTTTTTCTTAGCTTATAGAGGCACAAATGAGAAAGCACAGCAGTAGTAGCACATTAGTGAAAGAGCAACATGCTAAGTGGTTCAACGTAAACAAAATATGGTACTTCTTCACCCTAAATATTGGCTACACTGAGGAAATCCTTTTGACAGAGCAGAAGCTAAAAGGCTACATAAGTTTAAAAAAATATCATTGGGAATGATCAGGTATTAAAAATGAGAATATCAACTTGCTATGCATGGCCATTAATTGTTAAAAGCCACCAGTCACATGGGGGCAGAGGGATGCATGAACCCTTCGTCTAGCCAAACTACTGCTGTTCTCACAGCCTCCTGATGCCAGGAAAATTAAAGTATAGTTTCTAGTTTGATCCCTATGATTTTGAGTTGGAATAGTCAATTGAATTATCAGATGAAATTTAAAATAAAATAAAATATCAAGGGTATGATTGCCCATAGGAAAGCAGGACAGCAACAGCAGCTGCATGAAGATGTAAGGATCTGAACAGCAAAAGCAAACCCTCCAAAGTGCTTTTAATGTGGAGGAGCAAAGAATGAACTACATATCCCTGATGGTGACACAGGCATGGTAAGCAAGCAAAAAGCTGGAAATGGTGAACTGCAAGGTGAGCAGGAGAAGTAAATGTGACTGAATTAACAGAGCCGTAAGCGGCATAAAAATAAACCAAAAGAAACATACCACAGTGCAAACATCAACAGCGAAGACTTAATTCAGGCTTCCCTATTTCTTCAAGTGGAAAAAACATTGCTGTAGGCCTGCATTTTGTCAGCACCCACACAAAGGAGCTAAAGGAAATAACATTTGCTGGAGGCAGGAGGGAGATGGATGAGTTGGGAGACTGGAGGTGAAGAAGATGTGCAAAATGTCCCTTCTCTGACCCATCTGTGCCACGTGTCACGCTTAAATTCCTCTCCCACCATGTCACACTAAGGCCGCCTAGGTTGCAGCAGTAGTGGAGGCTGAAATGGGCTGCTAAGAACAAACTCAGTTTCATGTTACACTTTTTTGCAGAGAATCTCTTTGGTATAGATTCATGCTGGCTCTCACCTATACTTCAGAAACCAATGTTCACAGCATCTCTGCAGAACACTGATCACTTAACAGATCTCTGCAATGCTGCAAGCTGCTTTGGAATTTGGAACAATAAATAATTACAATTAACTAACACTGTATAAACATCTGTATAAACAGATCCGTGTCATTCATCACTAATGGATCAGGATGTATTCCATTTCAGGCTATCTTTCCTCAAACACTGAACAAGAAATAAGAAAACCACTGTTCCTGTGTTGTGTTAAAGACACCACAGAGACTCCTCATCCTGCCCTCTAATGTGTAACATTGATAAATACAGGGCAGAGAGAAGGCAAAACACAACAGGTTTTGGTAGCAGAATATCCATAATGGGGAATGTTCAGGTCTGTTTGATGAATGCAGAAGGCGGGGCTTTCAGATATGGTTTTGTTGTTCTGTATTAAAGCATGATGACATCAGAAAAACAGCTGCAGGTGCAGGTTCATGCCACCTTTAGTGGCTTGGACATAGCAGAGCCTCTGCATGATCCAGGTCTGGGGTGAGTGAGAGTCACTCGTGCACCAGGTACAGCAAGGTGGCACCCTGCAAAAAGAGGCTGTGTCAAACCAAATGTAGTCCTTTCCTCATGGAAATTTGGAAGGCCCATGTGTGGACAAGGGACTCCTCTTCAGACTAAGGTAGAAGTGGAGGTCACTATTTGTGAAGTGCTCACTGAAGAGAAGATGTACACTTTTTTTCCTGTGCCCCATTTAGCAAAACAGCATATGGAACAAGATATTTATATCCAGGAGGCATGATATGAAACCCAAAGAACCATTAAAAATCACCTTTGGTGAGCTCCCTTGCTTTCCTTAAGTTCATAGTGCTGTTTTTATCTCTTCAGCTACTGGTGTTAACTAGTCCCTGTCACTAAGTACCTTGAATCCTTAATGTGTTTTGGTGCATGCTAAAATGTGGAGTTTACTTTTGTGTAAAAACATTTACACAAAATTATTATAGCCAATGTTGACTGCCAGTTTTAAATACAATATGAATTTTCTTTAAGGGGCAACTAGAAGACTACTTCATGACAGTCAGTCTAGGCTGAAGCATAGTTAGTTTAGTGTGGAACACCTTTTCCAGACTTTTTAAGGCTGTAGCTACAGAAAAGTAAAATAAAGTCAGAGGGTGACTGCCTTTTGTGCTTGTGTCACTTTCCCACCAGTCACTGATAGGGAGATATTCCTAATAGCATGGAAGTGGGTATCCCTTGAGTGTGTCAGGCTGACCATCTGTTTTCTCAGCTGCCAGTCAGGTAGTGTCACCTGTGCACCATATTTTTTTGCTCCAGCTTCCACTTCTGTGCACCACAGTGAGGCAGGGGTTTCATGTCCTCTAAGGGTGGAGGAAGCTGCTTGTGTGACTCTTCATCAGCATGATGGAATGGTTCATGGGCTGGCCCCAAAGGCACATTTGGAAAGCAGGTGAGGAGCTGCTTGTGTTTGTCACTATTTCTGTCATAGTCAGACTCCTTTGCAAAATTAATCACACAGGAGGGGAAAAGGAAAGTAATGGCTTACTGAATCTCCCACTATATATTAAAAATATAGAGCACAAGAGGGAACAGCTTGCATATTCTTCCCCCAGGTTACAGGTTTAAAACCAAAGCTCTCAGAGATGAAAAAAAGTGAGATATTGGCTCCTCCTGCCTTTCCTTGTGCCAGTGGCTGCACAAGAAGTTGGAGAGGTGGTTTGGCCAGCAGGGCTGGGATTTCAGCATCACTCTTGCAAGCATACATCTCTCCTACATTGGACACTTCTCAGGCTGGGAATCAGCACAGACCCAGTCTGGAAGCAGCACATGTGAGCACTTAGGCACCCAGGCCCTGAATGGAGGAGCACATGCTGTGTCACATCAGCATTACAAGCCGTAAGTCAGCAGCATGACTGGTGTCCCCAGCACAGAGCTGGCTCCTGTCCTTGAGTTTAGCAGCCTGTTAAAGCTCACAGACCTCAGCTGGCATCCAGGTCTCCGTGGCTGCTCCCTGAAGGAGAGCACAAGTTTCTGGCTGAGTTTCTGTGCAGTTCAATTAATATTTCTAATTGCCATGGTCACTTTCCAAGGGGACTCAAGGAAACAAGCTGAACCCCAAAACAAACCCTGCTAGATTTCTTTCAAGCAGCAGTGCCTGCTCCACAGGACACAGAGGCTGAGAAGCAGAGTTCATTGGGTACAAATTGTCATTCCTTAGTCTTGTTGACCTGGCTAGGGCTCCAGGAAAGAATGAGATCTAATGGCTCCAAAAATAACCTTTGAAAAGTCTCCTGGTATCTGTTTAAAAAGTACAGCAGAAATGTAATAGTCTGCTTCTCCAAAAATAAAATACAACCAAGAAAGATGTATTTACTTTTTTCTCCATTATTTCTCTCTTAAAGGTTCCTTTTGTTCTTTTATAGAGAATGAGCCCTATGCTTACCAGAAATGTGTCATTCAGCAGTATTTTCTAGTCCATTGAATGACCTATTCCATCTAAGAAGGTGGGAACAGATCCATAGGGTCAATCTATACCATGTGTTCATAGGCAAATGTGAGCTTCTGGGTTGGGAGATCAAACTCAGTCTTCAGGTAATGGTCAGGGCTAATCTCATTTTCTCTCTCTCACCCCTTATTTTTGCTCTAAGAGGACTTGGATCACCAGGAGAGCGGGAGCTGTGGCAGTCTTCAGCCAGAACCTCTGCTGAATGATGAGAAGACCAGAGCTTGTAACCAAGCTGAGATCTCCTGTATTCACAGCCCTAGACAGCCCAAAACTGACCTTTTTTTAACTAGTGTTCTTCTGTAAATCTTTTCTACCCACTGTGATGGCAGTTTTGCTCATTTTTGCTATTAGCTGTACGCCAAAAGACTTGTTGTCTTTTATATACATTTCGAGTCATGGATGGATTTTTTTTAAAGTATTTGTAGTCTCTCAGTATTGGAGGAATCCAACCTGAAGTAGCATTAAAGGTACATCAGAAGTGATACCCATCTGTTTCAAAGATGGGAGTACTGTAACACTGCAGCAAATGCTTCCCTGTCCAAGGCCCAGTAGCCCAGTGATGGCCATGCTAAAATTCCTGTGCTGATGACACCCTGAACACAGAAGGACATTAGCAATACTTGTTTTTCCAGCTGGTGTCGCAGTAACATTTTCCCTTTAGAAAGCTCCCTTCATCTCCTTGTCCCTGAATTTCTGATTGTGGAAAAGAACCTGAATTTGGTCTAGGTATTCCGGAAATCTCCAGCTACCATGGTTCAGTGAGATGTTTCACAAACCATGTATGAAAGGGGAAGAATCAGCTGTTGGAGTGAACAGCCAGTATGGGCAGGGGTGAGAGGAAAGGAAGTGGACATAGACTTCCTGCCTCCTCCTGTGTTTTCCAGCTGCAGTCTTCATTGTCCCCAGTCTCTTACTGCCCACAGCCTGTGCCTAAGCAGCTCATCTATTCTCTACCTGCAAACAGACAATGGAAACCAGAGAAACAGCCATAATCCCCGACTGACATTTTTTGTCACCTCTGTAACTTCTCTCCAGCATGACAGGTTGCTAGAGAGGGACATCTGTCAGTGTGAAGAAAAAAAAATGGAGAGGGTCTTTCGCTCTGGGCTTTGTGCAATTTCCTGGCTGGAGTCCCAGGGAGGCTGCAGCTCTCACAGCCCAGCCACAGCCGCACTGTGTCTTGTCTCCCAGGTCAGATACACAGTCGACAGTGCTTCCTACGCTTCTTTTGTTCCACACTCATTTCCTGACCTGCAATGCTGTGCTCCGTGGGGACGTTGCACATATCAAAAATGCAGGGTGAAAGTTGTCTAGAAATGGAGACAGGTTGTTTTTGGCAGGAGGCCCTTGAGCCAGAAACATTTTACCAGAAGAAATATGGTCGATATTTATGGAAAGTAGGATTCGACTTTCAATGGGGCTTATGTTCATAAGTCACTTAAGGCCCTTCTAAAAATCCCACTAATATTTCTTAAATTAAACAAGTCAGCATTTCCATGCAAGCTGAAGAACGAAGCGCTGTGTCCCACTTGTGAATCTGAGCTAAGCAACTGAAGAGCCAAAGAAATCTTCAGAGGCTTGGTATGATCACATGGAGTGCTGGTACATTTTTTTATGTGCAGTATGTGACATGCATCACTCAAAAGAGCCTAAAGAGCCATCACATTCCAACAAGTACTGGAGAGATCTTGGCAAAATATATTATCTGGCCTCTTGTACTCAGATTTAAATGTAAGATTTAATGACTGCTGATTCATAGTCAAAGCTGGATTGCAATAATTTTCAGAAAGTGTCCAGAGTGATAAAGGTTTCTGCCATTAGAAATATATCTTCACAAGACTTGATCCCCATCCCGGATGGTTCCTGTTTTCAACTGATGGTACAAAATAGCCCATTAGAGTAGTCTAAATTTTCTTTGGGTATTTTGCAGGATGTGACATCAAGTCTAGAGAATCCCAAGCCAAGCTAGTTCAAGTGAGTTACTAAAATAATCTTTCAGACCTCCACAGACATACTCAAGATAGCAAAGAACTCTGGGTACTGAGTGCCTGGAGAGCAACTCTGTTCCAAAGGGCCTGGGGATCCTGGTGGACTTTAGGCTAATCATGAATCTACAATCCGCTGTGAATTCTGCTAACAAGGCCGGCAGGCAACATCCTTGGCTGTGCTCACAGGAGCAGAGGTAGGGTGTCAGTGGAAGTGATTATTCCCCTTTACTTGCACTTGTTGGACCACAACTGAAATACTGTGCTCAATTTTGTCCCTCACCCCAATTCAAGAAAGATGTTGAGCTGGAGTGAGATCAGTGGATGCCACCAGGACAGCCAGGGTTGCAGCACTTCCTGTGAAGTGGGGCTGGTTCAGCCTGGAGATGAGACAGCTTTGGAAGCGTGTGATAGCTGCCTGCTAATGCCTTGAGCAACTGCAATGATCCCATGATAGCCAAGAGCATTATCAACTGCATTTGCCTTATAAATGCCCCTGAAATCCCAGCACAGAACCACCCGCCCAACTATCAATTGGGTAAATTTCAGGAAAGCTGTCACTGGTTGCTGGTAGACCGCTTGACCACAGAACTGCTCTTGTCTCATTAAAAAGTATCAACAGATGGAGAAAGTGCTGGAAATGAAATTTTGCAATGACTGCAGTTGGTAAAATGACTTCTTAGATTCCACAAAGCACAGGTTCCTTTACATTATGAGGTAAGGAGGCAGGAAGCAAAGCTTTCAAGGTTTCCCTCAGCTTTCAGACCACCTCCAGTGGCAAACTCAGTGCAGTTGTCCCACAAGCACATAAAGGAAGTGAACATAGAAGGTAGAGTAACAGGATCCAGTATTCTGAAGATCATCCAAAAAACTTCCTCCAGCTTTTCTAATGAGGAACGGTGGTCAAACACTTAAAATACCTGCCAGATGTTTCAGACAATGAAGAAAATGGGATAAAGTAGGGAGTTGATGGACATAAATCAGTATTTGTAGCTGTATAAGAGTGCTCTCCAGTGGTAACAGTACTCTTTCCCTTGATGAGTGATTCAGACCATGTATTGCCAAGGAAAAGGGCCTACTAGTTGAACATGAGTGGTTTTGGTAATCTTGGCAAGAGTTGGAAGGATAAATAGGTCATGGTTGTGGAGCTACAATCTAAAATAGCAAAGATCTGAAGCAGTTTTACAAATGGGACCGAAAGTATTCAGATGCGAACAAGAAAGGAATAAATGAAGTTAAAAAATGTCCCTATTACTTTTGGAACTGCATCTGGAAAGAGGTTTCAAAACAGAGAGACATCACAGTTCTAACACAAAAGATAAAAGGATAAAAAAGAAGGCTTTTCTGATAATATCCATAGTATTGCCATGTGGTAGCTTCCACACAACATAAAAACAACATAAAAAGCCCCAATATTGTCACAGTCTAGAGTTCAAATGAGAGAACAGTCAAAAGGCATGTGGCTGCAGTGGTATTTGTTCTTAGCTGTAAATATTGGGTACAAGAAACAAGTAAGGATTGTTTCAGGTAGCAACTAAGAAAGAAGAGATGTCCATGAAGTCTCAAGCCCACACCAGTGAGCAAGAAGAAGACACAAAAGAATGGAGTGAAAAAAAGAAGACTCCTAGGGTGAGACAAGTGGGACTTCAACTGCGGTAGTTACCAGCACTTATCTGTGGACAAGGAGGAAGGAGTTGAGAAGCAAAGTTCTAGAATTTCTGGGATATTTTGAAAAACAGAATGAGGTACCTAGCTAAACCAGGAAGTATTCAGTGGAGCTGGCCATCACAATCTTGTGGAAACACGAAATAATGGCATTTTTTCCTCTCAATTTTGTTGCCTGTGAGTTAGGAATCCACAGGACAAAGATAAAGCCATAATTTGGACCAGGTGAAGTGAAAACGTAGCTAATCTGAGGCAAACAAGTCAGTATCAGATCTAATCATGGGACTTAATGCCACTTTGTATTCCACACTGTTCTTGCAAATGCACATATCTCAGTAATCACATTTACCCTCAGAGTCAAATGAAAAGCAAAACATAGCTAAGAAGAGAAAATACAATTTTAGGAAGGTTTCTATTGACACATCAAGTGAGGTAGGTTTAGGCAGCATTCCTAGTATCAGGAGCACTCTTATGGAGATTGCTTGCTAGAAAAGGACAAGGCTACAAAGTCTGCAGCTCCTACCTCAAACCTGGTGTAAACAGGGACATTTATGTGCTACAGTGGATTGCACTAATAATCTACCCCAACACTACAGGAAATATAATTTCCCTTTTAAGGGGATAATTAATTTCCCTTTTAAAGTATAATTAACTTCTCCATATCCTAGATGATTGAAGCTTCTTTTAGACCCTGACTGAGCAGGTTAGTTTACTTATATGCTTGCCCTTCATGACATACCTCACTGTTCTGATGATCTATAGCTACACTTCTTAATTTTTAATCATTTGCTAAATTAGGCACTATATTAGCAGCTTTTTGCCCATTGTAAATAGCTTTTAACTTTTTTTTTATATATTGAAAAGCAGGAATAATTATCTTTTTTCATACTGCTGAAAAATACTAAGACTGTGATTAGCTATCAGCTTCACTAAAGTCAAATTTTAGTCAAAGAAATGCAGAAATTACAGTTTCGTAATCCTTCCAAGAAGGGAATTACAGTATTCATGTGACTGCTAAATATATTTTCCATTATTTTGTTCATGTGAATGCATTCTTGAACCACTCCAGTCAAGATTTTTATCAGTTTCAGATGCAAAGGCGTGGTATTAAAATATTTCAGTAGTAATTTGAGTTGTCTAATAATTCTATACAGTAGAGCCATCACCAAAGGTAACAACAGCTGCTGGCACTGATTGGTGTGTTCTGTGTTCATTCTTTTCATACTGTTCTTTGATTTTCTACAAGCCACTTTGGGAAGCAGTGAGCAGACTTGAGTTTATTCAAAGGGTTAATAACAAGAAACTTGCTTCCCAAATACTTCTCAGATTCTGAGGCACAATTGATTACTTAAAAGGATTTGGTAGGCTGTTCCTGCTGTTAAGCCTAAGAAGAAGGACAATTTGTTATATTTTAAAATGTATTCAAGCCTATAAAACCGCTGGTCTTCAGGGATGGGTGTTCTTCGTTTCAGATATCATGCCAAACTGACATTTGGGAGAGATTCTGTCTGAGATCAAGTATAAATGAGGGGCTTTTATAAGAGATACTAGAGAGCCTTTAACAGAGAAGCATGTCCACAGACCATTTAAGCAGAGGTCTGTCTTTACACAATGTTGCTGGTACTCCTACATCCTACAGTGGAATAATCTCATAGCAGCAGAAAGATCTTTCTGGATTTTGCCTTCGCTGGTGGAGCAGCCAGCCATGTCAAATTGCATAACACTGTTGTATGTCTACTGTGTGCTGGGTGGAGACGACAAAGCTATCCTGCTTGTTTTGTTAGCCAGAAAGCTCCAGACAAAGCTATTTCCGTATAGAAACTGGGTTACTGTCATAGTGGATATGTGCTGCTGAAAGAGCACCAAAGCATTTGTTAAAGAAGTAATCCAGGAAAATAAATTAGTTTTTGATGAAAAATGGAGGAGGTGATTTTAGAAAAGATAAATGCCTGTAAGATGGCATTCTTTTGGGTTGAAGTCAAGAAAGTGGGCAACACTTAGTTGTCTCAAGCTAGGAGTCAGTGCAAACTGAGAACTGACACAGACCAGAAATAAGAGTATTCCTGGGCTACGGCACTTTCATAAGATAAGTGGCTATCACCATTTTGATGCTTTTTCTCTGAGCATTTCTGACAGATCACAGTATCAGTCAAAACCCAATCCTACATGCCATGTCCAAGAGCCCCCACACTGTTTCTAAGGCAAGATAATGGCCAGAATGAGTCCTAAGGGCAGCCAAAATATATGCCTGGCCTTTATGTTATTAGGTTCTGGTCAGTTCCATAAAGAAAACTCGTGTCAGAGACACCCAATCCCATCTCATATAGTTTAAAACCAAAGAACAGGGAGAGAAGACAGTGATTTACCCCAAGTGATTGCCAGACTTTTGGGTCCACCCTACACAGGGCTTTGGACTGCACATTGGCAGGAAAAATCATCCCCAGCTTATTTCCCACCTTTTCCCCACTATCTTTTTGTTCAATAATTATAAAAACCATTCTGTTCAAGAAGGAACCACTAGGTCTCATAGCTCTGGCTGAAATGACCCTTGAAGGTAGGTCTTGTGAATTCTCATATCAGCACCACCATGTCATCTTCTCTGGTCTCCTGACCCAATCTTCACCTGCCTGGATAGGGCTCCACCAGCTCCGAGATTTACAGACTCTGCTTCCATATAAATTGGGAAAAAACAGGGCACTGTGTGGAGGGTAAGATCCAACACTTAAACAAACCACTCATCTGCACCTGCTCTTGTTCTCAAGAGAGCTCCTAGCATGTTTTTTCTCATTCGCCAAGAGTTTCCAAAGTGTCATTCACCTTGATGACCTCCTTGCTCCTTATGGCTAGAAACTAAGCCAGCTGCTCCTGTAGAACACTCATACCTTTGTGTTCCCACTCCTGCCAGGAAATCTACCCTGCTCCCATGTCCTTCTCCCTCATGGGATCTCCCTGCTCCTGCCAGTATGCTCAGTCTTGCCAAGCTCATACTGTCTTATCCTTTCCACTTATTTGGCTTAAATGCACTGAATTAACCACCAAAGCTCTCCTACTGATTCTGCCATCCAAACTGCACCAAACCAAACCACTGTCATATCTGGAAAACTATCATCAATAAATGGTCAGTCTTAAACACCACTTTCAACTGGCAGTGCTGTCTCTTGACCTGTTGTCAGATATGTTTTCTGGGCACAGATTGATTTCTGAGCATGAAATGATTCTCCTCAGGGGCATGAAGTAGGAGGTATCAAATGAAACTAGCAGGAAGCAGATTCAAAACAAGCCACAGGAAGAGCTACAGGGCTTCTTGCTCCAAAATGTGGCCAATTTGAAATGTTCTCATGGTCTCCTGGGGAGACTGTGCTATTTCATCGTAGACAAATGCATTGAAGATCAATAAATCTGTAGAAAGTACACTTGGTTCAGGAAGTCCAGTGCCACTAATGGCTGGAGTTTGGGAGAGCAAATGGTTGGAGTTTGGTGGAGGTGTCCTTTTATACACTTTTGTGAGCTTCTACTTTTGGCTACTGGCAGAAACACGACACTGGGTTGTACAGACTTTTGGTCTGATCCAGTATGGCCTGTCTTAGGTTCTCATGTTAATTTGTCCCAGACACATGTAGCGAGGCAGCAGGGAGCCTCACAGCATGGCTGGAGGCAGAGAACTTTATTTTCCAGGCCCTGTGCTCAGGGGATTAGATTAGAAACAGATTACAGCTGAAGGATCCCTGAGCAGACACGGACTGTGCCAGTTTGGGAGCCGGGCACAGGATAGCTGCTGTGCCCAGAGTAATTATCCTGGCAGAGCTGGGCTGACATGGCTAATAAATAAGAGATGTTTGAGCAGGCAGTTCTTTACAGCTTGCTCCATCTTCCTCTCTGCAGAGGAGTGAGTTGGACCGTACAGGCATGTCCTCAGTTGTTTTCACCACTTAGTCCTCCGCCCCAGGGGATTTTGCACCAGAGACCTTAGAAACACTCACAGATGCAGAGTGGAAAACATGACTTTCCATGGAAGTCCACTCATTTAGTGCCTTCACAAGAAACCCCAGAAGACTTTCAGGCTAACCAGCAAGGCTCCCTGCCTTCTTGCCACCCAGATGCTGGTGCTGCGAGAAAAACGTATGAACAACTCAAGCAGAGCCCTTAGCCTCACCATGAGAAAGGCTCGCTGCCAGAGAGGAGGGAGACAGGAGCAGGTCTAAGGGAGGGTTTTACTAAAAAGGATACAGGGAGGAGGAGCAGGAGTCAGACAAGTAGTTGAACTTTCTGACCCTTTCATGAGTAACCTGGGGAAAGATTTTGGCACAGAGACAAGTTTGCTTGCAATTTGTAGTGTTGTGAAGAAAGACTCCTCTCCATAGATAAGCCCCTTTTCTATTGTGGATTAGACAGGACTGAAGAGTGTCTTCCTTGCATATTGCTCAGTCAGGCAGCATTTCAACAGAGCAGAAAAACATTCTCATTTTTTTTTCCCTTCATTCCCCTTCAAGAAGCAGGCTGAGTGTTTGAAAGTTCTGTGGTTTGGTTTGGAGTTCAGTCATCCCTACAGAGAACTTGTTCTGCCAATCTCTACATACATGTCAGCCTAAATAGCAACAGATGTACAGTACCTTAGATGTATAAAATTTTCATAAAATATAACAAACTCTGTTTTTCCACTTGGGATGAGTCATTAACCATATGCTTATGATACTGCTTTTTTCAGGGGAAGAGCTGAAATCCTGTGTTTGGGCTAGACAGAATCCAGTCCTGTGAGGTTTCCCTAGTGCAAGAGCAGGACCCCTTGCACCCTAGTTCCCCTAAGCTCCCTTGGGACCCTGGAGACAGGCAAGTCACAGATCTAGTGTTTTAGCTTCTTTGTAGGAGTAATGTCTTCTCTGGGGTACACAAACCAGTCTACTGGTGGTGTAGCACCCCACTGCAGGTCTGCAAAAACCTGCCAGCACGTGAGTGGGCAAGCAGGGGACATTATTCCAGGGGACAACATCGAAGCAGACACGGTCTCATCACACTTTCCGTGCTTCTGAAGGCAGGGAGGGTGTGCCTGAGGCACGGAGCTGCTTGGAGCATAACTAGGGGAGCTGCAGAGCTGCACACAGTCCTCTGTGGGGGCAGTACCCTTACAGACACAGTCATTTTGACCATTCCCCTTCCTATGAGCAGTAATTAATTGAAAATGCTCTCAGATAATTTTTTACACGGTTTAGAGATGGGTCTGTTTTGCCTCCCGTTGCAGCTGGCAGAGATTTCCCCCCACCTCAGCAGGAGTGGAAAGAGTCTTTGCTGCTTGCAAATATGTCCTCTCCCTCCAGGGTTTTTTGCTCACTGAGCCTTCCCCTCCAGGTTAGCTGTATGTGCAAATAGGAGTTAATCCCCTGGCTGAAATATTATTTAAAGAAAGAACTTACTAAATGCTGCTCCACTGGGGTTTAAGGAGGTTATATTTTAGCTCATCAGCAAAACCAGAGCTGAGCCTAGAAAAACAGCAATCCATGAATATAAACAGGAAAGTGACAGTTGAACTTTGCTATGTATTCCAATCCCTCATATATGAGTTGTACAAATGTAGCCACTTATTTTTAATTTTAGCAAGAATTCCAAATTTCAGTTCTATTCATTACACCAGGAACATCAATCCAGCTCCCAGTGAGCTGTACTAGCAAAACTATGTCAGCTTCCCACAGAGGTGCTCATTCCTGTGTCTTCTTGGTCTTAACCTTCATGTAATCTTGGCATGATGTGAGGAAATGGCCACTGGGAATTTACTGGGGAAGAGCTCACAAACCTAGTTAGAGTTTTTGCACAATGAGGAGTGCTGCCAAGTCCATCCTATGCATGCACAAAATTTACTTCAGCATCTAGGAAGAGAGAGTAACCTGGAGGACAAAGACATTTTCCCAAGAGTCCAGATAATGGCCCAAGTGAACCAGAGGAGACAGAGAAGTATCTAGTGCAGAACAGTTAGATCCACTTGGCAGCTCCTAAGATGGAGGAATCTGAAATTGTGCAGCATAGGTAAAGAAAGATCTCTCCCAGCAGTACACATGGTAGCAATCCTAATGGACTCAAGTGGACTGTAAAGCAGACAGCAAGGTTTAGCTGGCTTGTGCAGGAGTCTCAGAGCATTCTGCATCTACCATAACCACTCTTTATTTCACCTCTTTCTTCACAGAGAATATTATGACTAAATCACCGCTGAATTTTGGCAATCCTCAGCTGACACGCAGACAGTATCTCCAACCTTATAACATCATGCCTGCAGAGTATGGAGAGCTATGATCCACTTTCCTTTATCAACTCTAGCTCTGCTGTTCTGTGCACTGTTGACTGCTGTAATCCAGACCATGGTTTATTATTAATGACATCTTCTTATTTATTTCAGTTACTATGAGCACTTAACACACACTCATCGTTGAAGATTATGAGTTTGTTTTATGGGGATTACGTTGAGTAATTATCATTCCAAGTAAGAGAAATGAACTGTCATGCTCCCCCACTGCCAGCAGCTTTTAATCTGACCAGACAGCGAGGAACCCAGGATTTCACAGTTTAAACAGATGGAAAGGTCTGGGAAAGAGGTGTATCTTGCAGCTTCTTCTAAATGCGGCCAAGTTCACGCTGAAGCATATTTCTGTCAGGGGCGTATTCCAGAGGTGTGAACCTGGAGTGCCCAGTGAGCATTCAGCTCCAACTTCCAGCTAAGAATAGTTCGTACAGCAGATTGGAGGTAGCAAGGCTGTTCTTAAATGTCCTGGCCTTTGGCTGTAGTGACCATACCCTTGAATTTCACCTACCTGTCTACTGTACAGAGAGCAGAGCACTGGCAAAATATCAGGCTGGGGCAGCTCCTCTGAGTATTTTTCCAGGGGTGTTTCAGGGATTTGATGGAGGTAATATCGAAAAGTATCATAACCAGGAGTAAGTGCTGGAGCGCAGGCTGTCCTGTTGGGATCATCAGAAGAACTGAAAGGCTTCCTTTAAACAGGGCTTTTGCACCAAAGTAGGAACATGTTCTTTGTATTGTCTTAGAAGCATAAAGCAGAGCTTTGGTAACAGAGGCAGGGCCAGAGCTGGAGCTGCAGCTGGAGCTGGAGCTGGAGCTGGAAGGGGCGTATTAGTTGGGGTTTGATATGCAGGGAAGGAGAGCAGGGTTCCAGTGACCTGCCAGTCTGTGGGTAGCTGCTGATCTCTGGAGATTGGTGACACAATTCTGGGTGCCATGAGGTGGCAGACAGCTCCTCAGTGTGGACAGGTAGGACACTGTGCTGGCCATTAGATGTTACTCAAGCTACAGGCATGGTCTGAAGGCTCAAACCAGACCACTGCCAGCACAGTCCTGGCCAGGAGACTCTGGGATCTCTGCTATACTCTGAGTTGTAAAACAATGACACATCCTAGTCAAGTGGTGTTTAACTAGGTCAGAAGAGGTAGCCATGGGACTGGGTTGGAGAACTTTTAGTAGTAAAAACAAAATTAGGCTAATGATGGAGCTCATGAGTGTCCCAAATTCTTTCTTTGAATACTGAATGCCATATTTTGCCAGTAAGTAGAGGCCATTTGAGGGACAGGGGAGATTTTATTGTCCTCTTTCAATTCACCCTGCACATTGCTGAGAGCAGGTTATATGGCAATGGGACGAGTCCTCTGCAAAGTTCAGCAGCCACAGCAGTGCTGTGCAATTTTGCTCTGAATGGAAAGGAGATGGGAGCTGTTATGCAATGCCAAATCCACAGAAAGAAGGACCCTTGTCAATGATTATCTTGGTGAAGAACAAAGGTGTCACAGATATAAAATATCTCTTTGGACATAAGGCCTCTTCTCCCACAAGTAAGAGATCCATGCTGTGGTACTTACCTACTTCTGCTAAAATAATGGACCTCAGAGTCCTCTCAGCTCCTCGAAAAGGGAGGTCCTGCTGTGAGGGCCACACCCCACACTCTGCATGGACAGAAAGGTGCATAAAGGTACTGCCATTTGACCCTTACTGGAGTGGTCAGCCTCTTTAGAGTTTGAGATGACATTCAGGACGTGGAAAGAGGGACTATGCTCAGGAGACTGCAAAAATAGATCGCAGTTTGACTAGGAGATCACACATAAATATATGTGGGCTGTGCCCAGGTTGTCCCACAAGAGAAGAATTTGGCATGTGTTGAAGATGGGCCAACACACAGGTATTGGACGGTTTCCAGGCATTATTGTTTCTGTAAGCAACACCAACAGAAAGATATTGGATCCCCAGCTGTTGTCACGCAAAATCATTCTCAATCCATTTCATCCTCACGAGAACTGTTGCCCTCCACCTCACCTTCACAAGAGATGGTGATAGGAAGATCATGACTAACTGGGGAGAGTTTTTGACTCAAGCTGAGTTTTAGGAAAGTAGACGCATTGGATTGACATAACTGTGTTGGAATGGCTGATAAACAGAGCTGCCCAGAGCACTGAAAGTTAGAGGCACATCTCAGAGAATTTTACTGGCATTGGAGAAGCAACAAACACCATGCAGGAGGAAGGACATATTGTAGTGGAAGGTGGAGGAAAGGAGAAAAGAGGTGGCTGGCTGGTTTGTGAGTTCCCATTGCCCTGTGCCCAGTGTTGCTTAAATTCAAACCAGGCACAAGGAGCATGGCTCTCTGTGAGAGCTCTTGTCCAAGTTGTGACACAGAAAGGAAACCTGAGCTGGAGCGGGGTCTGGTCTGGGCACTTTGAAGTGATTTCTTTCAGTAAGGAAATAATTTCCTTTGTCTGTACATGTTCAGGAAAACTGTCTCATTGGAGACTGTTCTCAGGACATTTGGATCATAATTGTTTTGTCCAGAAAAGCTCCATGACTGGAAATGAATAAAAAAATATTATAAATGGTAGGAAAAAAAAAAAGGCCTTGTGAATATATATTACATCCATATGCAGAGGGACAAAAAAAGGAATCAGGGCTCAGTTAAAACCACAGACAAGGCCCCATTCTGCCCTCAGCTACTCTGGGTTTGCCTCACCACAAACACCAAGACAAGCCCCAGCTGAAGGAATATGGGGGCATCTGTAGGCAGCCCTGGTAAACACCAGTGGATTTTGTTTGGTACAGTGACATTTGGAGTTTCAAAACATGCATCTTTGTGACATCTCTGCCCTGTGAGGGGATCAGAAAGCAGCAACAAAGATGGACGCAGGACATGCATTTTAAGGTACTTTGCTAGGACAGAGAGGAGGGACACCTGGTCATGGATGTAAAGAGGCAGCAAACGCTGCCAGGGCTCAGGTTTCTTTTCTTTCTCACTTTTTGTTTCAACAGGTTTGTCATTCCTGTTCCCTTCCAGCAAGAGTCCAGGAGCATTTGTTCCATCTCCCCTGTGTCCTACCAGTGTCTGCTGCCTGCATGTGGGACAAGGAGTAGCAGAGCTGTACTGTGGCCTCCTCTGGGATACCTCATCCCATTTGGAGCCCAACCTGGGTCCAGTCACATGTGAGTAACTTCTACTGCACTTGGTGCAAGTGCTGTGTCTGTGGGATTAGCTGTGTCCCTGGGTGATTCCTAGTATTTTCTTTCCTCACATTCTTCACATTGGAATATTTAAGAGTCACAGAGATCCGGCGTCCAAGAGACCGTTCCCCTTCCAGAGCAGGATCTCTCCCCCCAGGACACTTGCCAACATGTTGTCCAGTCCAATTTCAAGTGAGTCAAATGTTGGTGTTTCCATCCTTGCCTGGAAGACAATTCCACTCCTCAGGCAGTCCAAGCCATTAGGAACATTTTCCTGATATTCAGCCTAAATACTCTTTCTCAAATTTATCCCATTGCTCCAGGGATTCATGGTACTGGGGAGATGGTCTCATACTTAAATCTCCTGCTGTGCTTTTCCCTGGACAGATTCGCTTAGTTCTTTTATAAAGGGAAGGGAAGGGAAGGGAAGGGAAGGGAAGGGAAGGGAAGGGAAGGGAAGGGAAGGGAAGGGAAGGGAAGGGAAGGGAAGGGAAGGGAAGGGAAGGGAAGGGAAGGGAAGGGAAGGGAAGGGAAGGGAAGGGAAGGGAAGGGAAGGGAAGGGAAGGGAAGGGAAGGGAAGGGAAGGGAAGGGAAGGGAAGGGAAGGGAAGGGAAGGGAAGGGAAGGGAAGGGAAGGGAAGGGAAGGGAAGGGATTTCAATCAGTTGCAAGCACTCGAAGTAACCGTCTCGTGTAAGGGTGAAATAATGGAAAAACTGAAATCAGCTGCTTCCTGCCGTAATCTCTCTGAAAGAGTCCTTCAGAGCATGATTCCTAACATGTATGTTTTGGTTTTCATTTGACTGGTTCACTGGTGTTCAAAAATATCATTCTTGTACTCCAAGAAAACAACACATATTCACTAATTAATGAAAATCGGAGGCATTTATGCATTTTAAATTAATTATGGAGATTGTGAACTCTACTTACTTCAGTCTTTTCTTCAATTATGGAAACTATTTCTATTTCCTCCCTTTCTAGTTCTTTTATGTTTGACGAATAAATTACAAGTAACCAATCAGATTATTTTTTCCCTTTAGGACAACAAATGTGAGAGGGGTTCAGCAATCTTTCTTCTCAAATATTACCAGCATTATCTACTAGAGGCAACAGGTTTCTGCAGGCCTCATGCCCAAACCTGCTGACTCCTTAGCAGAATGAAATGCCAAAGCTGTTGGGTGCAGAAGGTATTCGTGCATCTCTGTTTCTGCCCTAGACTTTATCTTCTGGCTGCACTGAAACCTTACTCCCAAAGGCTCCTACTTGTGTGGGGAATCCTTCCTGTGTAGAGGAACACAGATGGATAAATGCACATTAGTGTGTCTCAAAAACTGCGGCATGTTTATCTCTTTTATCTAAAAGAAAACTGATTATGGGTACTGGCTCCAAGGATCACCAAATTAATTACTGGCTGTACCACATGCTGCTAACAAATGCAAAAAGTTGGCTTAAATATGAAGTGTTAGATATCTGTGCTATTGGCAAACATGGGAGCTCAGTGTTTGAACCCTCTGGGCTGTAATGCTGCCTCTGAGCACTAATAAGGAACATCATCCCTGTCCTGATCTACTGAGGTGAACAGCCTTCTTCAGATCCCACTTGGAAACCCCTGCCTAGGCTAATACCCCCAGGAGAGAGAAGGTGAGAGATAAAAGGACAGAGAGTTAAGGCTAAAGCAGTGGGGTTATTTTTCATTCTTATTCTTCACTTACAGTGTTTCAAATGCATACCTGGTGAATAAATGCTGATCTGTTGTCTACCACTTAGCATCATCAGATCTCAAAATATTTCACAAAATCTACTTCGTTATCCTGATTTTGCTCGGACTCTGAAACTTTCAAAACAAAATAAGGTGGTTGTGCACCACTGAGGGAAAGTATAGGAAGATGGATGTTTTTGGGAGAGTATTTTTACTGCTGTGTTTTCTATGTATGTCCCATGGTCATGTCCTCGCTGTGAAGGCCTGACTTCCAGATGTCCAGAAGTTTTTGACAAAACTCCAGTGTCTTTTTCTTTTTTTTCTTTTTTTTTTTTTTTGCCCTGCCCAGGCAAATTTTCCGGTTGGAAACTGATGCCATAGCCAGGGAAAGCCAAACATATGGAAGTTTCACGTTTTGCAGACAGGAAACACTCAGGGGACCAAAGGTCATCCACCAGACTGGGGCTAAAGCCAGGGTTACAACCCACATTTCCTGACCTCTGAGGCAGTTCTAAACCCACTAAACCCCTTGTCCTTCTTTGTACACATTATATTTCCTCTACTCTTTCCATGGCTTTCAAGAGGACCTGAAGCCCTGTGGACGTGGTTTCCACAGTGTATGTTCAGCTGGCTGACTCCATGGTCCTTGGAGCCTCAGGCGCTGTTTTAGTAGAAATATGTGGCAATAATAATGTGCCCGCCTGCCCTGTGCATGTCAATACTGTCCCCACACTGCTTTGTCAGCTGCCTGGAGCTGCTGCTGGCAAACCCCAGCCAAAGTACCCTTGCTGGCCTCTGTTTCTGCCAGCGGATGTTTGCCACGTCCAGGTGCCTGTGCGGCCACATCCTCCCCTCTCGTGTCAGCACATTGCAGAGCAGTGAGAGCAGGCTGGGCTGGGATCAATGGCATGTTGTTGATGAACTGTCTGGGCTGATTTCAGCCTGTCCCAAGTGGCTTGGTGTTTGTACAGGCTGTTGTGGGGTGCTAAAGTGCTCAGGAGATGCCTCAGGCTGTTGCAGCTTACTTGAACAGACTTCCTTCCTAACCTCTGATGCCATTTTGGGTTTTGCCTTTTTTTCTTTTTTATGTTCATTCACCTTGTGCCTAACTTTCAGACAAATACTGTTCTTCTGGATTTGGCAGTAAAGCTCATTGTTTCGGGCTAGGTCCTCTTTTATAGGATTTTATAAAGGCAGTTGGTCTCCCTTTCAACATAGTGGGTGCCCTGGGCCAAATCCAGAAAGGCTGCTCTCCTTGAGAGGGTCTCCTGACACCAAACAGCACATGTCAGAGGGATTGAGGAGGAAGATGAGCTATTCCCTGTGTGAGCACAAGGACTGCAAGTTTTATTTGGACAATAAAAATGTCCCTCTACGTTAAGCTGCATAAGCCAGAGGTCAGTTCACCCAAGGGATGAGACAAGGTTAAGCTTACAGCAAGAGGACATGGGGCTAATTCCAGGAACACTGTGGCAGCCCCAGGGGAATTGTTTATATTCTGCATATCATCTCCACTCGAAGCTGTAGAAAAAGGTGTATAAGAGAAAGGGAATCATGCCTGTATGTGTAAGTACATTTGTATTTGTGATGTTCCATGACAGCACCAGCGACAAAATCTCTTTTTCACTTTCCCCCCCTTTGAACTGATTTATTAATAATTTGTGTTCCATTACAGAAAATGGGCTTTTATGTGAATTGTACTGTGCCCTGAAATTGTTTTAGTGGCAGATCATAATTTACTATTGGGGTTTCAGGAGTCAGTGCAGACCACAATGCCATCTCCATATTCATATTTCAGATCTGTCAGAGCACCCGGATTGTTCGTGTAATCAGATGGATTTCCATTCCAGTCCTTGAGAGACAAGAAAACTGGCCATCACAGAGAGATCCTTGGCAATTAAAATGAATAAGAGCTGCCACTCTCAGTGGATGTCTTCTGGGTTACCATGGGGGACAGAGATTGGTATGAGGTTTAATCAGGCACTAACAGCACCTTGCTGGGAACTTCATGGCTGATAAAGGCAGTAGCATCAGACCAAGTAGCTCCTCTCTTTTTAAAGGGAAAGGAGCCTTTTTTTTTTCTTTTTTTTTTTTAATATAATAAATCCCATGAAGTTTTCTAGTGTTTGATACCAGAGAAGAGTTAGAGGGTTTGGGGTTGCTTTTCTTCTCTTCCCAACAAATGAATCACCCCTCTTTGTGGGATAAAATCAAGCGAAATGTGCACACTGGATGCTCAATACATTTGCAGGGTGGTTTTTAATTGCTTGTATTTTGCTTGTGCGGTGGCTACTAATGCGATATTTGGCTTTTTAAAATTAATTTCTCTGTGACTTTGTGGCTATTGAAGGGTGACAGATTGGCAGGCCGGAGTTGGAAATCCTTTACTTATCCCCAGAACAATTACAATGCGGGCAGCAGCAATGAAAGTGTCCCCGGCCAGCGTGGAAGGCCCAGAACAAGGATGAAGGAAAGCCTTCCCAGGCTCTCTGCTGAGACTGCCATTAAAGATACCAATTAGTGCCAAACTGTATTTTGTGATGGAGGAGGCACCGTTCCACTAGGACAGGACTGTAACTGTGGCACGTTTACTCCTCAGCTGGCTCCTCAGCCCTTAACAAAATGGCCTGAATTAGCCCCTGCAATCTTTGTGGCCTGATGGAGCACAGTGCAGAGCCTCAGGTGAGCTGCAGTACCCCTTCTGTGTGGGGCCATGGTCAGGAGGGTCCGTACAGACCAGCAGCACAGAGAGTGACACGGCGGGGCCAAGCTGCTGCTGCCTCCATGGCATCTGGAGAGCCCATCCTGCTGAACCTGTCTGCCACTCACTCTTTGTTTAATGGGCTTGGCCATGAAAGGAATGAAAGATAAAGGAAATCCTCTCTTCTTGTTTTTTGTCCATGTTTCCTGTCCACCACTGAAAACATTCGTACATTGGAACACAGAAATATTAAGGATTTTTCTTACCCGCAGCTCCATTTATACGTTTACAGTTCCTTGATGTGAAGTGGGTAATGGAGTGGATTGTTTAAGGTACAGTGTGCAGTGCTCAGAGCATTCCTATGAGCAAGGGTTTTCCTTCAAGAAGACTTGACGGTGACTGTACTGCATCTTAGCTGTCAAGCTATTTTTTCTTTGCTAGGTTTCATTTGTGTTTTTCTTCACCTTTTGGAGACCCCTTATCTATCCCCTCTTAAATCTATGCTCACCACAGAGCAGACATAATCCCAGATTTTCAGTAAATCAACACTATATGCTCCCTACTGACTAAGAGAATTTGATACTGACAGATTGTTACACCTAAAAGAAAAATACTGCCATAGTTTCTCTAACATGCTTTGCCTGCAACACCGAGCAAGGACGGATGTGTGATATCCATTATGAATGTAACAATACAGGTAGCCGACCATAATACAACTATTTTTAATTTATATTTCATGACGAAGAGCATGGGTGCAGCCATGAATCACTGTCCTCCTCTTTTAGCTCAGTAAAACCGCAGTGTCCATAATATTGCAGCCATACAATTAACTCCTTTCAGCAGCAGCACTGCAGATTTCAGTCCTGTGCAAAGCCATTGTTTAATCTACACATGTATAGAAACCATCCTGTAGAATAGCAACATTTTACATTGATATGACACCCGACATCTGAGTTTCTCTGCATGCTGGATGGATGTGTAATTAATGCTGCCTTTCAACCTCTCTGTTTGGTGGGTAAATTCTAGACTGGGAACTCAGTTATATTCAATCCTAAGATGTGATGCTGAGCATCAGCAATGCCTGTATGCTGCATAATTCTCCTGTGTACTCGGTGAAGAAATTAAATGCATCCCCCTCCTCACTCTCAATTTTCCTAGATCCCTTAAAGGGCTACTACTGCCTACTATCTTCCTCCCTGAACTCAAATCCTTTGGATCCTCTGGGGCCCCTATTAACTGGATGTTTGCTATGCTCTGCCTTGAAACGGTCTTCAATCTACTTATTGTTTTGCAAAGACCATGCCATGATTTCTGAGCAAGTCCTTCCCTTTCGTCAGCCCTTTATTAGCCCAGATGTACAGAAGTGAAGGGAGCTCTCCTTTCAGCAGTGTTCAGTGAACTACATAAAGATACCATATGCAAAAAGAGATGTTTGGGTCTGATGAACTCTTTGCTGTCCAGACTCAGCGCAGTGCAATCCACTCCAGACTGCTCCCCTGTAAAGAGCAGTGGTACCAGCCTGACAAGCTTAGGCTGTTCCTGAAAAACTTGGAGCAACATTTCAACCTCTGGACAGATTATTCCACCTTTGCAGAGCAGAGATCTTTGTAATGCTGCTTGGTTATTTAATCACTCCTGGGCTTTCTCCTGGGAATAAGCATGGACTTGGAGATGGCAAAGAGGAATAGGCGGTTGGATACTTTCCATGCCAACAGTGGTTAGATCCCTATTTGCCCTGGAGGGAGAAAAGTAGTGAAACATAGAGGGAACAATGTGCCAAAATACCATCATAAGAAAGAAATCAAATTCTCCTCCTTCCCCCCATTTCCCTTTGAGGCAGAGGAAGATATGTACAGTAATTTCACCTGTATAAGGCGCACCCTTTTGACTAAAATTTTTTACTAAAATTTTTCTGGTCTGAACCTGGAAGTGCACCTTATACCCCGGAGCGCCTTATATATGGACAAAGTTCGGAAATTTGCCAACCCGGAAGTGCGAGCCCGCAGCAGCCCCGAGTCAAGCCCACCTGGCCCCAAGCGGGGCCGGGACCGCTCCCCGCCAGAGTCCCGAGCGGGACCGAGCCCGCCTGGCCCCAAGCCGAGCCAGTAAACCCTGCGATCGCGCAATTCCGTTACTAATTCGTTACTTTGTTGTGCATGGATCCTCGCTGCAAAAAAAAAGTGCGCCCTATATGCTGGTGCGCCTTATATATGGACAAAGTTCAGAAATTTGCTGACACCCAGAAGTGCGCCTTTTACTCCAGTGTGCCTTATAATCATGAAATTACTGTACTTGCTCCCTGTCTGTGTGAAACTGGCTTTGGGTAACCAACTCAGTGTGTGAAGAAGGCTGGGGTACTGGCAGGGTCTGAAAGAAATTAATCAAAGCTGTATTTCAAAAGAGAATGCAATAATTCTGGAATAGAAGACAAACATTTTATCTGTCCAGTTGGTTAAAGATTGCACAGACAAATTTATAGGTGTTTAAAATGGACACCAGAGAGTTTCCATATTGTTCTGTGAATTAATGCATTGCAGAAGTAGTAATATTAGATACAGCAGAGCCAAAGTAGTGTTAAATCCTCTCACATATTCTATACTCTGTTTAGTTGGGCTAAGAGACAAATCACAGCGGAAAAGAAGAATTTTCTATTATTTGGGTACTATCCACCTTAAATATTTTTGTCATCCAGTGATGACTGTATCAGCAGAGCAGGGCAGTGCCATGGGACAATATTTTAGAGCATTGGTTAAGGTTACTCAGGGCACCAGCCTAGGAAGGAAGAATGGCACCTACTGGTAACCCAGTGCTCATATGTACAGCACCTGGGGCTCTTCTTCAAGGGTTTCTGTTTCTAATACTAACCAGACTCAATCTTATTTAACTGATGAGATTTGACAAAACCACCCCAGAGCAGGATGGTGTGGCTACAGGAACCATTGCTTACCAGTCTTGGCCAGATAGGATGGGAGAAGCTGCAAATAACAAAGTGTGAGAGGAACAGAGAGTAAAAGAAGAGTTAAGGCAGGAAAGAAAAGAAGAAGCTGAAACTAAGAAGTGGTTCTGGAGTAAGCCTTATGTGTTGGTGCAGAGGCTGAAAACATTCCCAGGCTCTTCTAAAAAGCTTATTTGAAAAGACTGAATGAATTTCAGAGCAGAACCAATGCCTCTGTAACCACTGATTCTGGGATAGATTTACAGCATAAACCCACTGGGACAGATTCAGTGTTGGAGTGAGTGAACGCAACTCTATTGAAGTTAATGGACTTGTGCCCGCTTATATCAAAGATGAATTTAGTCTATAGAGAAAGAAAATGGGATTTAACCTGCAAATCATCTGTTATAGAGACTAACAACATAATATGTGGTGAAAAGACAAGCAAGAATTCAGGAGTGTGCTTAAAATGCTTCATTCTCTGCTCATCCAAATAGTCTGCATTCCCTGTGTTTCTAATTACCTGAAACCTGTCTAGCACTGGGAAGAATAGTATTTAACATTCATACTATAGTAGCAACCAGAGATCCTGTGAGGATCCCATTACACTCAGTGCTCTACAAACACAAAAGCGTGCCTAATCCCTGCTCAAAAGATCTTCCACTCCTTTTCTCTGGACATGGAAGCCAAATAGAATTGCTGAAGTTCAGATTTGGAGTCAAGGTATTTAACACTGTGGGACTGATACCCAAGGGGTAACAACTAGGAGACATACCCACAGCACAGTCAGTTTTTGGGACATCAAGCCTGGAATACTTGCACTCCAAATATTCAAAAACAAGATTAAAATTGATTAACAGAATGAATGAAGGAACTGTCTACGGTATCTGTGTTGTTGTCAATAGGGTAATAAATCAACAGGAGAGAACACTGATACAGGGATAAATAATTACTGCTTGTGTATTAAATGTTGCATTGTGCTCTGTACGTGTTTTGAGAGACTTGGGTGAAAACAACTATCATCAAAGAGAACTATTAAGGCAGTTACTAATCATATTAATAATATAAATAGTGTTGACTTGCAATTTGAGAATGTCATCTGCTGTATCCTGGCACATGGAAGAAGCAGCCAGGTAATGAAGCAATGACAGGTGAGCCAGGAAGCTTTTTCTGTCGGAGGAACAATTTGTGAAGTGGTTACACAGACACAAAGTGGTGATGGTCATGTATTTGCCATGGCTGCATGCCAGTTCATAAGACAAGCTCACACCCAGAATCTATGTGAAACTTTAAAACCAAGGAAAAACCAAATTGGTTTATACCTCATAAAACACTACTTAAAAAAAACAATATGGGACCAACCATAGAGACTTCTCCATAACACTTTCTTTCAATCTTATCAGTAGATGCGTTTTCAAGCAGATGTCTGAAATGGAACAACTTTCAGCTGGATTTTAGTGTGTGTAAGTCAGTGGGTAGCTCTATGCAATGACTCCTGTCACCCTTTCCTCCTGCTTCTCCTCTGCCGTGGCATGTCAGACACATGCCAAGATAGGGCAGTCCCAGAGGGACTGTCAAAAAACAGCACAACTCAGAGCAGCCCTGAGGCTGTTCTGAATTGCACCAGGGGTTAAACCTGCCTCCAGCCAGCCCCAGGATCGGGGGTGTACACAAACTGCGGCACAGGCCACTATCTCCCCACTCTGGTAAACTGACTGATACTCAAGGGCAAACTCAATAGAGCCAGTCTGGATTCATAGTGCTGTAGCAGGAAACAAAGCCAGGTCCTTTACCCCTCCTTTGCCCAGAAGAAAAGACCATTCATGGTCTGTCTCTCAGCCACCAAAACCTAATCCAGAAGAGACTCCACAATTTCCCAATTGTTACCTGCATCCAAATCTGCCATGCAGGGAAGTAACTACCTGTCTGAAAATACATTCACCATATCAGCCCGTGCTAACTCTCCCAGAACAAGTACAAGTAGGGAAAAGCATTGCATTTTTAAACAGGCATACATTGTTGGAGGATGTATCCTTTGCTGTCCAGGTCTGGGAATCCTCTAACACTGGTTAATTATCTCCAAGATGAAGGGCTTAATTGGGAATGTCACGAACCAAACTTTATTCTTTTTGAAGAGCTGTCTACCTCACATGGTGCTCAGAGAAATAATAGACAGCAAAATCAGTTCAGTTTTCATTGTTTCTTTTCAATTCCATAAAAATGCAAGCAGTTAGGGAAATACTTTCAAATGTGTCTCCTTTGCTTCCATCAGCATACTCAGTACTTCTGTGATGACACCCAGAGTCAGGCAAGAGAATGATGATGAAGGTCAAGTGTGGAGAAAGGAAACTCTAAACAATAATGGATGATTTATAGCATACAGTGAATCTTATCTGGGTCACACTTTTGAAGGGCCCCATTTCTCAACTCTTCTAATTCTTGAATTAATTAAGTTCTCATACCCATTATTTTATTTCTCTTTTTCTATGCAGCTCGAGACACAGAGGTGACAGGCTGAGTGATGCACTTCAGAGCAGCGATTCTTCTTGCGCTGCGTGAAAGAGCTTTCAACAGAGCTTTGTCTCTACAGCAACAGGACTCAGAGAAACTCCTGGCTGAGTCTTCTTCACCTTGCTCTTGCTTTGCTTCTTCAGACCACTTCCACATCTTCCTTACTGACCACTGCCTAGATTTCACTTCAGTGGCCTATTGAATTTTAAGTTTTTCCTCCAAGACTGCTCATCTAAAGAGGATTAAGACCTTCCTACAACCCCCAGGCATTTGTGATTACATGGGGCAATGGACTCTTTCCACAGAGGAGACTACTTAAGGGAAAAGACACACTTATTCTCTTTGGCTTTTCCTATTGCTTACATGGGCCTCATCCATCTTCCTGCATTGACACCCAGATTCTGCTGTTGCAGGAGCAATGCGATCACAGAGCTTGTCAGAGGGACAAGGTGGTCGTCTCCTTACGGTCTGATCTTCCACATTTTGTCCACAGAAGCTTTGATCCTATAAAGTGCCCCCTGAAGAGCATCCTCGGTGTGTCTCCTGCATGGGTAGCCATCTGAGCTCTTTGTGGGCTGCAGCCTGAGAACTGTAAGCTCAAGTTCAGAAAATTGCCTACCAGACTCCTGTGGCTCTGTGAGAAAAGAGAAAACAATAATAATAATAAATTGTTAAGGGCAATCAAGAATTAGTTCTGCAATAAATCTATATGCAATCTGTCCCCTGTACTCCTGTGCGTTTACTTATATTTGTAAGATTTGTTTTATGAATGATTTGCCATTAATGGAGAAAGGAGAGATTAAGAAACAAAAGCTGTATCTTCAATCCATCATTAGGGAATTAATCAATTGGCAGCCTGTGCAGACAGCTATTTAGATCTGTGGCCTGAACAGCTTAATTGGGGGAAACGTTTTAAAAGGGCTAGAATGATGTTCAAAGTAGCATAAATTAGCCCATTTTGGACCCATCACATGGCCTAATTTAACAACTTTTATACCTCGGAGTTTGGCAAGTGATCACATCTCTTGAGCTTCTTAGCATCTTCCTATCCTGATATGCCTGTAAAGTATATTCCCATCTGAAAATGATTAACTAGAAACACTCCAGCTACTCAATAAAAGGCATGGGGAAAACGCCTGTGAAATGCTGTTTGTCCTTACCCCAGTTTGCCTCTCTCTGTCCAGCTGTAGGTGTTTGTAACCATTGATGCAAAAGAGAATAGAAGCAGGTCAAGTCCTCCTTCACCTTGGGTCTCAGATCCCCTGCAGGGCTGATGGGGTTTTATGTTAGTGCAAAAAAGAAGGGTGTATCTCAGGGTTTCTTACTTTTACTGTTGGTCTGTAAAATGTTTCAGCCTCTGCAATACATTAAATGAGGTGTTTAAGTGGAAAACCCCAACATCATCTTTTACTAGGAATTAGTGAAAATTCATAAATGTAAGTTTCCTGGAAGTTCAGCATTTTCTGGGATGTGGACGTTGAACTGGCTTTGAATTCGGCAGAAAGCCTATTTATGTTTGGCCAAATCAAATCCCCATGAACTCCCTAACCCACTTGCGTGCTTGAAATCTGGGACTGGTCCCAGAGGTGAGTTTCTCAGTCTCAGCATGCTGCTGCCACCAGTGCAATCAATGCCTATGTGCTCTGCTCCTCACGCCGTTGAGGCTGCGCAGTTCCAGCCCCTACAGTTACTTCTGGTTACCTCATGTGGGGTTGGAGAGATGCTGCCTGGGGACTTTCAAACAAAACCATTTAGCTTTAAGGCTCTAAATGTTTCAGTGTCTTTGCCAGGCAACACCCTGACAACACAGCTAAACCAAACTAACCTTATACATATATTGTACATGACGTTTGTTTTGGAGCAAACTTGTTGCCCTGCATTCCAGTCCTCCAGAGGCATCATGCCATCCTCTTTATTCATCAGGAGTATGCCCAAATCCCAGAGTTGGCTAATGTGCAGCCTATCCACATGCTTCCTGTCTCTGAAGGAAAATGCGGAATGAAGCATCCAGAGTCAGCTCCAGGCACAGTTCAAATGTTTCAAATGTGCTTGCTGACAGCATCATTGATAACTGTATGCCCTTTCAAGCTCTGGTAGAGACTCAAAGGTACTTGTGCAATTCTTGGGCTGTCTCTTCTCCTGGTGGGTCAATAAAATTTGGTCTTTGGTCTTTAAGGAGTCAAACTGATTGCATATTCTACCCGAGCTGTGCTAAAATGTTTAGTTGTTGAGCATACAGCTCTGATCTCGGGCCCTCTGGAGGTACATCTGAGTTGTTCTGATTTATTCTGACCTTTCAGAGTTGTAAATGGGATAAGAATCTGGCTATCTTTTCCTACTGGTATGACCCCTGTTAGACTGGTGAGCCTGGCATATAAGCAGTTGGTATCTTTTAAGAGGTTTTTCTTATACATTTCCTCATAACTAATTATTCACCAGTTTATACTTGTGACAGGATTTGGTTTAGAGGATCGCTTCCACAGAGCTTTGGGATCCACAGATTGTATATTTTGATAACCAAACCCATACCAAGGCAGGTTGCAATTCTGGATGTATCACTCTTTATATCTCATTCTTTATTGCATTGGCAATACATTCAAAAGTAGATTACAGAAAAATATTTTCTTTTTAAAACATTGCAGGAGGAACAAAGCTAAAACAACACCAAAGGTGTGGCAAAGACTAAAGGTATGGGAGAAAGTGTTCATTTCAGAATATGATGCCACAAAAAGAGAAAGAAAAAAGTCAGAAAAAACATCCCTTCATTTTGCCTCTCAAACTACCAGAACAACGTGCAGACACTGACTGGGAGAAGGTAAAATGAAGACACAGATAATGCCAGATGAAGAATTATCACACACTACTCGAACATAACCTTAAGCCAACTTCACCTAATAGCTGAGAAAGGGTGGGGCTTGGAGCAAAAGTTTACACCTTACGGGTGTGTGAACACTTAGTTCGTCAGATCAATGACAGTTCAAACACTGGTTGTTGTTAAATACCTTCAGTACAGAACAAAGGCAGAGGTCCAAGGTAACCACTTCATTATCCCCAGATCCCTGAAATGGAAAAACAAGAGCATCTTTTACAGCACAGAGCATCTTCCTCTGTTACTCCTTGTCCCCTTGCAGGAGCAGACCCTTTCTGCTTGGGGATGGTCCCCTTGCATCTGCAAAGACAGGAGCAAAATATCTCTGATGGGCATGGCATCCATTAGTCCAGGGATACTTATTCTTTTTCTTTATTTCTTATGCAACAGTATCACCTGACATGGGAAGTCCAATCTTCAAGCTCTGTGTGGGAATGGAGAAGTGACGGGTTTGCTGTTCACGGAATTATTTCAGAATAAATAAATAATACTTATGGATCAGGACAGGGAGCAGAAGATTAATCTGTTCATTGTTCCTTCAGCCCTGTATATAACACTATGTGTTTGGCAGGTTGCAAAGCTGTCTCCTTTCCGTGTCTTAAAATACAATGCCAGATAAAAGGGTAGCCTTTTAAATTTTGCACATTGAACATATTCAGTGTTTAAAGGAGGGGGAAAAGGAAAGGAAAAAATAATTAAAAGATGAAGAAAATAAAGAAGACATGATCTGACAACCTATGCAGTTCAAGCCCATGCTCCTATACCTCATAAACTACATAGACCAAAGTATATACAGTAAATTCACGAATACAAGCCGCACGGAGTATAAGCCGCATATCCGGTGTGTTGGCAACATTGATGTCTTTGTCAATAAATAAGCCGCACCCGGAATATTAGCCGCACTTTAGTTCGCAGCGAACTTTCACAAAGTCGTCATTTAGTAACACAATCGCGGGATCACCGGGGCTTACTGGCTTACTGCCGACCTCGGAAACATTGTTTCCAAGTGAAAAAAGACACACCCTTTATTTACAACCCGAAAAAGACAGGAACAATGGTGTGGTCATTTTGCGAGCATTCCCAATGGATCCGCATTGCCTTTAAACAGCCGCTCAGCCACGTGGGCAGGCAGCTGAGCTCCAAGCGGAGCCACATCTCCGTGCTGGCACAGGAGGGGCCACTCTGGCCCTCGCAGCCCCTCGGGGGGAGCGGCCGTTGTAGCCCTCGCAGCCCCGTGGCCGAGTGGCCGTTGTAGCCCTCGTGGCCCCGCGGGGCGAGCGGCCGTTGTAGCCCTCGCAGCCCCGCGGGGGGAGCGGCCGTTGTAGCCCTCGCAGCCCCGTGGTCGAGTGGCCGTTGTAGCCCTCGTGGCCCCGCGGGGCGAGCGGCCGTTGTAGCCCTCTCCCTGCGGGCTGAGCGGCTCCCCCAGCCCTCTCCCTGCGAGCCCAGCCAGCCCCGTAGCCGCACAAGACTGAAAACACTTTAAAAAGTACAGAGAAATATCACACACTTTTATCAAACTGCCAAGGTAACTCGCCGAGGTAACTCACCCCGATAACAACCCCCGCCCCTCAGTAACGCCGCCATCCACAGGCAGGCAATAAGCTGTTCTCTGATTGGTTCATCATCAGAACAACGGGAAACCATGGATTTCAAACTGTTTCGGCCTGGGACTGGACTGGTATGATACTAGGTAAAGGCAGATATCACATTTTTGTTCATAGATTAGCCGCACCCAAATATTAGCCGCACTTCCGGGTTTCCACCAAAATTTTTGTCTAATTACTGCGGCTTGTATTCGTGAAATTACTGTACTTCAAAATCCATTAGTTTTCAGAATTCTCAACTTGGTATTTTAGTTACAGAAAAATTCATCTCTGGAAATAAAAACAAAATGGAGAACTTGAACAGGCACTGATAGAGAAGAAACAGACTTTCATGGCATAGGAAGTTTCAACCACTTTTAGCTAATCTGTTTCTTTTCCCAATTCCTGGTACGTATGGACACATGAACCAATGTGTCCGAGAGTGTCAGGCTAGACCAGCTACTGACGTTACACAGGATCTTACTGAATATACCAGAGGAGAAGCAAAGTCACACAAAAGAACTCACAGCTACATACTGCTGCCATATTTCCTATCAGTAAAAAAATTTTCCTATTTCATCTTGCACAAAATCGGAGCAGGAAATGTATGATCCATGCATGTTTTCCCAGCAAATAGCTACTTCCACATAAACTATGAAGCTGAATGGGGACTGGTCACCATTCAAAAGATGTGTATTTACATTTGTGGACAGGCCCACTTAAAGTAATGTAGGGATGTTTTGCTTTTAAACATTAAGTTACTTAGGGAAAATCTGTCACACTAAAGGCATTCAATGTTCAGTCTTTGAATAGGCTGTATTATTGTCACTGTTCTTGCGTCTCATCTTCTTATGACACCACTGCAAATATTCCAGTAATATTTTTGTCTCCTCTTAAAATGAGTTTCCACACTTACCCAATTTTGTATGGCATGAGCAAGAAGTGTCTAAGGCTTGGAGCAGTACATCATTTCTAATACTCCCGCTAATTGAAGAAATGTGGGCCAAATCTAAATAGTATGTCAACTTCAGCAGTTTCAGGAAAATGATAACGTCAGACATCATTACACTCACAGGATATAGTAGAAGGAAATAGGCAGTAATCAATATGCTGTATCGTTGAGTTGGAGTTGACTTCTTCTTGGCAATGAAGCATTAGTCTGTGTAGACATATCAGCTCAGAAATGCTCAGAAAGCCAATTAGCTTTGCATGAAAGCCAGGATAATCCACAAGTAATAATACAAGAACATTCAGTTAGGTTGTATTCAGATTGTCTCTTTCATTTACTTACTTGTGAGTTGAGAGAGTTTTGTAACACTCTTTTCTAAACTCAAATGGTAAGACTAGTGCAGGGTGACATCAGTCAGTGTTCAAGACTTTGTCAGATAAATACAGGTTCATAACCTCACTATCCCAAACTGTATTTCTGCTCCCCCACAGCAGCCACTAAATTATTCCCAGATAAACTCCTTTTCACCATGAATCATCTTACTAATGAGGCATGCCTACTCACAAATCCCGCAACCAGGCCCCCCTGCTGTGGAGAGCTAACACCCCATCAGCTCTCAAACCCCACGTCTAGCAGTGTATAATCTGTGCTATGTGCCACGCATATTATGTGCATGCAGCCACCCCTCATCACAGCTAATGCTACCAGGGCTTGGCTTGATTGGATGAAGCAAAGCAGCAGTTGGGAGGAGCTATTTGATTAATAATAAATAGATACAAAGATTTATGATTAACATGGAACATCTTAATGATTTACCATGGCGATGAAACCAATAGGCTGATATTCCAATCCGATTTCTACAAATTTGTATAATCCTCAGGGTAAAACAATTTAATGTGCTGTCTCTTTTATAGTTACAAAAGGCCTTTCATATGATCAATTATACATAAGAGTATAATAAATGTAACTTTCTTCATACTAATCACATCTAACTTAAATTCTCTTGTCGGTCTTTGGAGTGTATGTAGCATTCCCCATAAAGTTTTTAGTCTCAGCTCTTAGCAAAAGTTAATACACCCAGAACTTCCAAATAAATCATCAGTACAAGGGTCTTCACACCAGTAAAACTGTTCAGACAATGCAGTTTATTAGCAAAGCACTCCCTTCTTCTAGTCAAGCCCCTTATTTAACACATTGAACTTGCTGCTTCATATCGGGGGGCTGTCTAGGGGTTATGGTGCTGGATCTTTAAAGTTTTGATAAGAGATATTGTATCAATGTAATGACTCAGGGCAATGCAAAAGTAACATAAAGATAACATAATAGTAATATTTTGCCTAGTAGATAGATCCCAACTAGGAAATGGAAATGCATGAACACATGCAGACAGAGTCTCAAAAGCCATGTGGTTTATTAAAAGTTTTGAGACAGAATTACCATCTAATGTAATTCTGGTTTCTAATTTCCGTAGAATTGCAATTCATAAAAAGAAAACTGCATGAAGTCCTTCATATGAAAGTAAAAGAGAGAGGCAGAGACAGAGTGAGGGTGTTCACCTCATATGCACACTGAAAAAAAATATTTAAGTTAAATACAGGGAGCTGTGTTGAAGATGACAGCAGACACCAAAAGCAATTGAAAGAGACTGCAGAAAATGTCTTCCTACTGTGTTCTAGTTGCCTGTTTTGGCACATACAATGTTCTGCAGGATGTACAGCCACAGTATGAAATGTGTTCAGTCATGATCAGACATCCACAGAACATTCAATGAATGAAGCATTAGTTGAAAAGCAGTTGAGACTACCCGAGCAGGTGAAAAAGAGTAAAAAACAAATCATGTGTTTGGAAAAAAGGCTGGAAAGAGAAGACTTGGCACATAGCTGCATGTTCCTATAGTGAGAGAGAGAACTCTTTAAGAAACATTTCTTATGGGGCATTAGAAACCTTCAAAATTTTGGCTAAGTGCTAAGACTTGGGGACCTTCCTTGAAATCAAGTACTGCAAATGTTTCAAAAACTTTTGACCTGATAAAGAATAACCTTTGTTCTATGAAACTTTTTCACTTCTGGGTGGAGGGAATGAGACATAACATATGTAACAGAGATCCTTCACGAACAGGACTTTGGGATCTGTGTGCAAAAACACATACACCAAAAGTACATCCATGTCTGTAATGTAATTAATGGCAACTCAAAATAAATCTAGTCAGTTTGGAGCTTGCTCTTTTATCCCCCTTCTCACTTTTTGAAAGCTGCCAGATTTAGTTTCTCCTTTTTAACTACAGTAGCCAAAATTTTGTATTTTCCAAGTGAAAATTCCACTTCTGCCATGTTCACTTTAGGAATTGGCACTTTAAGAATCCTCCTCCTTAGTGTTAAAAACTCTTAACAAAATCAAAGTTACTTGACTAGCAGAAATAACATTGAGTTAATTGCCTATCATACGGTTTTGTAGTATCTGCATGCAGTGTCATTGGTGTACTGTTGTGAGTTGACCTGGCTTTTGAAAATATTGCCCTTAAAGTCTGGCACATTTTTAGAACCAGGCTGTCAGTGAAGGAAAAATGAACTGGAACATCATAATCTGCTTCAACCATAGTAAAGAGAGAGACATCTGGTAGGCCACTTGGCAGTCAGCCAGCAATGAAGACTTGAATTAAAATGATGAACTTGTTCTCAGGAGCCTGCCTCTGAACTGAAGAAGTTGTAAGTCTCAGCTGCTTCTTGGAAGTTGGCTGTAAGTGGTGGCGGTGGGTCCTTCATCCTTGCGCTGTGCCACGTGTTTCTTGATGTTGCACAAACCATCTTAAATATATCTGTAGAGGGTCAGAAATGAAACAAAAAGTGAGTTGGAGGAGTAAGAATGGAGCAGTTTCACATTTCCTAGAGCTACATAGAAACTAGGACAACCTCCACTGTCTAATGGAATTGATCTAAGTTCCCAGTCAGGCTGGAAAAGCACCCTGAGGTCCTCCATAGTTGGTCTTACAGGTGTCCCAGATAAGCCTATGATTTTCCTGGGAAATAGAGGGTTCTGAGATTTCTAACTATAAAAGACAGAGCAGGCTATTTTACCTCCCATATATCACCAGCTCCTACTGTCTTGGGTGTCTAACAAAGGGACAGGAATCATGCTGGCCATCACTTCCCCAAAGAATCGCTAAAATAGAAATCAATGCCCCAGCTGCAAGCCCTTTTCAGGAACAAAGCAGTGAGGAAGGAAAGCTGTATCAGGTGACAATAGACCATAGCAGATTTCTGTTATTTTGGTTTCAAAGCAAATTCCTAGCTGTGATTTGGCTTATGGTCAGCAAGTGAATGAAATTCCATCCAGATCTAGATGTCACTAACCCAGCACAGGTCTAATAAAATGTGCTGCTAGAGAAGATTCTCATCAGCCCATCTGCAGTTTAAAAAAAAAAAAAGTAATAAAATGCATGCTGTAGCCCAATTTTGGAATTTAAAGAAGCAGTGGTTATCCAGTAGATGCGTTGTATTTAAATAAGAGGTTGGACATAGCAAAATGTGTCACCTAATGAGGCAGCACAGAAGTTCCTACATAAGACCATTTAAATTTGTAATGGTAATTGCTTTATGGCATTGTGAGGTCATTACTGTTTGAGATTAAGATCGCCAAATTGTCGCAGGGAAGATCTTCAGAGACCCTCTTACAAAGCCATTACAAGGCAGTATTACACACACAATGTGATTTCAAAGCATGACTTGGAGAAGGCCTCACTACAGTGCTCTTATGGTAAAATCACATTGTGAGACTACAATAAGAAAGAAGACTGCAGTGCAAGTCTGTGGAGATTAGACTCAATTATGATGTCAAAACAAACTGAAACAATGTCAATGCAAGTTATACCATTAAGGTTGAAACTTAAACCTAGGAAAGCAAGGAAATTCTGCATTAAACCTGCCACATTACCTTTAAATCACACCCTTGTGCTAAGGTGTTGCAGCAGGTGGAGACCTCTGTTAAATTGTCTCTCAGCTCTAGGCATCATTACATACTGCAGATATCTCTGTACAAAATTGTTGTAGTTTCATTGTACAAGTGTTTAAGTGATTAACCTAGAGTTTTTAAGCTATTACTGAAGATTCTACGCAATTCAGGGTTCTGGAGAAAACTCCAGGTTAACAGCTGATATTTCACTGGGTGTGTCATGTCCAGATGTAAAGGCCTTGATCCCTTGCAAAAAATAAATTGAACCATTTAGGCACTCTGAGATGAAATAGTTGTTTCCAATGTCCCTGGGGTTTGTGGTTTTTTTGATAGGAATAACCAGAGCAACCCAGGTTTTGGCAAAATATACCAGGGTATGCTCCTTCTCCTGACAGGTTACAGCCTGGCTTGAAATAAAAGAGTAAAGAGTAAATAAAAGGTAAAGAGAATAACAGAACACTGATTTTTGCAATGTGTTTTTTAAGAAAAGACCACCACTGAGAGAAATGTAAGCATGTACTGAGGCTTGCCTGGGTGCAATGAACTGTGTGAGGTTGAACCAAAGAAAATATCTTAAAATCATCCGCATTGGTTAACTCAAGAAAGGCCCCCAATGGCCACATGAGCTCTCTGCTTTGCACTTTTTGGTTATTGGAACTAGGGACGTGTAAATGGTGACGGGCTGCAGATGCAGCCAGTGGAAGCTGGCTGATCCCCAGTGACTTCAGTGGGGTGACATTCATTTTTGTCACCTATGGGCCCATAAAACCCATGTATGGTTTGTTTGCTAGAGAGTGTGTCAGCTGACAGGGACCCCATAGTCCGTATGCTGACTTTTCTTCCCAGATTTAGTATGGTGAATGAAACTCCTTGGGCTGACTCTGCAGAGCTCCCACAGACAGTTTATTCCTTCAATTTTGTTTGTCTTGTGCTTGGTAACATCTGAGGCAAGTTCTGAGATCTAGCCCCAAACCAATGCAAACCATGACCCAGCTCCTTCCAGATCAGCTCATTTTGTAATCCCAAATTTCATTTGGTGTACATAAATCTGTAAGCCTTGGATGGACTTGTCTCAGATTGAAGAGATAGTAACTGAACTTCCTTGGTTTCTGCTAAAGGATTTTTGTGCAGCTTTAAGTATGTATCCACTGTATTGGTTTCTCTGATTCTTTCTGTGTTTTTATAATGGTGCTATCCACTGTGCTAATTATACCGGCATCACCATCTGCATATTGATATCATTAATTAGTATAGAGAGTCACTCCTCTAAAATACATGGTAGTGTCTCTCTGACTCATTTGCCATGAGGGTAATATAAGTGAAGTACAACACCATAATACACCATATTTAGCCCTGAGCTGTAATCATCTTTATTAATTGCTTAATGTAGCAATGCCTACTGCAGGAAGTACCATCCTGCAAGGTCCTGATTAGCTCCTCAGAGATGCAAAGTGTCCACATTTCCCCAAGAAATCACATGTGAGTACAGGCACTCAGGATCTTTGAGGGACAGCTCTGAATTTTGCCAGCTCAGGCTATTCATACAGTCCACAGACCTAATCATGGACAGCTCACAGCAAGTGCGGATGCATGTGCTGGGAAGGTCTGCTGCTAACAACTAAGGAGTGCTCATCACAGAATGTCTCCAAAGTCCCAACAGAGAAAGTGAGCTCTGGAATAAACAAAAACCCACCTTGCACCTCCAAACACTTCTGGAAAATATTTGGGCCTGGTTTGTACTCTCGATGAAAGCCCATGTTATTCTCAAGATCAAAATAAGGATGCAGTGAAAGGGAAAGAGAGACATACAGCTGGGAGAGAAAAATAAAGGATGTAAGAAACAGTGGAGAAAAGTAAGAGTAACTAAAAGGGAGTGGAAGAGAACACTCAGATACCACAGCAAGGGGCCCAAGAAAGACTCAGCAGGATGTGAGGTGTCAGGGACACCGCAGGAATAGGAAGAGCAAGACTAAGAAACAGTAGGAGACAACAAGACTGGGAGGCAACAAAGAGCAAGTGGGGGAGAGAAAGCAGGAACAAGATGGTGAAAATGTTCTCTCTTCAGAAGTAAACTCAAAATTATAACTGAAATACCTTCCCAAGATAAAAAAAAAAAGGGGGCACTGATGCTGGTTTTCAATAGGTTCTTTCAAAGTAGCATTACTGGAAAGTAACAAACACTTCCAAAGGCAATTTAATTGCCTTTCACTGATGAGTTAGTGCTCACAAGGAACATTCCTGAATGTTTTCTCATGGCTCTGTCAGTCAGTGGTCAGTGGAGGAGCTCATGCTGCTGAACAGGTCCAGCTAGGCAAAGGCAGCCTGACTATAACAAAAACGGTCACTATATGGTTAAATATAACTATTTCTGCTAGATTAATTTGGTGACAACTGGAAAGATATTCCTTAAACAGATGTCATAGACAATGCAGATCTTACAGTATCACAAGCTTCATTGCCAAGACCCATCCACTTGGCTTACTAGAAAGCCAAGTTTATGTTGGGACCCCAAAATTAATGATCTGTCTGAACAAAAATAAAGTTTTAGTTATTCACTGGTTTTGGGCTGCACACAGGGACCGTGCCACAGTGTGGAGACCAGCAAGGCTTAGTTCTCCCATCCTGGTCTTGGCAAGTTCCCCAAAGCCAGGGCCAAAACAGTCTAGAACTCTGACTTGAACTGACAGCTTGATCAAACAAGGCTCAGATTGAACCTGAGAAAGCAAAAGGCATATTTAGACTTCTGTATATTCATATATAAACCAAATCTTGTTGTACCCTTGGCAGTGTCAAGGCATATTTAATGTTCATTGAAAAGCCTGAACTACGACCTTCAGTGTCTATAATCACTTCCCTGAGGAACTGACTTTTACTTGATTGACTTACAGGTAGTCAAATGGACACCTCTCTGACCCATAGGAGAGGATGGCCAGGTGACTTAAAGATGATTGAAAATTCACTTTTCCAGAGCTCAAAGAGCTTGATGGCTCAGGTCATTAACAAGAGTCTCATCAGGGCCCTAGCTTTGCACATGGTCACTGTTTTGAGACAGCATTACCCTCACTAACACAGTGTTCAGCTCACTCTTTCTTCTGGTGCAGAAACGGCGGGACAAACTGCCCTGGGCTCTGTACTAAAGCTTGAAACACAGTAATGTGGCTACTGGCGATAGTGGAGGTGGCCTGGCAGCACAGGCATGCTGAGGGCAAGGTGCTCGCTGTGGTGGGGCAGGGGATGGAGGGGAGAGGTGCAGAGTTACAGCACGAGAAGCTGCGATAGTAATAAGAAGGCAGGAGCGGACAAATCCCAGCGAGCCACTTGGAGATTCATTCTTACATGTCTTCTACTATTTTACTTAAGGTACCATTAATGTGGAATAAAATATACTCCAAAGTGAAGGATTGCCTCTAAAACAGTACCATTGTTAATGTTTCTATTATTGATCTGCACCCAGCTGTTGTGTGTGCATCTATGGAGCTGCTGGCTGTTTCAGTTGCTGCAGACTGCATCTGCTGTTGGCAAGTTATGAATTCACATGCTTTAAGCAGCACTAATTTGAAGTGAATGCCTTATAAATAATCCACGCAAACAATCTTTGGCATTAATACACATTTAGTGATACTAAACCCGAGCAGATAAAGTTCACAGTGGTTCAAGAAGAAGACCTAGATCATTTGTGGCCTTTAAATCTCCCACGGGCTTTAACAGTAGAGAGAAGAGAGAGGCCATGTTCTCCATGCCACCTTCAATTACATTTCCTTCCCTGTTTATTTTTCTTCTCCTTCCTACCCCAGTGAAAATATTCACTCCAGTTTTACAGGGAAGGGAGTGGAAAAATGAAGGAACTTTTCTAAAAAGTCTTTTCATGTGTTCTTGAGGTTGGACTGGGCTGGATAACTGGAAGCAGTTAAAATAAACATGAATTTAGGCTGATGCATTTCATCAGAAAGTATGGCTTAGGTTATAATTACGCTGCTCAGGCACATAATTAATGGGTCAAAAAAATACAGGTGTACAGTACTGACTGAAAGACCTCTGTGAAGTACAAAGAGCATGGTGATTCTCGAGATTGAGGGCTCAAGTGTTCTGTGTTTTCATTTGAACAGCTGTGTAAAGTGTTTGCAATGCAACCATCCCTCCTCCCACTTCCAAAATGACTAACTTCGGGGTTTCACTGTAAATTCAAAAAGTTCGGACCTTCCTCATCAAATTGGTCACAAGTCTTTGACAGAATGCCAGGTTTTTGTTTTGCATCAAAATTATGATTTTCAAGAGTACTGATGCAAAATCACATCATAAATGTGTGTAAATATATACAAATACATATATTTGTATGTGTGTATATATGCATATATATGTATATATTTTAACTCAGCTGAGAGTGGAGAATTTAGGTTCATTTCAGCACAAAGCTCTGAGCAGAATATGGGACATACAGTCCCACATGGTTTGAAACAGAAGTCAATCTTTGTGAAATAAAACCGCTTATTTGCATACACCTCTTCTTGTTTGGGTTCTTCTGCCTGTTCCTCCAAAACTAGTAAAGCTTCTTATATTTGTGGAGTAAAGGAGTGCTATCTTCTTTTGGAAACTGCATCCTATTGTACTCGGTGGCACTTTTGCTGTTGACCTCAATGATAGAGCTGAGAGAATTTGTAATGAATAATTAATCTGATGAATTTAGCCTACTTTTCTGCCTGTGTGTATCTGAGCCCAGATTGCACTGTCTTCAAACATACTTATTTGAAATTACTTAACACACTTCCTTAGACTGTGAATTTGTCAAGACTGATTCTCTGGGAGTATCGGTACTGAGCAGTATCCTTGCAGTCTGTTTCACACAAGTGCTCCACGAGCAGCCCACCACAGATAGAGGTGTCAGAAATGTGAGGTGCTATTCAGGTAGGAGAGCAATCACAGTCCTGTGCAAATTATGCTCAGTCAGGCAAAGTGCAACTTGTTGGTTTTGCTGGTTGGCTGCATTTTCAGAAATTTCACAGAAAATAAAGTTATATTTGTGTTTCTGAATTTCAAAGTGGAGGCAAATCAAACTTTCCAGTCAGATGTTTAGAGACTGGAGAAAGGCTTTAGTCTTGTTTGGAGGGATTTTAAATTTTCTTCATTGTTTTTCTTTCTCTCTTTCTCTGTTTTCCACTTTCCTTTACTTTAGAGACACAGAAAATTACTTTTACTCAATGTACTTCTGTTTTACCACCAGTTACTCCTTGTCACAGATTTATTATGTTGCCTTCTTTGCATTAACCAGGAAAACACATAGCAGGGCTGGCCACTTCCCTCTCAGTGGCCAAGGTGAGATTTTTCTCAGCATCAGTGCTGTGGAAGGATGTGGGAATTCTTTATTTGCATTATTTAGCTTGTAAACATCTTCTACAACCTGGTTTATTCATCCAGCTATTTCCTTTCTCAACCATTTCCCTGTTTTTGACTCCTTTTTCCATCGTATCCAAATCTTCCTGGTGTTTCTGGTTATAACTATTCCTCAGCAAGGATCAATGCAGCTGGGAGCAGTGGGGGGTGGTCTTTCGAGGCCCAATTAGTTTGACATGTCCTGCATGACCTTTGTGCCTTGGAATGTGCTGGAGAATGTTGCTGCCCCACCATCTGGGGCTGTTGTATGAGCACTGCAGGAAATGCAGCCTCCTTATAGCAGCATTGAACAGCTTAGGGCTTGGTAGCTTCCACCAGCAGGGCAGCTGTGTTTGCCCTGATTCTAGGAGGGGTTTCCAGTAAAAAGGTGGCACTTGTTTGCAGTCCCCAGTAGCCTCTTCTGCCTCAGCCTTTTCAATGGCAACCAGTGCTTAAATTACCCTGATGGAGAGACCATGTGTGAAGGCATGTAGGGACAGGACAAGGGGCAATAGGTTCAAACTGAAGGAGATAAGCCTTCAGTTAGACAAAAGGGAAGGAATTATTTATGAGAACAGGTTGCTCAGAGAAGCTGTAGATAGCCAGTCCCTGGAACTGTTCAGGGCCAGGTTGGATGGGGGTCTCAGCAATTTGGTCTAACAAAAGGTATTCCTGCCCATGGCAGAGGGATTGGCACAAGATCATCCTTCAGGTTGCTTCCAATCCAAGCCATTCTCTGATTCATTCTGTGAACTCAAACAGCAAGAGCTTTATAACTGGGTTTAGAGGAAACAGAAGCCAGGTATTCAGACTTTGCTCAGTGATTTCCCATTTCTCTGATTCCCCTCCATTCTCTTGTCTTGATAGTGTTCATTACAGCTCTTAGTGACAAAAGAGGGAACAAGGCTCCACACTTATTGCTCTTATCTGCAATAAAACCTGAAGGAGAAGGAGCATACCAAGGTTTTGCGAGGAACTGAGGATAAATACAGACCTGAACATAGCTTGTATACAGAAACAGGTGGGGATGGGAGGCAGACACTTGGCCCTGATGGCAGTCATCTGATTTCCTGCCATGTTTATCCCCTTTCAGACAGAATTGGGTGTTTCTAGCTCTACAGATTTGCACCATTTGAAATGTCAAGTGCATCTCCAGGGAGCTGGAGTCTATTGCACACAACTATTCAAATCTCATTGTCAAAATCTGTATATGCCACGGAGACCTTGGAAACCACAAGCTGGCTGTGCTGCTCCAACCCTTCAAGAAATCAAGAAAATAAAACTTCATCCAAGGCAATTTCCTCAGCTCCATCCCTCTATTAGCGTTTGCTGTAACAGTTAAATAAACACACTGCAAACTCACCTGCTTGTGACTGCCCTTAGAGACAGTCCCTGATGATCAAACTGGTACAACACAAGACCTCAATACCTTTCTGCAAAAGATCCATGGCAAATGGGGGAATTGCATGATATAGGACCTTAAGACGATAATATGACTTTAAGATGTACAAATACATAAGATTTCTTGGAATTATACACTTTGCATATTTGAATGAGAGAGTTCTGAGAGAATCAAGGAACATTTCAGAGAGATTACAGGGAACACAAGGGAAATTTTTACTTAAAAATTGTACATATAGAGCCGACTTTAGACACCTGCAGAATAACTATTAAAAATTAAATTACTAAGCCTAAACTAACTAAAATGTCCTAATTCCCCTACCTGCGCCAAACCTCGATCAGCCAAGTCAAGTTCCCATGGGGATGCAGCCTTCCAGAAGGTGACAGTGTATTTAAAGCACAGTAGTAATTATTCAGGACTCTACATTTAATGATATCTATGGCTGGCCCAGCACTCTGGCTGTGCAGAGCTACCAGAGAGTGTATTTCAATCTCCAGACCCAGTCTCTCGTTCCCCACGCTTGCAAACCTGGGCATGTTGCAAGGTGGAATTTGCTTGAATGTGGGACAAACTTCTGGAGGAAGTGCTGTCAAGATACATTCCATTCCCTCCACATTTCCTTGGGCCTATGTCCTCTCCAAAAACCCACTCCAAATTTGGATTTAAGCCCTACATATGTCTCCTGCTCATCTTGAAGACATGCATTACTAGGCTATAAGGAAATACTGTCTTATTCTCCCCGTCTGGAGCAAACCATTGTCATTTTCAGTTGCTATTTGCTCAGAAAACAGTGGCTTCTGGATAACAAGGGCTGACGTGACCCAGTCTGCAAATACTGTGTTGTGGCAGCCTGAAAGATAATGTGTGTTGCCGCTGAATTCACAAAGGAGAAAAACTTTGAAACATTTTAAAAATGCAGGTGCACAAATTACTCATGCCAGGAGCAGCAGTGGCATTTTGTAATAAAATCTTGTGTTTATTCTCCACTGTTGAATACACATACCTTACAGTTCCCAGGAGATCATCGTCCTATGCTATCCAATGAACAATTTACAGATGGATTAAATACATGTGCAAAATGAAATAAAACTTGCAGATTTATAATAGGCATAGGTTATCCTTGCAGTCGGCACAAATTTCCCATATATGAATGGGGTTTTGGTTCACTTTAGAATGTCAGATTTTTTTCCTTATTTTTCCTTTGTGCCAAATTTCAGTCTATTCTTCTAAGATATTTGAATATTCAGAATATTACTGGATTCTCAGAACCAAGCAACATCCAAATAATCAGCAAGCACTAACCACAATACAGAGCTTTCAAGTATTTCCTGCTTTGATTGTTTGGTCTTGCAGAAATTTGCTTTTCTTGATACCAATAGCATATCTAGAGTAGAGAAAAAGTGTGCCAAGAATGTAGTAATGATATGAGGAAGGTCTTTACTGAATGAATGCTGAGTCTGTGAACTCAAGCAGTAGATAACATAAATAAGAAGGGGTGCTGCAAACTCATTTATTGATCTGAAAATTTCAGTCTCTCTCATGACAGTTATTGTCTAGACTCTATATAATAGTTTGAAGAATATCTTTTCAATACAAATCAATTGCTCAAAACTCTTATTGGAAAGCAGGAACATCCATCTGCCTCATCCTTTTGCAGCAGCTCCTCTGAATCAGCCTTTGGCCAGTCCTTCTTTTCATTTGAAACAACTCCTGATCATAACAGTCATCATCTGATCCAGGTATCACCTTGCCTTTCCTTTCTCATTAGTTCCCCCAGCCTCCTACAGAAAAGCATTGCATTTCACAAAGTGGAGGGGACAAAAGCCCCATGTTTTAGGTCCATGAGAATGTTATTGAAGTAAAAGACATGGTCCCTGAAGTCAGCAGAGGTAAAACTTGCACTGGTATATTTTCACTATTATAAACCACAGGGCTCTTTTGTAAGGAAAAAAGAAACAAACAAACAAATAACAAAAATAAAAAAAAACCAAAAACAAAACACACAGAAAAAAAAGCCTCAAAAAAAAAAAAAAGAACCAAAAAAAAAACCCCTCACAAAAAGGGAAACTAAAACATATCCTCCAGTATATTATGAATATTTCTCTGCCATACTATCCACTGCTGCTAACATCAAGCAATGGCAAGTGTAGATTGATCAGTCACTGTGGGCAGCATGCTGAGCTGATGGATCAGCAGTGGCATATGTGCAGCTGTGCAAGTCTGGTATCAAGGTGTGTCAGCCTGTCTCTGCTACCTCGCTGCCCATCCAAGCCATCTTTTGTTTCTATTGTTGTAGTTCCATCAATCTGGCACACAAAAAGAGGAATCATGATATTCTTCATTGCAGGTCTGTCTGTCTGTCTCACACCCACCAAGCCCTTGGCAATCATCAGCTCCTCCCAGCTGGAATGGGCTTTGTTTTGCCTTCACAAGAGCATTTGTGGTTTTTTCTGAACCAGGCTTTCTTTCACCTAGTTCATTTTGGGGGAGCAAGAGAGGGGATTATGTTTGGAGTCCTTGACTCTCTTTTCTCACCTGTTTTGCAAACACATAGCATCACTGGCATTAATCCTAACGATACTTAACCTCTGGAGAGATTCAGGACCTTAATGCAAGCGATGAGCATCAGCTGTGTTTTTCTCTAGCGCTGTTTTTTTTTCCTAGTGATGTCAGGAGTCACAAGCTGGCAAGCTTGGGAACAGAGAAATTCAGGTGACTGACAACGCTGAGCAGAAATGCATTAGTGCCCCTGGAGAGCTGGAATACCCGACAGACTGGCACACAGGTAAGCGCTGCTGCTCAGGGAGGAAAGTGCCGACACGAGGTGAGACATCAGATGAAACAGATTGCAACACAGATAAATCAGAGATGAGCTCCTTGCAGAATGTTTTTGGTTTTTTTCTTTCACATGTATTTTGATTGTAAAGATGTCTCATTTGTGGCACGAACTGATGTTTCTTTCTGCTGGTTTCTTTCATAGGTGTGCTTTGACTGGGGGAGGATGAAACTTGATATAAGTTTCATCCTTGTTAATATCAGAGATCAGCCTTATGAAGTATACCCACTTATAATGCTTCTCACTAGCTTTCTATGCCACAACACTTACATAAAGAAGAAAAGCGACGGAGCAACTCAAGAAATATAGAATATTCCAAGTTTCTTTCATAAAAAATCATGCCCACCAGTACATTGGCTCTGCCCTGGACAGGCAGCAGATAAGACTGAGAGTTTTCTAGGACCTCAAACAAAGCTGATGTATTCTTCTGTCTCCAATGTACGAGGTAATAGGTAGACAAAATAAATCACCACCAGAACAAAAACATAAATGAAGATTTCTAGGACTAAGCAACCCTTGGCTACTGCTTGGAGCTGCTGACCACATATTCCACTGTAATTCCACTTTTCATTTTGCTCTGTAAGTTGACTTTTAGCCTTTAGTTTTGAATTTTCACTGCAGTTGATCTCTTTCACCAGGCAGCAACTGACAGAACGAGAGGACAGAGTCTTAAACTGATCCAGGTGAGATCAGGTTGGATATTTGGAAAAAGTTTTTCACGGAAAGAGTGATAAAGTACTGGAATGGTCTGCCCAGGGAGTCACCATCCCCGGATGTGTTTAAAAAAAGACTGGATGTGGCACTTGGTGCCATGGTCTAGTTGAGGTGTTAGGGCATGGGGTGGATTCGATGATCTTGAAGGTCTCTTCCAACCATTCTGTGAATTCTGTGAACAGTCCCAAAACAACTAAGAAAATTGCTTTGTTCCATTTTGGTGAAGGTTGTACACATCTAGCTCCTATTGACAATAACACTAGACAGAGGCAGCAGGCTGTGGAAACATGTCCAGGATAGTTCCACTTATTTCTAAAAGTAAAGCAAAGATGTACCCAGTGTAGGGCTGCTTGCCACTCTGCTCTACACAAAGGACACAGGTTTTGATTTTCTCTATATTCTCCCTTACATTGCTTTATAGACATTTACAGAGTTACTTAGTGAAGAAAAACTTGACCTTTAAACCTTTCCTGGGATTTAACTTGGTATAGTATGATTTCTTTCACGAGTTTTAGAGAATTCTATTGTAAGTCCTTATTGTGATTGTTTATTTACTTTGGTCAGGCATGTATTTATGCACTTAACAACAATTTATTTAATGATTTAGTAGGTGAAAGTGTGTGCAATATTTGTCACATTTATAATGGCATAGTTTTTATGGAGCTGATATAATTGGGATGTTCAATGCTATTTAGAAATTGAGAGGGGGAAAAGCATAATCTTCTTTCATAATTTTCTTTTGCCTTTTATTAAGATCACATTATACATACACACGCTGGATATTTGAAGAGGAGAAGGATGAAGGGTCAGGATGGCAACAGATCTGTTGATTTGGAAGCACAATTACGTTGAGACAGCTTGTCCCTCTCCTTCAGGAAAGGTCACAGAAATTGTTACTGCTTGGTGCCTCTGATATGCTGTGAGATGTAGTGCATGTTACTGTCTACACCAGCACATCATGCAGCATAAACACACTATGGAGTTCAACCTCATAGAATATGTCCCCTTTACCTCAAAAGTGTCCTTCCTTTTTCCAAGGAGATTGCTATTTGGATACCTTTCAGTCTCTAGCCCCACCATGCCTTGCATTAGACTACTCAGATGAGAGAGTGAGAGGCACAAGGAAAATTCACCTGTGATTACTTCACAAAACCAAGAGCTTTGTATGATCAAGTGATTAAAGTACTGAATTAGAGCTAGTTATTATACACTGTGGTTATGCCATAAAATAAGAGACACCATGCATTTATAAAATAGCTTTAGGAACAAAATGTTATCCTACCTTGGTATTAATAATCAGTTATATGGTCTTGCAGTACTGTAAAATTGTACATTCTGACCATACCTCTATGTCTGAATTGTTATAACATTTGCAGGAAAAAAATCTTTCTGATCCATTGTGCCCTAAGGACATCAGGGTCACAGCTGTGATTATAGAGATAACCTTTTTGTTCTGATGCATTCATTACATGAATTTGCAACTTATTAATTGCAATTACTTCTCCCTTGAATTCATTTATTTTGTAATTCTTTATTTCAAAATTAATCAACACATAGACTTTATGATGCTTTGTTATTGCATTTTGCAATTTATGTTCTTTACTTATGCATTTAATGCTCACAACACCAAATCTGCTTTCACATTTCTACTTGTTTAGAAAGAATGTGACCATGTTTCACCAACAGACAGGTAAAGTGCCTGGGATTAGAGACAATTACAGATGAAGTGTGTGGCAAATAGCCACCAACTGAGGTTCAAAAGGTTTCCTTTTAGTCCCTGCAGTGTATCATCCCCGTCAACACAAGCTGCAATTGCGGCCATGGCCCCTAAATGCCACCAACTGGAGAAGTACACAGGCTTCATCAAAATCAAGCCTCCTCCAGCCCATTTCTTCACTGGTTCTCACCCTAGAGCACATGGTACTTTGGAGATCTTTCCAAAATTAGCAGAGGGCAGCTATGAGCTCTCCAGCCCAGCTCCAACCAAATTCTTCTGGCCAGTCTTTCATTTCCATAGCTAAGGAAACACTTGCCTGTGCAATTACTCATTTCATCAACAGGTATTATGGATAAATTAAGCTGGTAAGTGCCATCAGTTCAGCCTAATGCCCCCATGCTGTCAGCTTCTCTGTGCTTTCTTTTCACCATGTTGCTTTCTGGGGGAGATTTTCTCTTCTTTTTTGGATGGCTCAAAGGGCTAAAGCCCTCTCATGAGCATTATGTACTGCATCACATTCCTTTACAAACCCTGACAGGGAGACTTTCCACTCACCAAGAGCATCGTGGCTCCATTTGACACTGAAAGACCAAACTTATGTTCAGAACTTATGCAGCCCATACATTATCCAGGAGGAAACAAATAGAAAAAAGTTGCCTTCTTTACCATCAAAATCCATAGTCTACTACTTTTTACCAAAGACCTTTCTCCTTGAAACTCATAAGCATTCACCCCCTCTCTTCAAGCACCTTTCTTCCTGAATAACCACTTATTTTGGGAATTCCCTGTGGGGCTAATAATTCTGCTTACAGAAGGGACCTCTCCTTGGATACTTTGTGGATAGCCAGCCCTTTACAACTGGGAAAGAGACTCAGCTCCCACTCTAAGATATGTGATCTCTCTTCCTCCCTCTCATCAGCTCCACTCACGCATGCACCCCTCCTTTGTATCAGTGTGGTTGGTGCATTTTTTTCCTTTTAGATTATCTTCTCCTCAGGGCAAGGGTTGTGTCTTGGTACATTTCTGTGGAGTTCATGTAGTCAGATAGCTCTGCTCCTGACTGGAGTGTCTTGGCACTACTGTAATACAAATATCCTATAACAGTGGAAGAAATACCATGTCTTGACTTATGGGAACTCTTCCCTGGCCCTGACCTCCCCCCCAACCTCCCCCAGTGATTCCGCCCTGCTCCCTTTGTTTTCAAAGCTGGTTGCTGATGCATTTGACACATACAAACACATGCAGAAAGACCATGATGTAGGTATTTCACCTTGATTTTTCTTTTGCAGAGTTGTTTGAAGCCATTGCATGTGGCCCAGGGTGATGAATTAGTGGACAATGCATGGATGAAAGAGTGAAAGCGTATGATAAATGCCACTGATTGATATCTAACTGTAGCTAATATTATATGTATTTTTTTCCACATCCAGAAACCTCCATTAAGGTTGCAAAGCAAGCACAAAGAGTCTGGAAATTAAAGAATGAAGTCTTTCTTTGTCCAGTGTTCATGAGAATTTGCAGTATGAAGTAAATCAAGGAATGTAAGGGAATGAAAAAAAAAAGAACTCTTATTTCATATTTGATGTTTTTTAACAGTTCCAAGAATATGGTAGTCTTACTGTTTGTGTCCCCAGTCATAGTGACAGGCATAAAACAATTCTCCTGCCCTATCTGTTGCCTCCCACCTTCAAGCAGCCAGGCATTAGTTTCCCATTTAAAACTGGGAAACCACACCAACTTAGATTCCTTCCATCCAGCTCCATCCACATGTTTCTTGTTACCCACAACGCACATAAAAAGCATTTGCTTTTTTTCCAGCAATTCATGTTTCCTCCCTTTCCCTGCCTTTCTTCAGTAACCACTCTCTTCCTTAGTTCCTTTCCTCTGTAAATAGTCAAGTAGGAGTGAAAGGGCATAGGCACAGGATCCCTGGCTGTTACTGCCTGGGAGGTGCTTCTGGATACCTGCTGCAGTGGCTGGTCCAGTAAACCCCACTGAAATCTGGGGGCAGTGAGGAACAGAAAGTAGCAGTGAGAAACAGCTATGATGCTCTGCAGTGAGAACCAAGCAAAGAAACCTCAGGAGAGTGGATGAGCAGAGGCAGAGCTGGAGCTGTATGCAAAGATGGCTTTGGGGTGGAAGGGTGAGCACAGAGATCTAACACTGACCTACTGCCCTACTGTGGAAAGCCATTGAGAAGGGGGACATCACAATGAGAACTGGCTGAACAGCAGATCCCCAAGGGTCATAATCAGTGGCACAGTCTAGGACAAGAGGCAACTAGTGGCAACTGGTGCACAGAAAATTCCACCTGAACACAAGAAGAACATCTTTATTGTGTGGGTGACCCTGCACTAGAACAGATTTCACAGAGAGTTGTGGAGTCTCTCTCACTGGAGATATTCAAGAACCACCTGGATGCAGTTCTGTGCAGTGTGCTTCAGGATGACCCTGCTTGAGAAGGGAGGTTGGATGACATGACTCACTGGAGTCCTTTCCAACCTCACCCATTCTGTGATTCTGTGATTCTCTTGTGGAGAATAATACCTAAAACATTGGAACAAATGACCCAACACTGAATGAGATGGAAAGAGAAAAGCAAACAGGAAATATGTTCACCTATTAGACTTAAATATGTCTGAGAAGTAAAGACTCAGGGAAAGTGTAGAAGCAAAATGTACCCAGAATGTTGCACAGGCACAAAAAGCTCACATCAAAGGAGCTTGGTAATCAAGGCAGAACAGGTTTGTCTCAGCCACTAAGAGGTTCTAGAAAAAAACAGTGGTAGAGATGAAAGTGGAATCTTTTCCACAAACACCCAGGGTATGTTCACCATGAGGATTTGGGGGTCTTAGCTGTCTTTTCTCTAGTGCCTCAGCTTTTTCTGCAGTGTGAAGAAATCCCTTTGTGGTAACTTGGACTTAATGCTCTTCAACTCATATAGAGTTAAGGACACATTTTCTTTCCAAACTGTAATCCAATGGTCTAATGTAACACTATCTCCTTCTCCTAGAAAGTGTCAATTTGACCAAGTGACTGTCTGCTTCCTCTTCTGTACCACAAATATTGTCCTGCTGCCTGCAAAGCTGGCAAACTGACATAATTTCAAGGGATTTCTTGCACCTTCTCCCACCTGCTGGTCCTTAGTTGAGCGTGTGCTGTTAGCCCAGCATGGGCAACATCCTGTGTCTCTTTTCTGGACTTTTCTGGCCTTTTTCAGTTTCAGTTTTATATTAATATTGAGTTTCTTTGTATTATGTCTAGTTAGCCATAGGAGAGTCCATCCTCTATAAGCTATGCTGTGATGCATTCTAATGTTTTCTTAAAGGATTAATTTGAAATCTGCCAGTAATCACCTCCAGTTTGTTTTGATCACAGTCACAGTCTTATCAGGTCTCAGGTAGCCTCCAGAACTGTAAAACCTAGTCTTCATCCTGAGCCCAGCCACAAACACCCCTGTGATTTTTTTTTCTGTCCTTTTCATTTTGCTTAATAACATTCCTCTCCTGTGTTTCATTCTTACATGAAGTACGGAAACTCCTCAAATTTCTGAAATACAGCTTCACAATCAGCCTTTGCTCTCTAACTTAGCAGTCTGGCACACACACCAGTTACTGCTAGAAAAAAGGCTGCCTTGTGATTGCCCTCACCACTTGCAGAAACAGAAAGAAGTGCTCTTTAAACCTTCTCCAACTGTATTCTATATTCCCAAAGCATTTTAATGTTTTAATGCTTACAGGATGGGCACTAGTTGTTTTGGATTTTTTTTTTTTCTGGGGGGCGGGGAGGAGGGGTTGTTGCTTTCCTTTATTTTTTGGGGTTTTTTTGTGGAGATTGTTTTTGTTGCTGCCTTTGACTCCTGGTGCCATATGGCATTGATTGGCCACTCTGGGTCTGCCCATACCACACAGTCAGCTGTGGAACAGGCACTTCCTGAGACAAAGGGTAGGTTACACAGAGCTGAGCTGTCTCGGTGCTTTGCCTTCAGCCCAGGTACAGTCTGGACATTCCCTTGCACATAAAGCTCTTGTGTTGCTTGTTGTTTGATCACAGATGGCTGCATATAGCCATAAGGTCTTCTGCAATGCCCATCTGGACTGCCTTGTGGGGGAAGCTCAGCTCCTTCGAGGCTTCATCTTCTGCAGCACAGAGCATCCTGCAAACACTCCGAGGTTTCAGCAGCAAAGGCTCTTCCAAGCACAACACAGGTTGTTTTTACTATAAGTGCTGACTTTAAACAGTATATAATTTAGCCAAAATATGACAGATTTATGTAGGGCACAACAAAAGCAACTCTCAGTACCTGTTTTCAAGATTTTATGACCACCTGTCTCAGAATAACTTCTGGATTCTGTTTTGGATCATAAAGAGTTAGTAAGTGAATGTGGAGACTGTTCCCATAGCCTTTCTGAACTACCTGCCTGTGATTAATTATGGACAACTCTGAACGATTGTACCTCCCCGCCAACCTCCATGTTTGTGCAGTGACTAACATGGTGATGTCAGTTCTCACTAATGTATTTGCCAATTAGGAAGATTTAGTGTGGTGACTGAGGACAGCAGAGCGTTGGTGGCAAATCTGTAATTGTCCAAGTCAAATATCTGAGAACTGGGTGTTAGAAAAAGTGCTTTAGGTTTTACCTTCATGCGGGTCTGACTGTGAATCTCCCTGCAACAGCTCAGTTTGTATCACATCAGGACACATCAGTCACATCTTATTATGTCACAGTGAATCACTTTCTGGCTTACAATAATACTTAATCAACAAACGCAATGCCATGTGCCACACTCCAAAGCATCAGTCAAGCAAATGCAATCAAGGAAATGTCTTGACTTTGTTTGGATGCGCACAATGGACTGCGCTGTTGGTAGAACCTCACAGCTCCACCAAGGCAAGCAGCCCATTATGCAAGACCCCAATAAATGCTGCAGAAAGCAATCTTCCTCAACATGCTTACAAATGGGAAGCAAAACAATCTGACTGTATACACACACACACACATCAGTGCAGAGCAGGCCTCAGTGAACCTGACAGGTTCATGAATGCCCAGTCCACCAAACCAGGCTGAGATATGTGCACCACTGCTGGTGTGTGAAATACTTCAAATGATACTTGGAGGCAGCAGTCTTCAACTGCCTATATCAAGGCAGTAACCCCGTAGCTTGTGTAATTGCCTCTGTACAGGAGTTCGTGTTCAGCCGTACCTCCCTCTGTGAAAAAGTTGAGCTGCAGGATAAGAGCTTTCACACAACCAGCTGCTGCCAAGCAGCAGATTAGCAGGTAATCAGTTGTCTGGTGGTAACTTCGTCAGCTCCTAGAGTCTTGCTGTGTGGCGGGGCGGATGGCTGAAGTGTCAAGGCAGATGCATGAGGGGCAGGGGTAGATGGCCGAGGAATGGGGCTGGATCAGCTGTGAGCAGAGAAACAGGTACAATATTGCCCTAGGTCACTGGCTTTAGAGAGAGATGATGGGAAAGGAATGAGGGCAGTAATATCATAACCCCCATCTGAGGGACTGTTATGTTCAGCAGAAAGGAAATAGAGGCTTTCACATGCCTGTGCATGGCTCATTCTTGTACTGCTGCTACCCATATACATGTGAAAGGTTGAGAACTGCAATTTCTTTGAGTTCAGGATAATGCCAGGTAATCCACACAAACACCATACTCAGAAAGCCATCAGCAAGCTGTCTCATTCTCCAGCATGGATAAAAACAACAGCATCCAAGGCTGGCAGACTGTCAGGAAGCAATGCCAAGTGCAAGTGGCTTAAAAAAGAGCCATATCAAAGCTACTGTGGAAGTTTTACTTCACTGTTTTTTAAAGTGCACTGTTTTGTTTCCATACAGTGAAACCCAGGTACTGGGTTTCATATTTGGAGAAAACCTAAATCCCAGTAAGAGAGAGAGAGTCCAAACTTATTAATTTCTATACTCACCCACACTGTACACACAATCATTCTGATGAGAGGCAGTTGTATGCTTTGGCCACTTTATGCCAGCTACACAGACACAAAGAAACTGTCCAGGGAAATAACTTTGACAGAGAGGGGTTTATCTGGCAGCATTTATCTAGCACTGCCTCTGCATTCTCTTTTCAGGACCTCGCCTCCTCCTCCACCCTCAGGATGATGGTGGAGGAAGGGATTAGGGAATAGAGGGAGAATACCAGAAAGGAAACATCACTAGGGAATACTAAGTCTTCAGCTTTTCTCTTTCTGACAGTAGTCCCTCAGCACTGGGGATGTGAGCTACAACAGCCCTGTGAAAAGAATAAACCAGTCCTACAAGGACCCAAGAACAGAAAAATAAACCAACAACACCCAGCACTTCTGTGACATTCCTGAGCTGTACAAATCACTTGCCCAGTCCTTGTATACTGCTTCCCTCCTCCAGCTATGCTGCACTGCCACAGCAAATCCACAGTGCTTGGACAGCTGGTGGTGGCTGGGAATTGGCCCGATACATGGATATTATTTGAGAGGTTTGTTGCATTTTTATGTTTACTCACTGCATACAATGGGCCAATGTTGCCACCACCACATAACTGCCACAGAACTTCTTTTTTTCTTTCTTTTTACTGTTATTGTATTTATGCCTTTCTTTTCCTGCACCCCTGTAACAAAGAAAGGAAAATCCAGAACAGGACACGTGTTATTTAATATCTGTGTCAATGTCAGAAAGCAGGCATGCTTTTATTCTTTTGCCTTTTGCAATGAATGTGTGATATCTGATATATTAGGTATTAATAAAGCAGACTGCTTTATGCTGTTTATATTGGTAATATGATTCTGGATCTTATCCCCAGCTGAGAGGAGTAGGAATTTAGATTTTCCCTTGTATATTATTGCCCAGCCATGGCTAATCAAGTATACAATATATTCGAATTTTTGTGTATTGTTTTATTTTTGATTGACTTTAATTAGAACCAGCTCTCTATATAATAAGTAGATATATTAAATGAGGAAGGGAGGGAGAAATGGCTAAAAGGCATAGAGAATGTGAGTAAATAAAATTCAATAAAGAGCCCAAATGAATGGTGCAGCCTTACACTTCATCAGCAGTTTTACATAAATTGCCGGCACCAATCCCACCCATGCCTACAGCGGTGGTCTGTCCCAGAGGCACCAGTACCACACAGGGCTCAGGATCTCCATCTGCACTAACCAAGGGGTTCATGGGGAATTGCAAAGAAGGGGAATTTCAAAAGTGTTACAGCATGGTGTGGAAAGCATTGTTTCCTCTTGACTGTGGGTGAACAGTGAAATTTAGAGACATGAACTAGTTCAGATAAAATAACTCTCTGTTGAAGCTCTGCTTTGAAATTACACATAAGAAGTTGAGCACATCCCTTTGTCTTTCCTCATACACGTGCTTCCCAGTTTCTCACAAGTTTTCTTCTGGATTACATTCAAAGTCCTGCTATGACTATTGTCAGTGACAAAACTCAGATGTCATCAGGCACCTTCCCACTGAGAGAAAATCCTCTTTGTTCGAATGTCCAGTTCTTCTCAAGGAATGTCTAATACTTCCATTAATTCAGTCAGCACTGACCTTAATTTGCTTGCTCCTGGATAGGAGATCTGATCACATAAACCACTTGCACACAAACTCCTGGGTTTATCCAGCTGAGGAAAAGAGTGGCTGGCCTGCCTAGTATCACAGCACTTGATGCCTGTTCTGCAGGGCTTTTTGCATAACATCTGGGGAGCGCCTACTTCTAAGGAAGTTTGAAAATGGTCCCTTTCATCAGCATCAGATCCCATTGTATTCAATGAGAGCTGCAGGTGTTCTGTACCACTTGGGGCCAGGCCCTTCATCATAATAAAAAGGCCAGATTTGAGCTGGAAGCTCTGTCATTAAAACTGCCTGTAGTGTATTAGTAATCTGCTGAACCTCCTAGAGGCCCAGAGAAACCTTCTGCTGCGTTACTTTAACTCTTTGTGATTATCAGAACAGTGAGGATTTAAGAAGGGGCACATTAAATTCATGTCACATCCCTTCTCTGGGTTGCCCAAAGACTAATAGACCCAACAAAACCTTTCTTGGGAATACAAAATAAAAGGAGCTCTCTCTGAATGAGATAGCACTGACTGTCAGAAGTGTCCACAATGTTGTTCAAGATGACTGACAGCCTCTGCCTCCATTTTATTATTTTACAGCTATTTTAATGTATTGAACACCTGGAGATGCTTAGGAGAATTTCCAAACCATTTTTAGTGCCTCTAATCCACACACTGAATCATTAGCTGCCAAACTCTTCCCCAGAAGTGAGCACCATTTTATGCAAGGGTGTTTAGCACAGGGTATGGGAGACACGTCTGCTCCAGCCATGGGAAATGTGCTCAAGGGGACATTGCAATCCTGAGGGCACCCTGATGACTTCTGTTTTTACAGGATGACATGGTGGAAACACCAGGACAGACATGGGAAGGAAGCAGTGACTGCAGGAGACCCATTCTGGCAGGTTCCCGTGGTGGGTAAATCTGCTGATAGGCACCAGGTGGGTCATCTGCTACCAGGGCAGTGATGTGGAAACACATCAGGATGTGGAAACCAGGGTGCAACATGGTCCTGCACTGCCAGCCCAAGAGTCATTGTTGTCTGGCATGGATCAAAGGGGTACTTTGCTATAGTGAGATCAGCTGGAGGGATATACAGGAGGAAAAACAAAGACTAGGTTTCTCAGAGAAGGCTAAATGGAATAAGGAGCCTGGCTCTTCCTGTCATATTCATTAAAAGCAAATTATTGGATCAGAATGGCTGTTCAAATTGGTTCAACTAAATATTAGGATATGACCCAAATCTTCTATCCAAGTGAACATATGCATACACTTTTCTGAAGCTCAAAAGATTCAGTCAGTCAAAATTTAAGAAAGGGAAGAGATTTGCATTCCTGGGGTAAGTAGTTGTTTATTTTATATTTCAATTTTCACATAAGGCTGTGCTTGTTGGAGTCAGCAAAGAGCAGAAATTGTAACCCAAGAGATCTGTGTAGTGTCTTGGATAATCTAAAGATGAGGTTTGGAAAAGCTTCTGAGAGACTTCCAAGAATCTATAGCCAAATTTTCTAATATTTGCCAATCTCTGTTGTTGGAATGTTTCTCCCTGTCTAAAGCCACGACTTGTACTACTCCAAAAGGTCCACAGAGAGATTTTCATTTCTTTTCCTTTTGCATCTCATGAGATTCCACATGTAATTTTATAATGAGCCAGAGGCCATAATACTGTGAGCTTGAGAAAACAATTAGGGTTGTGGCCACAGCAACTTGCAGAGGACATGAGGAATTAATAGCATCATGTTATAACTTGATAATAATGCCATGTCACAATTTTATCATAGCATATAATATAATTTCTCTTGCATTAAAAATGGACCTGAAAAAAACCCCAAGATAATCCCAACCTCTGAGATTTGGCTCCTAGTCCACCTCTTCGCAAAGCCAGTTAGACTGCAACAGGCTGGGCCAAAATTTGGGACCAGAAGCCTATCTATTTCAGGGTCATATCCATGCAGATCCAAAACTTCTCAAAACATGGCCCTGTTTTTGTTTTGTGGAGAGCTCAGTGGTGTGAAGCTGCTATCACTGAGGGAAGGGAAGGGAAGGGAAGGGAAGGGAAGGGAAGGGAAGGGAAGGGAAGGGAAGGGAAGGGAAGGGAAGGGAAGGGAAGGGAAGGGAAGGGAAGGGAAGGGAAGGGAAGGGAAGGGAAGGGAAGGGAAGGGAAGGGAAGGGAAGGGAAGGGAAGGGAAGGGAAGGGAAGGGAAGGGAAGGGAAGGGAAGGGAAGGGAAGGGAAGGGAAGGGAAGGGAAGGGAAGGGAAGGGAAGGGAAGGGAAGGGAAGGGAAGTTTGGCATTGGGTTTCTTGGGTTGGGTCTTTGCCTCCAGTTGTCGAGGGTGTGCAAACAGTCCTAGCCCTTGTGGTAAGGGCTTGCAAAAGACAAGCTATAAAGCAATTTCTGTACATTTGTATGCTCCTGGTTACAGTCCTGCAAAGGAGGGGAGAAGATTTCAAGCTCAGGGTCTGGACTACTCATGGCGGGAGGCTTGAGTACGCTGTCTCACACAAATACAGTTGCTCATTCTTCCAATGAATCTTATTTAGCTTTACTGACAGAGCAGCTGCTTGTGCATCCAGAAGCTGTCCATCCAACATGAAGAAGGACAGACTTCTCATGTAGTAAAGTTTTAGGGCATCCAAAAAATATGGTATCACCATAAAAATACAACCCTTCTTTCTTTTTTTTTTTGTTTTTTCCTTCACCCTTGTGACTACAATCAAAGACTATTCTAAACGAATATTTCAGTAATTTCTTCTCTCTATCTCATGCCCTCAGCTGCTACAGAAACCCTTGGAACCAGGTGGTTAAACCAATTCTCTCTTCTTCTGCTGGGGTCTCAGTGGTTATTACTTGTTTTAGAAAGCATATAGCTTTCTTACCATGCTGTGAATCGTCAAGCTTCCCCTGGAGATTCAGCCACACTGATAAGAGCACCCCAGATGGAATTATCAGGAGAGGAAGAAACAATTTCCAAGAGTGGGACATGGCAGCACATTCTTTGCCTGTCCATGTTGTATTTTCTTCTCCTTAAAGATGTAGGCAAAGAACCATAAGAGCAGGGGGTGGTTCTGCATTGCAACACCTCTGGGGGGGGTCTGAGCCTCAAGAAGGATTCTGGTGTCTCTCATAGCAATGCCTCACTCGTCACCCCCGTGCTTTGTCTTCCTGTCCTCTCTCTGCTGTCTTGGGGTCCGCCTGGCAGTGCCGTGTTCCGGCGTTAGTTCTCGTGTTAGACTGTGTTTGTTAAGATGTATGTTAAGATGTATGTCCATTCCCAAGCACACCGAGAGAACACATGAATTACAAATATTATGATGCATTAAGCTAAAAGACAATGGTTAAATAAGAAAGCTGAACTGCAGGAATAAAGGAAAATAACTGGAATTCCATCAAAAGAGATGAATGAACAGAACTACACTGACATCTGCTGGTCCATACATCAGCGCTGGTATTGTTACTGCCACCAAGAATTGCCGCGGTGATGAGGAAAAATGACACATTAAACTCAATAAATCCTTCAAAGACACCTGGAATTTCCCCCACACTTACACATCACCTACAGCCCTGCTGCACTCTCTGGTCATCCGGGCAGGATCTCTTAGGGAAGAAGTTTTTATATTTGCACAAGAGTAGGTTCTATTTTTTTTCCTTTTTCCTTTTTTTCTTTTTTTTCCTTGTTTTGTTTTGAAGCATACAATATTTCAGGTTGCTGGAGCTCTGCATGGACTACTGGGCTTGCAAAGATCCTGCACAGAGAGCCAGCTCACATGCAGGACCTGTTTCCATACAGTTTGCGCTCCAAATCCCATACGTGTGGAATACCCCAGCCTGAGGTCCTGCACCCCTGCACCTCTGTGCATGCACCCAAAAAATCCCGTAGTTCACTGAACTTGCTGTGTAAGCACTGATCAATTCTCCAGCACATACCAGTTGGTCTGATGAGTACTAAAAACTCACCATGTAGTCCATAGTGACTTGTTTCTGTCCAGGAAATTTTGCAGAGAAACATGGAAGCAACTGTTTTCACATTTTCAAATTTTGGCAGATAGCAATTTATATATATTTTTAATGAAGATATGTAATGCCTAACTGCAGTAGAGTATAATTTTGCATCTAGGGGAAGAAAGCTCTTTAGGAAAGAAGGGTATTGCTTACCAGAAGATAAATACACAGAACTGGGATTTTTAATATCTTATTGCATATTCACCCACCTTTCCAAATCTTTCAGAGAGATGCTGGGTTTTTTGTAACACTGAGCCTTCATCTTTCTAAATTATGAAAAGCAAAATGAATGCACTCAAAACACATGTCCATTTAGACCCATATATGCTGTCAGAGCTACATGTGGGAAGAAGAAACTCTAAACACAGTGGGGAATCAAGTTTTTTCCTATAATTTAGTGACTTGTCTGCAATTTGTACATTTTGATAAACAATTAGAGATAGTCCTTATAACTCAAGCTAAAACAAATATTGTGCTATTTTAACACATTAAAAAATCCATTATCTCTCAAAAAGACACCTCCTCAAAACATTCTTTTCCCTGAAACAGTAAGTTAACAGCAATATTCTATTTCTTTTACTGAAAAAATAACAATCTTTTGGTAAGCAGCTGATACACTTGCAAATATGCAACCCGCACCCTTGCTGTCTTAATCCGGATGACAAGGGGGTGGGGCTGGACCGTCTGAAAAGGAGCTCTTCGTTTCCATTCCAAATCACTGCTGTGGGATTTCTCTGGGTGGATTTTGATTGTTCTGCTTTTACTGCACGCAGAGCATCTTCTTTGCACATCTAAGTGCAGAGGCGAAAAGATCTCGCTGTTCTTGCTGTTGAAAGAGTAGGGCAAAGAACAGACTTGCATTCATACATGAAAACCCAGACATTTGTTGGAAGTCATTGTTCCTTAACCATTACCAAAGAGTGAAAGGAAGCAGCTGGACGAAACAATCAAAATACGGTCCGAAGCGTGGATAAAAATCAGTCAGAACACTTCTGGCTGGTTCTAATTATTATTAACAGCAATTAAGTCCATTTCATAAAACAATTCTAAGGAAACAAGCTTTAGGCTTACACTACCTAAGCAAATTCACCCCCAGCCTGGCTTTCCCCCAGAATTTCTCCAAGTCAGAAGACCTAGGAGGCTCTTCAGCAACTTAGTTTATCAAAGAGAAGGTTGAGAGGTAACTTGATCAAACACTATTTTTATTTCAAGGAGAAACACAGAGATGATAATAAATTTTCAGTCCACTAGACAGAGGTATAACAAGAGCAAAAAAACGATTACCAAACCTGGTAAGAACAGAGCCACTAACAAAGAAAAGGAAGCTGGATGGGATTGTCACCTCTCTGTTTTCAGTTAATGCTGATCCAAATAATCAAAAGCAGGGTGCTTTTCAGTGTTAGGATTTAAAGGGGTTTGGTTTAAGTTTCTTCTTTTAATGGGGATATTTTCTGTATTGTGCTACTCATATAAATTTAAAGTCTGTAAAAAGAACATTCTGTTCGTCTGATATTGTGCCTTGCTTTGGCCAAAAGATTCATAAGTGTTAATTGCTACTTTGAGATCAACAGATGCTCCTGATTTGAATTATATTGGGCTTTTTAAAAATCATTCTAGATTTGAAAAATATCCAGCATTAGAAATTCCACTGAAATAACAATATGCTGGTTTAAAGACCAATTACTGTTGCAGTTCAAAACCTTCACGTCATTTCCCACTTGATTTTGTCTATTTTCTTGACTTACATTCTTGTTATATCTCTATCTGCCAGACTGCAGAGTCATCTCTTATTCTGTTTCTGTTCCTTAAGAAAGTATTAGCTGTCTGTGATAAAGTTTCTGCTTCTACTCTTCTTTGATAAGCCAAAAGGCTTGAACATCTTCATTCTTTCACTATCAACAGCATAGTCTGTGTTTCTCACTATTTCCAAAGACATTTTCCTGAGATCTCTTCCCATTCTCAATATTATTCCTGAAGTTTTCCACTTCAGCAGGTAGCTAACGTAGACAGCTGGTAGGGCACAGCCAGTGTGGGGAATCTCAGTAAGCCACAATAACTTACCCATCATTGGGTAGCCAATTCTGCATGAGCCAAAAGGGTGCTGTACTTTTAAAATACTGTGGCTTGTGTCGTTATTTTGTCTTGACAAACAAGGTTTATCATCCAGATTTAATGAGTTATGGAGATGTTATCTGACTGGCCTGGACAAATATGGTACAGACTGTCACTTAGTAATCATCACTGATGAAAATAAATCCTTACATGTCTGAGTGTTTCTGGAGGTGTGCCACGCCCAGCCACACAAATAACAGCTTGCATCAAAGTAATAACAACATACAGATTTTCAAAAACAAGGTCATATATCCCACACAAATCTGTCAAGAGGCAACTGTGTCTCTGCTGGCTCTTGAGATAAGTTCTTAAGTCTCTTTAGGGAGTATCTCAATGATGCTCTGTGCTTGGAAGTTTCCCAGAAACTTTAGCTGATGCTGATAAAGGTATTTTTTTCATTTAGCAAAGGTAGCTGTGTCAAATATATGTCATTTTTTCTCTGTTGCAGTGGCATTCTGCATGCCTTTGAGTTCATTTCAAGTAGGTTTTTTTAAAATCTACTGATGTCTGATCCCATTTGACTACAATAATCTTAAAAATGTTCTGGTGGAGGTGTGGACTTCTGATAACAGGTTTCTTTCCTCGTCTCTATTTGAAGAACCTGTTAGATGTAGCCTTTGAGTGTCTTTGGACGATGGGTTGAAAACCACTGTCTCCATGCTCTTGACAACTGCATGCAGTGGCTCTACTGAAGATGCTATCTCTAAAGCTGAGATCAAGAATAGGCAAGCTGAAATTCTGATGAAAATGTATTATAGCAACTGAACTTGTGCATTTTATCAGAACAAAAATGTTGACTTTTAAGGCATCGTGCGTAAACTCTTGCACAAACTCCTCTCTGGATGCAGGTTTGATCAAAAATTACCCTGGACTAAATCTGGGATGTTTTCTTCACTCCATTCAATTAAGATAACGATTGTGATTGTCAGCAAAGGGGATTTCCCAGAACATTTTGTACCTACTTGGTAATCAGTTAAAAATTTAAATGATAAATGTAGTTGTGGATTTATGCAGTAGAATAGATTTTACATTGGCAGCCTTGACAAGTATGTCTAAGAATAGAAAGTGAAAAGTATCTTATGTCCTGTGTTGACACCACAAATGAAGAAGTAACAGGGATATGATTTGAAACCTTTCCTAGTTCAATTGACACTTGTCTCCAACTCAGAGCAGCACCACACCCTCATTTTCCGGGAATGAATCCATTAATGAATGAATGAAAAATTTTAGCTTGTAGCAAAGTTTTGCATTCAGTAAAAAAACGTGGCAGAGGTTGACTTTTATTACACTCCTGAGCCAGAGTTATAACAACAGTGCAATTGGCAGACAAGAGGTCTGCAAAGTAACAAGACACAAAATGCAATGCCAAATGCAGCAGAACAATGTGGACAACTGCAGAAAGAAAACAAGAACAGCAGTATTACTTAGATCCACACTCCCATGACAATCACAGAACAGAATCTGTGTCTTCAATGTTCCTGTTTCTAGTGTAGCTTCCTCTCTGGGTCTGTATTGTCACCAGTGGCACTCGTTGCTCCAGTGAAATCACCCAAACAGGGCTTGCCAAGAGCCTGGTGCAACTTCAGCTGGGCTTCATTGCTCCCTGGACAATTGGCCATGACACACAACAGTGTATGCTGGGAGCTGACCTTATTACAGAGAATAAATCTTTTGCACGTGGGGCACGTCAACCATGTGGTGCATATGCAGATGCACTGTGCAGCACAAGTGTAATATGGCAGGCAGATGTTATGCTGGATCAGTTACTTTTGTTTCTTTCAGTGTTGTCAGCTCTATTTAGACATCATGATGCACATTGCCACAACACCCATGAGTAATACAGCCATACAAAAGAGAAAATCCACAATTCTCCAGACACTGAAAAGGTAGAAATGTCATGTTGCTCAAGAGAAGGTTTCTGGAAGGTAAGACATGGTTATGATAAAATCTTAAAGGTGCTGTGGGATGCTGAAATGCCTCAGTGGATATGGCTGATGCCTCTGTGTTACCCAGTTAAGGGGATAAGCACAAAAAATCCCCACTTAAGTCCTTCCAGATAAATCTAAACCACACAGTATCTCCAGTCTCAAATACACCATGTAGTCATGATATCCTACTACTTTTCCAAAAGTAATGTTTTATTTGTGTGGAGTGGGTAACCTAGACAGCTATACAGCTCACACAGTGAGCACAGTTCCCTGCAAGCAGAGGCATTTAGTGTCTCCCCTCCAAACTGACACAGGAAGGAGACAGTCCTGGAGCAGCACCTCAGAAGTCTGCTTTACATGTGAAAAACACAAATCAGTGTGGCTGCAGGCTTTGTCCTTCCCTGTGCTCTTAAGAAGTGCTCATTTCCAGCCTCTTACAGTCGTCCTTCGACAGGCAACTGGCAAAGCAGCAGAGAGAAGGGACAGAATAAATCTGTTGTCCAGGAAAGTGGCATTCTGGGTCCTGTAGGTTCACTCCTCACCCTTTTCTTTTTATTTCCTCGGGGGCAGCAGCGAAGGTTGATGATGCCCTGGGCTCCTAGTTCATGGGCCACTGGCTTTTCCTTCTGTCCCCTGCTGGGCCTCTGTCATAATGAGAAGTAGCAGTTTTCAAGGGTAACATTTTACATGCCACAGCTGTCTTACTCTGGGTACAGGAAGGTCTGCACAAGAACTTACACTGTGCACGCATGGCTAGGTAGGAATTTCAAATAGCAAAAGTAATAATAATAAGGAAAAAATACCATTCCTAAAGTATTAATTTATTTCTGAAGAAAACCACATTGAAGTTTGGAGATGAAAATGAAATGCATTCAAATTTCATAAGAAGTGTATGGTTAATTCCTTTTTTATGAAAATCATATGACACAGATTTGCAGATTATTTCCCTGACACCAGTTGGAATTATTAGGTCAGTGTCTTTGGAAATCTTAAATCTGTAAAGAATGTTTAAATTCCAATTAAAGGAAATGCTGGCTACAGTTAATTAAATGAACAGTCTAGTAAAAAATTGTACTTAAAATATTTTTCATTCATCATTATATATTTTTGAATCTCATAAAACAGAATTACAGTCAATTTGAAAACAGCCCAGTCACAAAATTGTCAGTTACCTTGAAATGATTTATTAGTTTTCTGAAATTTGCTCCTCTATGTATCTTTTTTCTTTTCAGAAATAAGAAAATTAATATCTAACAGTCTTTTACAGTTTTTGTTTGGTTTGGTCTGTTTTCTCTTTCCTTTTGTGCTCCATAGCAAGACAGGAAACAAAGGGAAAAAAGTGGACAAATGGAAATAATAGGAAACTGAAAATAATTTAAAAAAAAATACTGACACTCTCCCAAGTCAAATAGAAAAATGTTTTAATTTTGAGAACAAACTCATAAGAAAATTCATCTAAGCAGTTCTCTGAACCTTCTCAAAAGATGTCAATAATTTTATTATTTGACATTTTCATGGAAAATATCATTAGTATTAACAGTATTTTAGAAATATCATCAATCTTTTCAATCAGCTTTCTGATCTTTTATGTGGATGTTATTAGAGAGACAGTATTTCAATTGCATGTGAAAACTAGTGGGAAATTTATGAAATAATTATCATGCTTTTTGCCTTTTTCTATTTTTTAATATATAAATACCAATAAATTATTTCCTGCATTTTAAAAAATATTTTAAAACATGATCAACATTCAGTGTTAATCAAACATTATTTGATGATGAAAAACCAATAGAAACAATGAATTCATCGCAAGAATTCTTGCACAGTGTTGAATGCCCACAACACATTAATATTGCAGATTATATCTGAAAAACAAGCTAAAGTCTGGGTGCCTCTTCGAACCTGTCAGAAATGAGCCTTCATTCATTGTTAAAGGTTAATTAAAATAAAACAGCCAGTGTAGTCCTGAGCTAAGCATATCAGAGAAAGAAGCAGAAGATCTGGATTTCAGACCCTTCCTCTCCCAGAGTAGCATAATATATTGTTTTTCCATGATTTATTTGTGTTGTGAGAGCTCCTAATGACCCCCTGGTGACAGAGAAAGAGAGAAGGATTTGTCTAAGACAGTGATGGCTCTGAAATCCCAGATCTTCTGAGTTCTTGTCCAGCATTTAGAGACCTCACGGTCTGTTTTAATTATTTGTGAAATGTTGATTTCCTGCTTCCACATACAGGATAATATTAAAACTGCAATTAAAGGCATTTAAAGAAGAAGATTAGAGAGGTGTATGTCCCAGGAATTGCCACTCTGGGTGGCAATTCTATATTCTCAGAGCAATCAGATCATTACAGTGTTACAGATCTGCATGTCCACGGTGAAATTGGCTTTCCAAATAGCCTTCCTTCCTTCCTTCCTTCCTTCCTTCCTTCCTTCCTTCCTTCCTTCCTTCCTTCCTTCCTTCTTTCCTTCCTTCCTTCCTTCCTTCCTTCCTTCCTTCCTTCCTTCCTTCCTTCCTTCCTTCCTTCCTTCCTTCCTTCCTTCCTTCCTTCCTTCCTTCCTTCTTTCCTTCCTTCCTTCCTTCCTTCCTTCCTTCCTTCCTTCCTTCCTTCCTCCCTCCCTCCCTCCCTCCCTCCCTCCCTTCCTTCTCTTTTTAATTTCTTTTCTTTTGTTCAAATATCAGCAGTGCATTCTCCCTTGTCACCCATCATTTGTCCTTAATTTCCACAATCACAGTCCATCAGCAATAAACAATTTCTGGAGTTTAGATTCAGGGTTTACCTTTAGCTTTCAACACACTCTGTGACTTCCATTCTGCATACAGATGCTCCAAGGGATGTTCTTGGAGAGAAAAGTCAGAGCAGCAAAAGGCTGCACAACACATTTCTGTGCACAGGTTCACTGCCCAAAGAAATAGAGATGCAGCAATGAGATGGGGATGCCATAGTGCACTCCTTCAGAGGACAGTCCCACTCCCTCCCTGTGGATTTGGCTTTACTTCAGGAGAGGAGTAACCTCATGTAGTTTCCTCATCCTGGCCTGGCTTCCCGGTACAGAGAAGCTCATAACTAATTACTGGGACTTCAATTCTTACCTTGACCAGCTGTGTCAAAGCAAGGATGCCATGGGCTCCCCAGTGCTCTAAGATCTATAATTCAACTTCCATATAAAACAAGTCAATATTGGACAAAAGAATGACATTTTAAAATCATAAAATAAGTAGCTTGGTATTTACCTAAGATGCTCTTTTCTTCCCATAGTTTTATGTAACATGTAGTGGTCTGTTTATACTTCTCCTTTTTACATGAGTGGAATAATTCCCCCTCAGTTTCAGAAGATGCCTGTGCAAGTGAAGAAGCACAGTCATCAAGAAGAGACAGAAGAGGATGGGCAGCCTGTGGATACACTGAATTTGTTATGCTCTGAAGGAAGTTAGGACCCATGTAACTCTGGTTAAAATAGTGTTTAGAAGAAAAATTTCCTTTTTCAGGCAGTGTAAAAAAACACCCAGAAATTAACACTCCTTGCTTCACTGCACCAACTCACACTGGCCCTGCGCAGGTCAGCACAGTGGGAATCATTTCAAATCTTGCAGCAAAAACTAAATTCAAACGCAGCTGGGGGCTGCAGAGGCTGTGTGCTGCTCCTCAGAGGCTCAGGCACCCACGCTGTGTGTAGCTCCTGCTCGTGGGAGTAGATAGGTCTGTGGGATCAGTCTTTATGACTGCTTGCCAGAAAGTTCTGAAGATGTTGTTCCCTTTAGTGAGCCTGGTGAGACAAGAAAAAGCAGGACGAGTTTGCATATGTTATGAGCTGGCCTTACCGCTGGGTGAGTGCCAGGTTTGTCCACCTCTAAATAATGAAGGGTTAAGGACAAACAAATGGTGTGAGAAGACATCTCCTCACCAAAAATTGAATTAAAAAATGAGGTATCCATTAGTAAACAGAGTAATGACATCGACCCAAATTTACTTAAAATTCATGTGAGTGGGGAAGGAATTACCAGGTGATGCAGTGCACCAGGCAGGATACTGGAGCAAAGGAAAACACACAGGTGTCTATCTGAAGTTAGTGAAGGTTAGGGTTGGGTCTTTTTGCTTCTCCTCCTGTCTTTTGCTGCTGATCTTTTTGTTTTGTTTTGTTTTGTTTTGTTTTGTTTTGTTTTGTTTTGTTTTGTTTATTTGTTGGCTAAGTTCTGCTGGTTTTCCTTTCTTTTATTTTCACTATTTTATCTTGAACTTCAAATAGTTTGTTCTGGCCAACTAATTCTGAAAAGCTGCTACATGTTCGCTTTGATCATTATCTGACTCTCTCTTTTTCCTTCCAATTTTTTCTTTTAGCTGTTGAAATGCCACAACAGAGGATATTGTTTTGGAGCATAAAGGCATTGTTTTCTACAACTACCGTTTCAAAGACCACTTGCTAAACGACACTGAGAACTCAAGCAGAGAGGAAAGAGAGATGGTATTTAGATGATTATTTTAAAGATTTGATCTTTCACAGTTACTCAAAACACAAGGCCAGACTATTCAATTAGGCACTAAGCCATTTTTCATGGCTTGCAAATTAATTATTGAAACTGGAACCTGTCACCAACTCCTCATCTCCACGGACTTTTGTTCAGGATCCAGAACAAAACTGAATGATAGGGCCAGGGTCACCAGATAGCTCCTGATGAGCCAAAAAATGGAAAAAAGGAGCAGAAACTTTCCATGTTTCTGAACCCACCCAAGCACTGGGGAAAGCATTTGCAGAGAGTAATCCTACACTGGTCACAGGCAAGACAAAACGGGTTTAAACTGAAAGAGGGCAGGTTTAGACTAGATATTAGGAATAAATTCTTTCCTGTGAGGGTGGTGAACTGGAATTCACCAGTTCTGGAACAGACTGTCCAGGAAAACTGTGGATGCCCCACCCCTGGGAGTGTTCAAGAGCAGATTGGATGGGGCTTTAGCAGCGTGTTTTCATGGAAGGTTCTTTGTCCATGCCAGGGTGATGGAACTAGATGATCTTTAAGGTCCCTTCCAACCCAATCCACTCCATGATCAGTTACTGCAAAACTAGGCTCCTGACTTCTCCAGCTCCAGGGCTACTTTAAACAGCAGCCATTTCTGCTGTGAATTAGGTATCCTGAGAGATAAGAAGGATTTTTCTAGGATATAGGAGGCAAAGTTGCTTTATTTTTTGGTTTGGTTTGGTTTGGTATGGGTTGGTTTGTGGGGTTATCGGAGGTTTGTTTGGTTGGATTTTTTAGGGCTTTTTTTATTGTTGCTCTTGTTTGGGTGCTTTGCTTGCTTGTTTTTCAAATAGCTATCCTCCTCCTCCTCTGAAAGATGTGAGGAGTTTTCTGCTATACTGGCAAGTTTCCCACTGGCTGATTGGAACCTTTTAAATGGGCTAGCACCCCATTGCCCAGCCCAACACACTCCTTGAAATATTCCAATGGTCAGCATTTGCATTTGTACTGCCAGCATATCTCTGATCTGCATTACCATTCTGACCCCTCTTTCCTGTTCCTATGCACTGTGACTGACCTTCACAAAGATACAAATTCCAGTTTACTTCACTTCAAATGCAAGAGTGTGAGTCAGCCCCCTGAGGGAATAGCAAGGAATTCATTATAGCAACACAAGAGAAAGATGTGGAGGAAGTAATGTGCTTTCTTTACACAAAGGGGAAAAGGAATAGATGTGAGAGCATCAAGCAAAGCCCAAGAAATCTTGAGATGTAATCTGACATAGTGGCACCGAACTCAATTCTTATTGTCTGTAGGTGTATGGCCTTATTAAGACTTAAAAAGTAAGCCAAGTCTTGTCTGATCCCTGCTGCAGTCTGCCAAGCAAAGCAACTGCTTCCAGAAGTGGAAATCTTCATGATCAATATAAAACCACAAGAGGTACCACACTATTGTGGGTGAGATCTTTCAGAAAAATAAAAAGCCAAGATTCCTGAGTCACAGAATATAGAAGAGGGCAAGACCTGCTCTGTTTTCTTGCCTGCCCCACTCTCAGTGTTGTCTTAGACATATCTGTCATGTGCTACATCAGCATGATTGCTTTTCAAAAGGTCCTAAGGAAAGAGGCTTCCACTGGAGTACAAGACCCTCCTGAAACCAAGTTATCTGTTAAGGATCCCATTATCATTTCCCCAAGGACAAGCTCTTGCCTTGCTTCTCTGTCCAACCGAGTAAATAGAATTCTGATTATTCTAATTCTTTCCAAAGCTATTTTTCCACTTTCCTATCCTGCTCTTCACTTTCAGTGGTATCATGCCAGACAGTGCAATGCTGAGCTAAAAATCTGTCCTGTTCCACCAAAGGTATAGCTACGTTTAGAAAGGTGTCCCACATTTGAGTTCCTGACCAATAAAAAATACTATACAAGGGACATATTTTACTGCCAGCCACTCAAAATACAGTTGAAAAAAGGCAAAGGAACTATAGAAGCTGACAAGTAACACAAACATACTGGATACGGTAAAGATGGATCCAAATTAATTTCAGCAGGAATCCAGAGGGCTGTATTAATGCACAGAGAAACATATCCTCTGATGCTTTTATTGGTAGACACGTAGAAATCATGTGGATTTCTAAAAAGATTTTATTCTCTCATGACTGGAAAGAAAGACCTAATTATTGGTAATTACTGCCCAGCTAATTTTATTTACAATTTAAATGAAAATTTAATTTAAAATATATTCTGTTCTTAACATACTTGCATTAAAAAAACCATTTTTTTTTCTGTATAATTTTTAACATAGTGTTTTTGTGATCCAGAATGTTTTGAGAAGTAATTGGAAATAGTTGCAGTCTTGCCCATTTTTACTATTTCCTGTATTTTTTTTTCCTCTAACCTTCCACTCATTTTTATTTTCTTCTCTAAGAATGCTTGCATCCAACTTGGAAATGCCTTTAAAAAGAATAACCCACCAGCACAAAAAGTGCTAAACTACAGCTAAAATTCTTGCACAGGAAGATATGGTGCATATTTTGGTTTCAGAAACATTCAGCAAGATTCACAAAAGCTGAATTCTCAGTACAGTGCACAGATGGAATTAATGGCAGTTACAAACTCCACTAAAATCTGGAAAAGACCAATATCCATTACCGAACTGGCCCAGAGTTCCTATTTCTCAGAAATTAGGTCGTTTCTTCCAAGCATGGGACTTGGATTAAACTTTCTGCTGAAATTGATTTAAGTACTTTTCACTGTTTGTTTTTAAAACAGATGTTCTTTGATATGGTGGCTTCAGGAGGGTGCGGATTTTCACGTGTTCTGCAGATTGCAGTTCTGTTTTCCTGCAAAGTTCCTACATTCAGCCACACAGTACCTCAACTTATTTACAAGCATTCACAATGGAAGAAAATATTGAGTTATTTGGCAGCCACCAGAACTTCACTCCTCAACAAAACAGAAACAGGTACCACAGAGTATAATTCATAAAATGAAATAAGGTAGAAATGGAAAAGACCTTCTTTACCTCGTAATGACAGTGCCAGCCACTTTCCCAAGCATTCACTTTCCTGTGTTCTGCCCTAGTATTACCTGTTCCTGAGGATGGTTGTCCCACCTGTAACGCTACAGATACCCAGCTTTTCAGATTTTGAACTGCTCAGAGTTGAGCAAACCTGCAAATGTTCAGATCTGGGCAAATCTGTCTCATCAGTCTTGACCAATGTTTGATAAGGCTTTAATGCATAAAGATGTGATTCCACCGAAGTCTACAAACCTGAACTGCCACCTCTCTTCAGCTTTTCTAAGAGACATGTTTGTTCTTTCCCTGTTTAGCTTGCTGCGTTGAGATAAACCCAGGAGTACCAGCTCCAGAGATTGAGGTCCTTTCCCACCTGAGGCATGTGGGTGGGAAGAAAAGCTGCCCCTTGCAGCTGGGGAGCACCCAGAACAGAAAGGGCTCATGTAGCCAGAAAGAGCCGTGGCAAAGATTTCCTTGTTTTATTATCTCCATGGTGTATGTGAGTAATGCTTCCAACAGTGACTTCCCCCCGTAGCAATATTTTCTGGAAGCCACTCCTGAGGCCAAACTGTGGCATTACTGTTACCTGCAGAGCCCCTGACCTCCCAGCTAAAGCCATCAAATGGAATGTTGTTTGTACTCCGGCACCACTGGTATGGACACAAGAATGCTAGGAAGCAGCCTAGATAATTTCATTTTATATACACTACAGAACAAACAGCACATGCTTGCAGCTTTCAGAAGTCACTAGAGATCTGGGTCAGATTCAAATCAGCAACCTAGAGGTGAAAGTCTCTGTATCCCATTACCAAATCCTGAGACATCCAGTCCCCCATGCACATATTAATAGTTGATCATTATGAATTCCATGTTGGGATAATTAATTACCGCATCTGAACTCTGCCTTAGGAATTATTAGATCATTTGGGGCCTGTAATTTATTTTATTTAGCACTGTATGAAAACTGTTGCTTTTTTTTTTTTAAAAAAAAAAAAACCTCCTATACTTTAGGCTTTGAGAAGTACATAGTGTTTTCTGCAAAACGCAAACCACAAAACAAATATATCTCTTATTGGGCCTGGAGTAGTCCTACAGGATTTGTTAGCAGGCTCTGATGATAGACGTGAGCAGCCATGCATCCAGCTAATGAGCTGGCCCAAGGGATAAAGAACACACCAAGCCACTAGCAATGGATGTGGAAAAAGAGCCAGGGGAATGATAGAGCATGCTGCCAAATGATGAGTCTTAAAGGTGGCTTCCCATATGAAATTAAAGGTTTTTGCAAAAGCAAAATCTGTTTTTCTCACTCAAAAATAAATCAGACAGTCAGACACATTCACTTCTGAAATGAATGTTCTCTCTGACTCCATTATGTTCTTAACAAGACGAGCTCGCTTGTAGAGAACCAAATCCTTCAGACATGATTTAACCTGCACTTTTGGGAGGCTTTGGTAGGTGTTGTGTAATGAGTCCTGAATAAAGACACAGTTGAGGACTGCAGAAATTTTGGTCCTTTGTGGATAGGAGTTATAATTCCAAAGAAGTTGTAAGAAGCCTATTCTACACATAGAAAGGTAAGGAAAAGTATCTCCATTTTTTTTTTGTGCAGACCCTGCTTGCTATTCTGTTCTTTACTGCAGGGATTTGTCTTAGTTAGGTCAGAAATTCTCTTCAATCTGAGGGCCAGATTCTGCCTTTCAGTACATGTGTGGAATTTATTCCTTGAAATATATATTTTATTTTCAGTACTGTAGACTAAAATACTGTCTATTGATTTTTTTTTTTTTTTTTTGCACACAGAATACTTTGTGCTGTTTCACTTGTCAACAATTGGTAGGTATCTAACTATAGAATAGAAAGTGTCTCAGGAGATGTAAAAATACAATCCAGGTTTGTTAACATTTGTAAGCCTCTATAAGGCTTCAACCTGGGCAAGATCTGTCTGCTTCACCCTAAATAATGCTAACTGCAACTAATTTTGTTTCCCAAAAAAGCCTCAGGAAAACTAACTGCATGAAACACAAAACAAGTACACTGACAGTTTTGTTTTCTAATGATTTCTTTCTTCCAATCTTCATTCAATCACCTGCTGGTAATTGACCCTATAGTCCTAGAAAATTCCCATGAATCCTAAAAGTAATGCACTGGCTTCTCTGAGCTTCATTTCAGACAATACTTAGAAAACCTCTGTTTTGTGTCCTGCAAAAGACACTGGAAGAGTATCTTAATTTTATCATAATTTGCTGCTTTCAGTATTCTTAGTACTCACCTCTACCTCAGCTTGCATTAGGTGTCAGCTGTGTGTGTGACATACTATTTATGTTTGGTCTGTCAGGAAGGTTTGCAACTGTGAAAGAGCCCCAAAATGATGAACTCTTCAAGTGAGTTTCTGTGAGGAAGTGGCTGTGAGATTTACACATGTGTATCCACATGTGTGGGCGTTTGTGCTGGAGCGGGGATGTCATTTCTTGTAGGGAGCAGTTTGTGCTTTCTGGGCAGACACATGGGATTCTGGGTTTATTTTTTCCTGAAAGACACTGCTGAAGATTTTCTTCTCTGTTGTTATTTTTCCAGAGGGGAGTTTAGATTTCAGGGAACCTCTGTTTATTAGATTGAGTTCATGGAAAGAAGGATTTGGCAAGCATAGTCATGGTAATAAATGGAAGGACCATCAAAGTGACCTTGGTAAATTAGGGCACCAAGACACTAGCAAGAAAAATGCCTGGCAAAATATAGCAGGCACACTTCAGTAGGACAATTGCAGTTCAATATATCTGAAACATCGTGGGATCTCTTCTGCAAACTGTGAATCTGTAGTTACCCAAAGCTGCTCAGCAACTCTGTCTCACATATACCACTGATGACAGCTGAGGAAAGGTGACGTTTCTGTTGCATAGGACACACAGGTTACTCAGCTGTTGATTGGTGAGGCTTCCTCTAATGTGAAGGAGCTGCCTGATATGTGATGGGATTTATACAGCCTGGGTATCAGAGTTATTTATGTGACCATGTTATGAACACCTCTGAGACATTCCAACCAGAGAGGAGTTATCCTCAGTGCTGCTGCTGAAAGCATATTTCATGATCCATTCATCCCAGTCACATCCTCCTCAGTACTGATCCCATTTCTGTCACATTTGTGATGTGTCTACGCTTCCACTTTTCTCCGTTTATGGTGTTCTCGACTTTTTTACAGCATTAAGAGCTCTTAAGAACCTCTGGGATTACTTCAGGCTCCCTTTTGCAAAACCTCTCACAGATTAAGATGACCTAGCCTCAGGTGTGTCAGAAGTTTGGAGTACTTGTAGCCAAACCTCCTCTATATTCTTTCAACCTGAAAAAGGCCTGAAATCCAAGGAGAACAAATCTTAGTGCAGTTGTGTTGCTTTCTTTAAGCAAGCCTCATAGAAAAATTAGCTAACAAGGCCTTTTTGAGTTTTGTAACTGTCATGGCTATTTGTTACAGAGCTACAAAGCTCACAAGAGTTTTAGAAACACTAGGAAAATTAACATTATATTCTCCGATCTAATTAAAGGAATGTGTGACTGATATTTCTAAGAAAGTTTCAGATTCATTCTTACTGTATCTCTGAAACATGGTCTCACCCAGTAACCAATATTCTCCATATCCAGCCATCTTTCCCTCCATTTTACTACCAAGGAGAATAATGTGGCTGCTCATCACCGTTGATCCAGCTCAGGTGTATCAGCTGTGCAGCACAGAAGCCCTGGATGCTAACATAACCTCCTTGGGAAAAGCAGAAACTTTATGAGCCTGTGGGGTTGGGGTAGGGGAGAGGATGCCATGTTTTCTGAGATGGATATCCACTCTGAATCCCATCTCCCATTACTGCCGAGTTACATACTTTGATTTTTCAGATAAGGTGACACTCCAGAGCAGGGTGACAGGCCAGAACAGTGGCTGGACAATAAGATACTTAGGGAAGCTAGCAAGGGCTTTATAGAGCTCCAGGGGAGAGCGCTGAATAATACTCTTCAAGCCAAAATCATCTGTAGGACATAAGCGCTAAATTATGTTTCCACTTCCCATACTGACAGGTCTCTGGAATCTGCAGGAATTCCCTGCTCCTCAAAGGATATCAGAGTGCACAGTATGCAGCTTTCAGGGATTGGCAACCTCGCATTTGTGATCTCCTGTAATGAAATTTTACCCATAATGCCATCAGCATAAGGAAATAGAGCACTCAGAGACACTAAACTATCAGCAGTTCCCTGCTCGGTGCCTGCACTGCTCTTTTGCCTTTAACTTTGTTAAACTGAAACAGTTTGCTGATTTATACATCAACTTGTGAGGAGGTATTTCCAATTATTTTGGCATTCGTATCTTGGACAAGCTGTTCTCTCAAATCACCCTGGCACTTAATAGCCTGCACCGACTGGTATTTCGTATGACCCTGGCACTATTAGTCCAGCCTGGCTAGGGTTTCAATTCACCATGGCACTAATGATCTGGAAGTTGTTCTTGTTTTCCAGATTAATGAGTACCCTAAAAACCACTCAAAATTGGAAAAGAAAGAATGTTTTCAAAGGGGAAAAACAAGGCAAATTGGAGCTGCTTACTACCTCTTCATTGTGTTCTTTCTTCATCTCCCTCTTCTGTAGCTGCTTATAGGAACTAATAACAGCAGTGCTTCCATGGTGGAGTGGCACATGTCCACCTGGACAGTAGCTCAAGGTGCCCACCATAGACACCTGACCCCAAAAAAGCCCTGTGGTGACCCACAGGAGGGAAGCAGCCAGCTTCTCTCTGCTAGCAGATTGCTATGAGCAAGGAGAAATGACTGAAAGGGGAAGGGTCCCATTCTCACTCTCACTGTGTGACATAGTTGAAGCTTTCAGGTCAAAATCCAGCTCAAGATGGGAGTTGCTTAACCAACATTGCCTTCACCAGAAGATGAGAGCTGCATCCTCAAGGGCCACCTCAGCTCAACCTGCCTCTCCCCTGATGGAACATGGAGTGGAGCACAAGCCAGAGCAGAGCCAAGGCTCAGCCCACTCTCCCAGTGCCAGTAGCTGCTCCCAGAGGCCATGGGTTGGGCAAAGAGGCAGGCTCAGGCCAGCGTCTCTCAACCTGTAGCTCACACAGCCAAGTCCTCTGAGCACCATCTCCCTTAGGAAGAGGTGGGTGATCTGTCTTGACTCTGATCTTCACCACCCCAGGGTGTCCCCACAGGCAGGGGTGGGGGACTGCAGCAGACAGGAGAGGGTACAATGCTGTGGGACCTTGCTGTTTTACTGGACATTTTTCCTCTGTGAGAGGGGCTGGCTTTTAACTTTATTTCCAAAGGTCCTTAGCAGGTCAAAGTTTTCACCTGACGTACATGCAAACGCTGCCCAGATGTATTAGACATTCCTGAATTTACTGCAAATTCCACCTTCTTTTTTCTTCATTGTGATTTGAACTGGCCTTTCTTACTTATCTTTATAGAAATAAGCCCTATCCCACCCTTGCTTTTAAAGAGAGAAGAGGGGGGAAGGGAGAGTGAGAGAGAAAGAATATCACATGGCCCCTGCAGAAAGGTTTTAGAAGATTTTACATCTCAGCATTTTTTAGCTTCACTATGCATTTTCCATTGTACCCTATTATTGGTTCAATATGTATACTATGTTATTTAAATGTAAGGGGGAAAATTGACTAGCAGTTATGGGAGAAGGCAGAGCTGTCACAACATATTCCTGCTAAGCCATGATTTGTTTTGTGTTCAGTCACACATTGTTTGGATTTCAGCTCTTATTTCAGTCCTGGCCTTAGGGTTTTCTGAGCAGCGTTGAAAGTCAGATACACAGAATGCTGCACTGAATTTAGTATTCTGTATTTCTAACACAGAAGATGGAAGAAGAAAGCTTTATAGATGGAGGGAGGGACACAGGACAACTTCATGCTTCGTTATTTACAGATAGGTAACCAAAAATACACGTGTGTGTGTGCATGTATGTGTGTGTAAAAATATGTCTGGTATCCAGACAGCAGGCTGACTCCCCTTCTCAGTTATCTTGGCTCCAGCCCCACAGCCAGAGCTGCTCAGGGAAGCCCCTGTGCCCATAGATTGGGCATGTAAGAGTGGGAAGACAGGAAGGACCCAGGAAACCTGTCTGAGTCTCAGTCTTCCCACCACACAGCAGCTTCATCTGTCCTGGAAATCCCTGGTCCTCATATGCTCCAGCAGGTATTAAACACACAACTCACATGCCAGAATCAGAATCTGTTTTACATAGATATATGTATGTATATAGACATTTTCACTATAAAGGCACTCAGCTGGAGTGAATGAACCATCCTAATGCCCAGATTTTTCTGGAGATTTTTATCCTTCCATACAGAAGAGAATCTATCATTAAGTCTACACAAACATGGACAGGCAGAGGAACATGAGCCAACCATGCAGTTACTGCTATCCTATGATGTTTATGAAATGCATTTCTATTTGGTCATTATGTGAGTCATTCTCTGAATTCACAAACAAAACCACTCTTCAGAGCAGTGATGAGACAAAAATGTCAACCCAGCTGCAGCTTTCCTAAGGGATCTGTCACAATGTGTAGTCTTAACAGATAGACTATTTACTGTTGTATGTTACTGTTCATAAAGAAAAGTGCTTGGAAACATGAAGGAAAAGAAAATATGAAACCAATTCTTGGACAGAGGGGAGAAAATGTGGTGGTACCCTTTAGTACTCCTCTTCAGCTTTCATGATGAGGAATAGAGCATTAACTTTGGGAAGGGCACAGCAAGGTCTTCACCAAAAATGCCGTGGTTGTGCCAAAATAAAGCTTTGTCTGATTTTAGAGCTTTCTTTTGTTCTAAGCACAAATTCAGTGTCTGCCACCTTCTTATATAGTCATCACCCCATCTAACACCTAGTAATAATAGCAGAAAGAATATCCTAATATCTTCTGCCTCCTCCCATCCCACCAAGCATACACAAATGCTGAGCAAAAGAGACTTTATTTCTGACATTTTTTGAAAAGCCAAAGCAATAATAGATGTAACTTAAATGTTCTTCTCTGGGTCTTTTTAGCTGTTGCCATTTAGACTTACTGCCAGCCTGCAAGGACATTGTCTCCAAGTGATTATTTTTTATTGCCAATGCCAATGAAACAGAATAGAGGAAAGAAGATGCTGTAGCAGTTACTAAATCTGCAGAGAATAATTTTTGTTGCTGGTGGCTTTACTTGTCTTTTAATATGACTTTTTTCACGTGGCACCTTCCAGGGAACAAGTGTCTTTTGGAAAGGGAATGATCTGGAAATGAATCATAATATAGTAGCAAGGTGACCTCCAAAGGTCCATGCCAGGGCATTAGTGTGAGGAAACTTCCAGGGAGCCTCTGGAATAGCAGCAAAGAGCTTCCCAGCACTGTAGAGCACCGTTCATAACCTCACCTTGTGATTCTGGTACTGGTGAAGTCAATTAAGACATGGGATACTTCCTGGAGGACTCAGAAGTTGGCACAGGTGGTCTTATCCTTGACCTTAGTAGCCCTTGAATCAAATTTACAGGACTTTATTAATGTTGCAAAATTATTATTTCAGTCATAGATATGTAAACTGATGTAAGGCTGGGAGAGCTTATCCAAATTCATCCCAATCTAGCCTAAAGGATACTCCTATTAATAACAACTGCATTTTCATACCATAAAATCACCTCACAGGAAAATTTCAGTCATGGAGAACTGAGAGGCTTCCATAAACATAAGAATGATTTTGAGATAGTAACTGATACCCAGTTTAGGGTTATTTATCAATTAGTTTGAAGAGCCTACTGGCAAAAAAACCCCGCATATCTTCCTAACTTGCAAGTGGATTTGGCATAGAAATTTTCCAAACCTCAAAATATTTGTTTGCCTTAGTTACGTGAAGGAAAAATCCTGATCTGTAGAGGACAAGATTAACCTTATCTATCTTATTATTTAGAAATTTGGCAGAAATCCTTATAGACAAAGACTGACCTTTGAGAATCTGTATCTGCTTGCACCTGGTAAGTAGAATCAAAAGTTACCAGCTTTGGTAGCTTTTTAGTCCAAACAAAGTGGGGAAATACACTGACACATCGCCACCACAACCCCGTACAAACAATGGTGCCTGCTGCTACCTCAAAATGCAATGTAAAAACACCAAACTGGGAAGCTTGTCCCACTGGAAAGCTGACACTGGGGGCAGGATGAGCAGAGCACTTTTCCTCCTGATGGATGTTCAACAAAACCTTGATAGTGAAAAGATCCCATATGACATCTTGGTCCTAAGGTGAAGGTTTAATTTCTCAATTGCTGTTCCTTTTATCATTTGTAATGCTACACAACACACTAATGAAGAGGATCCCATTGCATTTCTTCACATGAGAAGGATGCTAAGGCAGGGATCCAAAGGCAAGTTAAACTGCAGAGTTGATTTTATGATTATAAATCTTATCTCATTTTTCTTTAATGCAATTCATCCCACAATACAATACAAAATTTGCTAAAGCAGCCTACAAAGCCAAAATCCCTCATCTGAAATAGTTAGATTAGAGATCTGTTTTGGCCAATAATTTAGCTTTCATTGTAGGTCTCTTCAGCTTTTAAAAATGTTTTGTGGACTCTTTTAGGCCATCAAAAAGACACTTACAACAGGCTTCACAGTGAACTGATAGGAGTCCACTGCAATGCAGTCATCTCTGCAGAGCAGTGAAGAGAAGCAACACATGGCATTTTGCACAGCTGAGTAGCAAAAAGTACTCCTCAAGGGCATCAGGGCAACCTCAGCTTTCAAACTACTGTAGGACCTCAGTGTGCACAGAGGGTGAAAAAAATGATAGCAGAGCTGCTGCTGGTTTAAGACAAAGAAAAAAATAATCCAACAACAGATCCATGCCATCTAAAAATATTGCAGCACAAATAAAATATGTTATCTGTATAACAGGAATGAAGACCTAGTCTGATTTTGCTACAAACTGAGCCTATGTTTCCAGCTCATCAAAATATTTCTAAGCTGGTCCTTAGATGTTAATATAATTCCTGCTGAAAACCACAGTGATTGCTCTGTTTTTGTAATACATTCATCCCAAGGTTCATTTGTCCATCTGTTAAGTACTTGCATATGTTTGTTTTAGGGGATCATGTGTGTGTGTGTAGGTGATGGGAGAATTTTACTGGTAGTTTTATTGCTGTTGAAACAGATAAACATATTTTCCTTAAAACCCCAGGCATGATTTATCAAAAAGATTGTTTTGTTTACTAATGAGACCTCATAATAGCAGGGCTTGATGCTCATATTTTCCTTTTTTCAGTCATAGCAAGGTCTAATTTAATTGCTGCAACCATCTAAGATGAAGTTTGTAGTAATGGATAAAAATCATAAGGTGATGAGTTACTACATATTCATGAACTCTCTGTCCTGTGAACCAGTTAATAATATCTTACCAACTTTGATTAAATTGGTTATAAGAAAAAAAAAATAAACACAGAAGTTACTCTGGTTTGTGAATATTCTTACAAATAAATCCAGTTCACAGGACAGCAGCTGCATACTAAAACACAACAGTGATTCCAGGCTGACCTTAGTTTTCCCCACCTAAGTCCCGTGAAGGCCTTGGGGACACGTGCACGAATAGCTGAGCACAGTACTGAGGAGAGGAAGGGAAGGAGATCTGCCTGTTCAAGCATAAGGAAAGGTCCTTGCTGCCCAGGAGGCAGCAGGAAAGCTCTTCTCAGTCTTGAAGCAAATAGGATAGTTGCCACTAGAGAGATTGAAACAACTGTGGGAAGACAGTGGAAGGATGTGTCTGGCACAGATGACCACATTCTGGTTTTGAAGTTATTCTTCTTGCATGGGAAACTTTGTGCAATTTCAAGGGAAAACTCAGACCCTATAATATTGAGAACCACTTAGTAGCTACACATTTGTGCCAGCAGATGAGAAACTCATTCCTCCCTGTGCCTTGGGAAGAACTGCCTGAGCAAGTTCTCCAACTGTGCAGTCTGGCTTGCCACAGGCACAGCTCTACCACTGCAGAGAGAGGATTTGATAAACTTTCCCTTGGAAAAAAATAGGGAGCTTCACAGGAAACCAAGAAAATGATCGGGAGCTTGGGAGTTGAATGGATGCAGCAGGAGTGGTCCTCTCCCCCTGGCAAGCAGAGGAAAGGAAGGGAAGCTCTGTGATCCTCTCAGCAGAGCAGTGAATCTAAACTAACAAGCAAAGGGAAAATTCAATCAAAACACGTGCTAGTGCCGGCATCATTATTGTCCTAAGCTACCTCATGCTTTGCCAAAAACCCTTTGCCCTCATCTCCAGGAGCTTTGTTCACACAGATAGAGTATAAATAAAATTCCTGGATAGACAAATATCCACATTGTCCTCGGGTGACTTTTAAAATACGCCTTTTGTACAAAGAAACTAACACTTTTTAAAGCTTTTTGGACCCATTCCTTCTGCAAATATAGAATACCTACGTTGCTTTGTAGTACAGTTAGCTTGGTTAATGTTTTTTCATAAGGAATTCTAGCAGGAACCACCATTACAGAAGGAACTTAGTTCTTTGAACTGCTCTAAATAATATAAGTTTCACTTTCATCCCAAGAAGTGTTAAGGATGCACAAAAACACACAGGGAATTTTGTGCTAGCACCACTGATTATATTACTTTCAAAAGAGAAATAAAATCTTACCCTGAAGCTCAGAATTATTAGAGTGAACAGCCAGAATCTATTATACTATAGAAATATCACACAGAGAGCATTCATGAAAGAATTCGCCACTCAACTGGCTATGGTACGAAGCTGTTCATTTTGTACACATTGTCTCGTTACTTACTTTCCTCCTTATTAATGAAGAAGTCATAATATGTGGGTAAATTAAAAGTCTTTCTGCTGTAACAGAGAAATATAATCCAAAATTCATCTGCTGGGTCGCAGCTACACTGCAGTTCTGCAACAGATTTAAGCAGGTGGAGGTTCCTGGTGTAAAGGTTGGCTCCTTCCTGCATGCCAGCATCAGCCCCACACAGCCATGACATGAGCCAGATTGGGAAACTGTTCTAGATAAAAATCAGTTTTCACCCCCTTGCTGGATTAACTTGGAGTCAGTCAGGTCCATCACCCATCTCCTGTCAGCACAAAGGAAGCCATGGGAGCACACAGCCAGGAAGGAGGGTTCCACTGAAAGCCTACAGATTGACAATACCTTGACATCAAGGGATCATGAAATTCAACACAAGCTTCCCAAGCTTCGGAAAATTAACAAGAGGGGTTCCTCATGCCAGGGCAGCCTGGAGAGCATCCAGTGGGTGTCAGCACAGGCACCCACCGCTCTTGTTACAATGCATCAGTGCTCTGGAGAGGTTGGACCAGACCTTTCAAAGGGACCAAAGTGCACTCCAGCATTTCTGAGGTCTCACCACTCCAAGCACTATGTGCACTCTTTTGCACCATTAAAACCTCTTCATCCAGCCAGGTCTATCACCTCTTTGCACAATGCTGTTAATGTTATTTTTTAATAAGTTGAATTAAAAATGTCACAGCTAAGATGAAAGGCGCTTTACCATCACTCCCTCTGGGCAGTCGTGCTCCAAGGACTGTGTGTCACTCTTGCTCTGTCTGAGCTCCCTGTCACATTTCAAAGGAACATTTTCATTAGTTCCTGGGTGACTCAGGAGCCTAGCTCATGTTTTAGAAGCAACTTGGGAACTAAAATTTCAGCTAAAATCCCAGGAAATTGACTCTCAGTCACTGACACTTTTGCGTGCATTCCCATATGGTTTTGTTCTTAATTTGTCTAGAATATAATAGAAGCAAATTAGGCACTAAGGAATTGTGTCTTATAGAGATGCCTGTATTCTTATGCAGACTATGTAAAAACAAAACAGGCTTCAAGTTTTATATTCCTCAAGGAAAAATAAATCTGTGAGACCTCTAAGAAATCCATTGTCTTTTCCCAAGCTCTAGGACCCAAGAGCACTTGCTAGGCAGTAGTTCATGCCTTGGCTTCACATCTGGACAAGATGTACACAGGCAGTTTCCAACTCTTCCTTTAAACAGTAAAGAAAGCCTGGCACTCCAGCTGAAAGGCAGCCCTGAAACACTCTGGTCTTCCCTTCAGGCAAGGCACATTACAGCTAACATCCCCTCAGAAACACAGATAAAGCTTTGGCAAAAGCAGGACAGAATTTGTTTTACAATTATTAGGCCAATTGCCTCCTTCCCTTCTTTACAACTTGCCTTAGTTGAACATAAATCTTTCCATTGTCAGCTGTTTTAAAAATACCTTTCTATGTTTTTCAGCCTTCAAATTTTTTGTTAATTCTACCATCTTTGTATTTCGTTGTTCAAAAATTTAGTATCTAAAGAGAAACACACAAAACTCCCCATCTGAACCTGAAGTGTTCCTTCTTGCATGGTGGCTAAAAAAAAATTAATTTTCCCTTTTTTCTTCCTCTTCTTCTTTCTTTTTATTTTTGGTAATGAGCATCAAGTATTCCAAAGGTTACTGAAGCCAGTTGAATTTTTTGCACCAGCTTTGATGGGTTCAGATCAGCCTCAGAGCACTTAAATTCATGTCATATTTTCAATTCTCTCCTGTTCAGGCTGCTTCTCATGTGGAGATGAGCTGAAATAGAAGTAAGCCCATTAACCATTCTTCTTCCAGACCTCCTCAATTCTGTCAGAACTTTGTCATGATTTTAAATACCACATTTATGGCCCTGATCTACTTTTTTTTATTATTACTTAACCTTTTGGATGTGCCTGAGTTCACACAGTCAGGGACCTGCTCTTCAAAGATAAACAAATTGTTGGAGAACTAAGCAATACAGGAAATTCACGTGCTTCACTACTGAATTAAAGGGTGGTAGGCCGAAAAAGTCATTAGTTTTAGTGACCACAGTGGGTTTTATATAGAAGAAAGGTTTCATTCCCTAAATTGGCTCACATGTTATTGCTAATGAATGTCTAACAAAGATTCTTCTCTACAAAATGTGATCGTTTTACACAGGAGATTTATCAGTCGAATTCTTGGAGAGATTGAGGCATTGGAGTCTTTTAAAAGTCCATTTTTTAAGTCTCTACTCCACATACTGCTTTTATGACCTAAAAAGCAAAGGGACTCCACATGCTGTAGGGTTCAATTGAAATTATTGTTGGAAGGTAGGAATACAACAGTAGGACTGTATTCATCACAAGAGTTACACTTTTTGTTGCTAGAGCTCAAGAAAAGTCCATAAGGATCAGAGTTGCAAGCCAGCTCTTTCATTTGCTTGTTCTTTGTGCCACACTTTGTCTCTCCCTCTCTGGCATTAAGAGGGTCACTTGGTGCAGGCAGCACTCACGCACGCTCGCCCTGCTGAAAGTTTTCTGGCAATTTGTTCAAAGGTTTCCATGTCTTGTTAAAATGCTAAGGCACATACAGCCAGCCTGTTTTTCAGAGGGCCATGAGGTGCACACTGGGGCACCTGTGGGAAGGGGGAATTTAGTATCACCCGCTTTTGGAATTTAGGGTGGGTGCAGTTCCTGTGGTCAAGGCAGTCATCTCCCCCTGTGTTCAGCAGAGAGAGCAGGGCACCTCTGAAGGGCAAGTCTCAGCACCTACATCAAACACTATTCCTGTAGCACAAAGTATAGGAAATCTTTTCCTTGACTGAAGACCAAATAAGCCTTTCAAAATCCCCTTGGCAGGCCGCATGACTGCAAGCCTTAGCATTATCCAACAATAATAAACACACACACAGAGAAGAGGAACCATGTGGCCACAAGCCATACGGAATGCAGCAGCAGGTCATATCGGACCTCCTGCCGTATGCTCTGTGCTGAGGCAGGAGAGGTATAAATACCTTGCTCTTCATGCAGTGTATTACAGCACTCTGGCAAAGGAGTCTTGGGTATTAACAAAGGAGCTGTGCTACCATCGATAATAGCAGCAGAGTGAGAAAAGAGGAAAAGGAGTAGACAAAAGAAATTGTGCTTCCATGCCAAATATTTGTTGCTATGCTCACTCAGGACCAGCAGCTCTGTACCTTCAAAGCTACCCTGGGGAAGGCAGCAGTTTGCAACTGCGTTAGGCAAAAGGCATTGAGCATTGGGCTTCTCTTCTATGGCACACTGAGATTTAAGGCTCGTGCATGTGCAGTTTTTAGCAGCAATCCCATCAGCCACCCAGTATCCCAACACACGAGTCTTAACAAATATTGTCATCATGTAGTTGTGTGGAAGTGAAGGGGGCACTGTCTAAGCCCTGCCAGGAATTGTCAGGCAACCTGTATACAGATCAAATTAAAATGGGACCAGTACAGCCCTGGCTGGGTGAGAGCACAAGATGATACCCCTGTAGGTCTCTTCCAGTGCTGCTCTGGTGTATATGAGCTGCTGCTGAGGGACAGCAGCTCCCACCTTACACCACTACATCCAGGTGAGCTCCTCTGTTCCTCACTTGCTCTACAGCCTAGGTAAGGTTCTGATCATGTGCAGGATGCTCAGCTGCACTCAAGGAGATTGGGAGGGGACATAGCCCTATCTACAACCATGAAGCCCTAGGAGCTTCAGCTGTGCCACCACTAGCAACTGAGAGGTGTTTAGGATTACTGCATGGCATGGAGGCACACCAGCATGGGCCAACCTGAATCCATTCCCACCCTCTGGAGCAACACAGCCTTCTCCAGACTGACTCTATGTTTTGTAAACTCTCAAACTGTGCCCAGCTCCTGTCTGGGCAACCGACACAGACCAAAACTGTGCCACAACTTCTTGACTCTGCAGGATGGACAGCAAGAGACCGGGGAAGAAAGACACTGCAGCATACAGACATCACCTCCATACCTGCATTTCCTGAATTTTTTCCCCTTTCAATAATAGTACCTTTAACACTTTTGTTTTGACAGAAAAAACAAACCAAGTGCGTTAAACCAAAACATTTGCTTAAAAATAAGACAAAATCATTATCAAAGGAGTCTTCACCAAATTGACAGTTCTTTTTGCCTCTGAACCTGCTGTTGTTTGCCCTGTAAGTGTTGTTGGATACCATTAACGAGTCTTTGGATTCCAGGAAGAGAGGTTATGAGCAGGAGGCAGTTTAGTTTCAGAGACCTATTCCAGCTTATATTCATTAAGGACATAAGACAGGAGAGAAAAGGGGCTGTTGCTCATGGGCACATTCTACACACTTTTCTTTTTGAAACTTACTTTGTAATCATTATCTTGGCTCTCTCCCTCTCATTTAACCTCATCTGCCTGCCTTTAAATTCATGGAACAGATTTGTACCGACTTGGACTCCATGCAATTGGCCGTTGCAATATTCTTGGACTTTTACAATTTTTTTTTTTTATAAAAACACTTGATACCATTAATCATATTGCCATATGTAATAAATTGGCTGCCTCTGGTACATTGCCTCAAACTGTCACATGGTTCCAATCACGGCTCTGCCAACTGAAAGTGGTTGTTGGAAAGTCTGAGTCTTCCTCTCCGGCGTGCTGACCGCGGGGCTCGGTCCTGCGCGCACCGAACATTAACGACCTGCCGGCACCGGGGCCAGGAGTTACAACCAACAGCACACATGCTCACAAGTGCTGCTGTACACAAGCAATAACCTGCTTGATATCAAAGCCACATCATCACAGAGTCAGCCTTCTGACAGCATTTGCGAGGTTTGAAGGCTAATTCGGTACGTCTCTAATTTGCAGCTTAAGTATCTGCCAGAGTGAAAGGTGGAGGAGTGGGGGGGAAGTATTAAATTTAGCTGTGTAAAATAACAAGAACGCTGCTCCTGTGATTTGGCTTTTGCGACTGTCAGGGCTCTTGTCAAGTCACAGCTGGAATGCTGTGGATTTATAAGAACAATAGAGTTATTGGGGGGAGGAGGTGGGGAGAAAGGAATAAAATGCTATTTGTAGTTCTTCAGCTAACACTTTGACACAGGTTCTTTGGATCTTTCTAAGTAGGCATGGAAAGACTGGTTTAAATAGACAAAAACCTTGAAACACCACAACTCCTGATGATCCTTTACTGAAGATTGTCTTGATTTTTTGCTCAGAGCAGTGAAAAAAGTCTACCAACTACAGAGAAAGACACAGAAAAACATTAGTAGTTTTGAATATTGCAAATTGTCTTTCTAGGTGTCGGATGAACATGGGGAAGGGAAAGGACAGTACTGTAACTAAATAATTTTTTAAAAAATTGTTTGGGTTGGAAACAACCTTAGAAATCATTCAGTTTCAGCTGAATGGCAGTGGGCAGGAACATTTCCTACTAGACCAAGTTGCTCAAAAACCCGTCCAACGTGACCTTGAATACTTCAGTTGTGGGGCACCCACTACTTCTCTGGACAACATATTCCAGTGTCTCTGCACCCTCACAGCTAAGAATTTGTTTCCAATATCTAATCTAAATCTGCCTTCTTTCAGTTTAAAACCATTCCCCACGTCCTACAACTTCATCTTGTAAAAAGTGCCTCTCCAGCTCTCTTGCAGGCCTGCTTTAAAAACCTTCTCTTTTGCAGGCTGAACAGCTCCAACTCTCAGCTTGTCTTCATAGGAGAGGTGCTTCAGCCCTCCGATCATCTTCATGGTCTCCTCTGAACTCACTCCAACAGGTCACAATAATTTATATTATTTTAGAGCCCCAGTCATGGATCAGGGCCCCATTGAATTAATTATGAGGGAAAGGCAAAAAAAAAGAAAGCCTCTGTGCTCAAGAGATTTTAGTCTGATCTCCAGGTTCACTGGATTGTTCCCCTCTCTCAAACCTTCCAATTCTTGCCAGCTCTTAGTTGAAGAAAATACAGATACCTCTATAGATGTAGGCAAGACATAAAAGAGCACCATGGGGACACCTGTTCTCACAGATCCTTGATCAGACCAAGAAAAGGAAGCCAAAGAGAGAAAAGAAAATATTTGGAGAGAGCAAGCAGTCCTCTGGCATCCAGATACTCAAATTCTCTTGGCTGGATCAAGGAAGGGTGCCAGCTGTAATGACCTTGCAGTGATGTAAAAGTTATAATGCAGCTCTAAATAGAGCATATACATAGAACCCTGATGCATTCATATTCTAAGGTACACCTTCGTGCTACTTTGTTTTGTCTATGAATCTATCTAGGATGAATAATTAGAAAAGTAAATCTTGCAATTTTATTACTGTGCTCATGTAATGCGCTGATGAGACATTATGACCACCATGCTGGAAGGAAATGATGATTTAAAGCTCAGCAACATGAGAAACTCTGGACTCACAGCAGCTACTATTCAGCACTGGACTTTAGTCCTGAAGTCCTTGACTTCACCCTTATATACAAACAGGCACATAAGTGTGAGACAAATGCAAAATGAGCACAGAAATTCAAATTCTCAAAGAAAAGACATATTATCCCCCGATCCATTTTTTTCAAGAGATAGCTAATTTTTTTCCCCAAGCTGTTCCTCAGCTTTGCTTGATCTATTTTTCTTAAAAGATATCTCAAATTATTGCCTCATAGGTCTTTTTTTTCCCCTCAGAAGTTACTCTGAGAGGATTTTTTCCTCAGAGGTCTTGATCTTTCAGACCTTTCTACCTATGTTTAACTCGACATGTGATAAAAATCCCAGTTGCAGAATCATTTGTGGAAAATAGACAAGTATGCACAAAAATGCTTACAGGAGCTCAGATTCACACAGAAAAACTAAATAGTTGTCAAGTTGAAAACGCACAATACTGAATCATGCTGTCAAAAAGCTGACACCTCTACAATGCTTGGTATCTTACTACCTACTGGTGACATTTATGAGGGGTTTTGTTTTGTTAAAAAAAAAAATAAAATGTTTCACAAGCCTGAAAACTAAAGCTCTTGAAAGACTATATGAAACATTGCCAGGTTGATTTTCATGAATATATCACTTTCTGAAATTTATATAATCAAGGGCATCATTTTAGATGTGTCTGTAGATGCCTTACAGTATTTCAGCTGTAACAAGATAATAGTTTTAATTCGGGATCATGCCCTGCAGTACCCCTTCACAGAGAAGGCCTGTCATGTGAATCAAGCTATGCACACTTCCAATACTGTTTTGATTTAATATAGACCAAATAAAGGACACTGCTAGCTTAGCTGGGGGGAAATTTCCATGTTTTGGTCAAGAGCTCTTAAGGGACCTAACTGCAAAAGCGCCAAGTATTTCTGAAAACACTCAAGGAGCAAATAACACACATATCAAGAAGGAATAAGCAACTACTGCTAGGTTGCATAGTCCCAATGTTTTTTTACTAAATGCTTGACTTCTGCTGCATCAGGTGGTCCCAAAGATTTGCCAAATGCCTTACTAACAGGTACAGAAAAAAAAAAAATCTCACTGTAGTTCAGTAAAGTCTTAAAAGCAAACAAAACCCCAAACCAACAAACCATACATGCAGGGGAAAAAAACCAAAAAAACAAAAAAAACCAAAAAAAACCACAAAACTTAAAATTTTATGTGATTTGCTCTAGAAAGCTGCTCAGTTGTAACTTGGAGGAATGAGACTTCATTTGTGGCTCAGATGAAGAGGGAAGAAAAAGCAAGTCACATTCACTTTTCCCAGAAACAAATGGAATTACCATTCATCTCTCAGTATTTTAACAGATGCCTAGAGAAGGGAAAAAACCCACCCCTCTAATTTGCAGACTCTGCAAATTGCTCTGACTAAAGCAGCAGCCCTGTTTCAGTTTGAACAATTGCATAAAGCAGAAGTTGCCCAATTCTCTTCAGTGTAACTTCACACATGTGACATTTACCTCATACAGCTTTCAGTGTGAAAAGAGGAGATGGACTCAGGAGTAGACATATGTCTAATTTTAAGCTTGCAGTCATATTAAGTAAAGTCAAGACAGCTTTGGAGGTTAGTTGATTCATTTTTCAGTACATTGCATAAGAACACAAATATCTGCAGAATCTCCATAACATGAACTGTCTTTTCTCCTTTGACCGAGGGCAAACCTCAAAGCAGCCCCTTCTCCCTGGTCACCAGGGGCAGGAGCTGAGGGAACAGCATGAAACTGTGCAAGGGGCAGTTTAGGTTAGCTGTAGGAAGAGGTTTTTCACCTAGAAGGTGCTTGAGCACTGGAACAGGCTCCTAAGGAAAGTGGTCACAGCACCAGCCTGGCAGAGCTCAAGAAGCATTTGGACAATATTCTCAGGCACCTACTATGATCTGTGGGGCCTGCCCCTGCCAGGAGTTAGACTTCAATGATCCTCATGGATCAGGTTCCTGAAGTAGAGCCATTTTCCAGTAACCATGCACCAGCATTTTACTGTTAGGCTAAGGTATATACTCCTAAAATCTAACTCTTAACTAAATAAAGGAAAAATGTCTAAGCCAAAATTTCTCAGCTGAGAAATCCAGGTCATTATTTTCAGCTACACACCATCTCAAAAAAACCCAAAAAAACCTGAAAAACTTGATAAGGTCTTCAGAACAAGTTTTGTTTTTTTTTTTTAATTTTTAATTCATGTGATAAGTTAACAGCTAAAGGGTGTGAGACTTTTTAAGTAGACTGTGCTCTAGCTATCTCACATTATCATACATAACTGCTAATATATGAATAATCAAATATATGCAGTAGAATACAATTTTTAGATTTAGATCCAGTTAAAGAAAAAAAACATACACAAAAAATACCAAACCCTCTAGGCCTCTATAGGGTAAATTAAAGCATTTAGTGAAAGGAAATACTGGCATAAACAAAGGCTTTGAATTTCAAATATCATTCAAGAAGTTATTAAATAGAGACTCTACTGCTGAGAAATAAAGGCTGCATTTCGCCTCTATCAAAATTGCAGAAGAAAGTCATTACATTAGCTTAGACTCAAAGTAATTTTTCCATTTTTAATGCCTTATGATTACTAAAGGTTTTTAAGCTCCTGAAGAAGGCAGCAACACATATCAAGGAGACAAAACTGGAATGCAAATCACTTCCTAGTTGTCTGTCAATCTAAGAGCAGTATACTGAGCTTTACTCTATTTGAACCTCCATGGCTTTCCTGCAGGCTTCAGCCCGTATTATAATAAACCGTGCACATGATGACAGGCATTTGCATCTCCTCAGAGTTGGCTCCCAAATTCAAAACAGATGTGCCAAAGCTCAGAACCCTCTTAAAAATCTTTCTACTGCCTCATGAAAAGTCTGGGCAGAATATTGTTTTCGTCTGTTTAAGGGAACCAGTGAATACTCCTCTGCAAACCTCCTGCGTTCATCATCACTTGAATCACCAGTGCTGCCATCATTGTCTTCATCCAAAACTAAATCCCGCCTCACAGAGATGGAGCTGCCTTCATCACCTGGACCACGTGCCAGCACACGGCTCCTAGCAGGGTGGGCTTCTCGTTCAGCTCTTCTGGTAGCTCGTGAGCAAGCGCAAGTGCAGCCTTTGACCCAGCATCGAGGAGCTTCTCGCCTCACCCAGTACCTGGCAGACCTAGCCATCATTCCCATAACGCTTCCATCATCAGGCAGTGCAGCAGTCTGAGAGCTTCCACCATCGCAGTCCACACTCACAGGTGGGGCATGGCTGCTGAATTTGTAGACTGCAGAAGAAAGTAACAATATTAGAAAGATCATGCAGAACAAAGAGGTCCAAAGCCAAGAAAAAGCTTGTGTCTGATTGTACATACATCACCTAATCACTAAATATTTTAAAGGTGCCTCATACCATTTCCTCCCAGCCTCACCATATCACAAGACTTAGCATCATTTTGCCAAGGTTAGAGTTCAAAATCAACTGCACTCCATTTTGCTGGCCTCTCCTGTTATGAAAACAGCCTTTCCTATCTTTCAAGTAAGGGCAGAGAAACCTCATGCTTTGGTTAACTAAGGCTGGAACTAAAGCCAGGGACAATGACCACAAAATGCTCTTGGATTTCAGTGGTCTCTCAGCTCCATACAAACCATTATAACAGTCCTGTAATCCATCTATCATGCTAACTTTAACAGAAGACTAGAGAGAAGAAAAAAAAAATAAATTGAAGAAAAGTAAAAACCCAACTACAGACTTTTCTTGAGCTTCAATATTTTATTTTCATTCAAGAGTTTAACTCATTTAATTTACTCCCAACTCTTAGTGTCACCTCTGCCTCTCCCACAACCTCCATTCCTCCAACACAGCTCTTGGTTTCTATTTCTTTGTGGTCTTTCTATCATCTCAAAAGTACTAAGGAAAGGGAGTTTTGACCTTGAAATATTGCTAGATAATCTTCCCAGACAATATTTATCAAGACCCAGTTGTAGCCTTTGAAAAGGTTTTGTGTTACACAATCAAACCTGCTTCCAGGAACTCCCACCACTCTGAACAGCAAGCACAGAAGGGTGCTTGGAGTTCTCCATGAGCTGACCAGGGATTCTAGTGTACAAAAAACCTCCGCAATTTAGAGGAAGGCTTCCTGCATGTATAAGCTGGCTGTAAGGTCTAGAAATTAGCTGCCTACTTATTCTAACAAAGGCACCTAGCAGCATCCTTGCCTTGCAATTCTGCTGCAAAGCCTTTGGCTTCCTCAAGATAAGAGCCAGTAGGAAATTACTGTGCTGCTCCTTCTCCAATTCCAAGTCTCACTGAGTAGGCACAAACTCAGTAGATCCTACATGACATTTGGTCCAGGTGAGCTGCAGAGCTGATCTGCACAGTGGGAGGGCAACATTGCTGAAGCTGGCAAATAGCACCACTCAAACCATAGGGAGCCAGCCTGAACTCCAAGCACTGTGTAGAGATGCCTCGAGTTAGGTTTCAAAGCCAGACATACTGCATTTTAAAGAAGGAATTCTGGAGCAAGTACTCTAAGATGATATTTCTCTGTTGTCTTCTTAAGTAAACAGGAGGTTTTAGGTCTTGGAGAAGAGAGCCAGAGCAAGGACACAAGACAACATTTAGAGCAGGTCAGAAACAGCAACTCTGAAAATGCTAACAGGACAACCATAGGGGTGCCACCTACAGCTCTTTTACTTTTGAGCCCTTATTTCAAGGGAGTTTCCTGTGCACACAAACAAGAAAAATGTGAAATAGCAGCTGAAATGAAGCAGCACTCATCCCCCTCCTCACCCAATACAACTACTCTTCTCTCACAGATCACCTTGAAAGGTCCTAGGTTCATCCTCTCCTCGGGATGCAGGAGCTGTCTGTCTACGCCTTCTTCTCCGGGATCTAACTTGCCGAGGTCTGGCAAGCTGTTGGCTTTGGCTGTCTGCTGCAACATCCTCTTCCCCAGGGGAACCCAGGGCTCTTAGGCTGGTCTGCTGAGCCATTTGAACAGGGTCCACCTAAAGCTAAGGGTAAAGGTCAACAAACAGGGGACCCATCACGAAGTTACCGGCTTCACAAGAAAATGGGAAACAGAGACCAAGAGCTATAAAAGCTCATGTTTACCTCATACATTACAAAGAAAAATGAAAGTCTCGGGGTTAAACCAACACCAAAAAAAAAACCTTTTCTGGTGTGACCAGACCTTACCTTGAAATCTAACCCTACTTTGTGAAAGTACCTCCTTTCCTTATTCCTAGGTAGGAACACAGTGGTAACTCCACTGATAGGGGAAGTAGAGAGGACTGGGGCTATAAGAAGCAAACAAACCACTAGAGGTGGAGCTAACACAGCATCTTCTCATTTGTAATCAGCATTTACTTTCCAGGTCTAAGGAAATGAGAGACCAATAAACCTGTATGTGGTATTTGGGTTTTAAAAGATCACACCATCACAAATTTCTATGGTCCTTAAAGAGGCAAAAAGGAAGGGTGAACCTCTCCTTTGGCTGAGATATGCTTAGCACAGGGACAAGGGTAGAATAAATAGTTTTTACTTCTTTGTAACATATAAGTATATTTTATCATACTTTTTTTCATTATTTTCTTTCAGTTTTATTTTGTGTAAGTGTCTGCCACAGTAACTAGAGTAGAACTTCTTCCTCTCTTTCAGGTGGCACCATCTCCAAGATCTTGTGAAAATACAGCCTTCCTTCTGGACTACCTGACCCTTGTACAGCAGCCCCTTAGGTTCAACTAGCTCATAGATTTTCACTACCTTAAGTGTTACTTGGGCTTCTTCTAGCACTTTTTGAATTCTTCTGAGACTTTTTCACAACCCTTTGAGGACCATAACACTTTACCAAAAAAACCCTCAGGGCTGTAGTGAAGAAGAAGTGAATTACTCTTTGCCCTGCTTTCCATATCTCTGGTAATGTACACAGAGAAGAGACAGATGTAAAATAAAGGACTAAACTAAAGAAAGTCATCTCCAAGTCACTTGTCACTCAGTGTTTGAAAGGGCAGAGTTGCTAATGTCTGTGCATGGCAGTCTGTCCATCCCCACACCCCCAGGCTAGGAAATAGTCCACAATGGATGAGGGTGGATATGCTTTTCAAAAGTACTGAAAGGTTGATGAGCTTCCTGTGGACAAGGGCTGTTTTGATATTTATGATTATAATCATCACTTCAAAACAAAACAATTCTGAGCCCTGGGTTAGAAATGCAACCAGACTGGTAAATCTTGTGTTTTCTCCTTGTCATATTTCAGAAGTAGCTAATTAAATGCAGCCTTACTAAGTGGCTAGCACCAGACCACAGAAAGTTCACTTCATTTCTGGGCTCTGCTGTGTACGTGTTCAGCAATAAAATGCTGTTCCCCCTCCCGACCTGTCAAAGGCAAGGGCATCGTATCATGAGTTAGTGCTGGGGGATGTGGGGGTGGGTAAGGAGTGGTGGCCCAGAAGTTGAGGTGGACAAAGGCTTGATGATCCAGCTCATATGACCTAATAGGCTGTGTCACTGCCTTTGGGAAATACAGGCCTCCTGACACATGCCCTTGGCTGGAAGGTCAGAATAGAAAAGGCCAAGCTCAGAAAATGAAGCCCTCCAGCTGAGAAAAATAATCCAACCATAGATTGCAGAAAGCTTTATTATTTCGTCCAACTTTTTTTTTTCCCCAAATTTTCAGACTTGATGTGTTGCTGTAGTGCACTTCACATCTGATTAAATTAGTCACATTGCATTATGCCATATCAAATGTGACATGTTGCAATGGAATGTGAACAGCATATAAAGATGTACTAGCATCACAGAGCTGCTACCTGCTTCTGACATACCACTCTGTTAGCAGCAGGTAAGGGAGGCATGCAAGGTCCAAATCCTTCCTTGTTATTTAGTCATGCTTTTGCAGCTAAACAGTAGTTTCTTGTATGGTTACTTAATTTTGCATCAAATTAGCAATCAGTTACTCCAAGAAACTCTTAACTACCCCACACCTACCTGCGATAATACACAGGGAAGTATCTAATCAGGATTCAGCCCATTCCTTAAAAGCATACAGAGTATGCTGACTAAAAGAAGGCTAGCAAAGTGTAGAGCATACAGACAATTGCACCCTACAGAGAGCAGGGTAGCAGCATCACATTATTGCTTGTGTGCATACAGTTAATACTATTTTGGGGGCTGCAGGAGTCCCACCACAGGGAAACTCTAAAATGTAGCTCACTGACTAAGCACTTCCTGCTAGGCTGATATCAGTGCTGCTCTTGTGGGGTTCTGCGATGAATTGAAACTACTACACCAATGAACAAGAAAGGAAAACTTGAATATGATAGTCCACCTTTTTATGATAAATGCCTGCCCCCCTGCATGGCAACAATAGATCAAAGGATTAAGAAATTCCATACTAATTTGATCTCCACCAGACTACTACAAATACACAGCCCAATTTGTATTTGCTCTGGCCTTGATGTTCTATCTGGGACTCTTGCAGGATAGTTAGAAAGAGACAAGAACAGTTTCAGGATGTAGGTCTGTTGAACTACTTGCCAAAGAGATTTTCTAGCTGGTTTCCACTTTTTTTCATGTTCGTACAAGTCAATACCAGTATCCAGTATATACCAAAAGACCAAGCCTTCCTATGAAATGACTACCTAAGCAGTCAGCAAAGCCATTTCGTTGGGTAATCCTGAAAGATCAGAAAGGAGAAGTCCTTTTGGTATGGGGCTGGCTATACAGCTTATTCTATGTAACTGTATTTTATAAACCATGGGAGTTCACTTTGCATTCATCATCTGAGGATGTAAGTTTTTAAGTTGCAATTAGTAACTTTTTTTCTCTTTTACAGTACTGTGATTTTTGGGACAATCTTGGAGGCCCCTGGGCTTTTAGAGGGTTTTAGGGAGCCATAGCACAGCAGAAAGCTCTCCTCAGTCAAACAAAGCTCCTGTGACTAAAAGGGTTTGTCTAGGTGGATGCAATGAGGCCTCCCACAACTCACCACCAGGAGACACTGGGTGAAGCTGAAGAAGGAGGTTGGCCTAGCTGGGAGGCTTTGGTAACTCGGCGAGTCTAATTGCAGTCTCACGCCCATTACCGTGTGTTCCCTGGGGAAGTTGTGTCCTATTCTGTGATTCTTTCACAGTGTTCATCTTGTTCAGGGAAGAGAATTCGTAGTGGAAATCCTTTTGCCTAAGGTATCTGGGCAATGCATTGCCAGGTAAATAAAGTTGCAATAGATCTGTGAGAGGAATAGAGTGCAGGCTAAAATCATGAAAGTTGTACTCAGTCTCTTAACCACATTTGACATTATGCTGTCTGTTTTTCAGACACTATCATAACCAAAAGTGTTTAATCCACACATGAATGCAAATTGATATTCTGAATTTTCTGATGATATTGTTCAGTATTCTTTCTCACAGTTTCCAGTGTTGCCTGAGGGCAGGTATCCCCAAAACTTGCATATGTGTCATGGTGTTCAATGAACAATTTTTTTGACTAATTAAAATCAGGACCATGGCTGTATACTTAAGGAGAAGCTAATGTACCAGAGTGCCTGAACACACAGACCTTGCTTGGGAAAATTCCCGTGGAAGGGATGCACCAAGAAGCCAAGCCCACTGGACTTCTGAAAGCCTTGTAGAAAAAGCTGAAGCTGACATGGGATATATTTCTCTTTGCTTTTCTCATTCCCTGCAATTGGCTAGTTTTGAATCTTTGCCAGTGTGTGATCCAGAAAGGGAGGACCAGTCCCATTCATAGATTGTCCTGGCTTCCCTTTTCTGTCTTTCTATGGTTCCTCTTTCTTCTCATTCAATTTGATATATATTGAGCGGATGAAATGAATAACAAAAGGTAACTGTGTTGTAATTAATGCACATATGTAAAACCGGTGCCTGCATAGCTGACCTTTCCATTTCTGTATATTTGGCTGGGTATAAAAGAAACTGCCAGCAGAATTTTCCATTGGCAATGATGTGTTTATGACTGTACCCAACTGTAACACTTTCTATTTTCTGGTGGATGAATATAGTAAGAAGGTTGGTGATTGTGAAACCAGGTCTGGATCTGAGGTAACCCAGTGTAGTGCTTCTTCAGAAGTTTGAATCAGTTCCAAGGTAACTAAAATGTGCTCTCGGTATTGCCTAGATTCATCTGCGCAAGTAGTCCTTGTTCCAAATTTGGGAAATTTGGAAGAAACACATCAAGTACACAGTCATATACTCATCCCTGCAGCAGGTCTGATGGAGAGCAAAGGGCTGATGTTTGAAGGAGGCGTATGGGTACAGACTCCCAAAAGAGAATCCTTGGAGGAGGAAGCTGTGCACAACAAAATAGGTAACTCAAGTTCAAGAATACATCTCAGCTTAGTTCTGAATTAGAAACACTGTGGCTTTCCTCTTGGGCTATGGAAGATCTTACTTGCCACACATTATCATCTGAAAGGAGTACCTTCCACCCCTTCCTGTCTATGTCCTGGATATATGGTGGAATGAGTCCTATACAACAATCTAGGCAGACCTTTTCTGAGGCTTTGGGGTTAAGATCACACACGGGTGTACAACCTGGTCTTTGGCTGGTTGTGACTTCACATGAATATGGCATTTGAGCAGCTGCAGTCTGGTTTGGGATTGCTATAATTTACAGCACAGATGATGCTGGCTCCTATCCAGGCCAGAATCTGGGAGGGCCACAGCCTTTGTGCTCACTGGTTGGCCCAGTAAAGATGGGGAAATTTGATGCTGCCCCAGCAGTAAAGCCAGGATTTTAACTGCCTGTTCAGCCATCTGATTTGTCTGGAGACCTGGTATGCATATCTCAGTGCTGGGGAAAGTAGAGGAAACAGAGTCTAACACTGAAGTCACTGGAGTGGAAAAGCTGTGATGCTGCCCTCCCTCTTCACCCACTTGGTTTAGTCTGATAAGCAAGGAGCATCCAAAGTGCTTCCAGGAGCACATGTGCACACACAGATGTAATGATCACAGTATGGCCATTGGTGCAGCCAGAGCCATGTGTTTCCAGCCACTAAAAAACCCTGTGCTGCAGAGGCACATTCTGGTGGGCACAAAGGGAGCAGAAGCTTCCCCCTTTGCAGGAAGAGTGGGAGGTTTAAAAAAGCCCTATGAATTAGGACTGCTATTGCTCCTATAAAAAGATTGGGAAATTACTGTTTGGTCACTCCTGAGCTCCGTGGTTGCCACTGGAGGGCTCAGCTGAATGGGGAGAAGGAGGAATTGTTATTAAGCCTAGTTAACATGAGACCACAAATTTAGGAGTTCAGGTACCTTGGGCTCTGTACAGGCAAGAAATAAGAGTCAGAGAGTGACTTCTGAGGTCCACTGAGATCTGAATGGCTGCCTAAGGCTCTTCTCCCTGCCCTGGCTTCATGGAGACTTCACAGGCACTACTCTGGCAACTTGATCATTGCAGTTTGGGCGATTCCAGCCCTTCAAGCTCAGACACTCTCACAAGCAGGGCTACAAGGGACTGTTGGGAAATAAACTCCATGAATTTTGCTGCAGAAAGGCATCCAGACATCTCCCTGTGTACTGCTAGGGCTCATCTCTCGTAGAGCTGTCTGCTGTCTGCCAGCCCCTGGGAGTCCCTTGAAAGACAGCAAAAGCTAGCACCTGCTGTTCAGGGGCAAGGAAGCAGAGGCAATGGGAGATAAGGGGGGCACAGGCCACAGGGTGGGCCAGGGGAAGGATTAGAATTAATGATTGTGATTGACTATTTGTTTATTCCTCACCCTTAACTGGCAAAGTCTGTTCTGACTGTCATTCAGAACAGAAGCAGGGCTTTGTGCGTGGGGAAGAGAAGATGCCTGGGGGACACCTTCAGCTCCCTGAGATGCCATTGGTGAAACAAGCATGGTTAAGAGGCTGCTTTGCTTGGTAGATACCAAAGTCTGATCTGATGAACAGCCAGGAGGGCTTGTGAGCTCCCATGGCCAGTTGCTTGTCCTGCATGATCTCACAAGGTCCCTCATGCTCCAGCTCCTGCAGGAAAGAAACCTGTGTGTGTGTGAACCGGACTCTGGAAAGGAGCCAAACTCTGGCACGAGACCCCAGCATCTTGACACAGCCTCTTTCCTGAGAAAGACAGAGGGGAGGAAATCTGTCTCAGAAGACTTTCCCATAGTGTTTTGTGGAGCCTCTCTATGCTGCTGCTGAAGCCCAGCAGCCCCTCACCTGTTATTTTGCGCTTCAAACCCAGGCAGCAGGTAACAGCTTTGCTGTGGCTATGCAGCCAGCTTGGGAGGATGTTTTCCAGTTATCTACAGCCAGGCACCATAGCTAATCTGCTAGCTACTGAATTTGCATATACACAGGCTTTAATAGCAAATGAAAGGGACTTTCTCTGAACTCTGTAGCTCTTATACAATGTTTTCAATTAATATGTGCTCACTTGTGTTAATAGCTTTTTCCCATAATATTTACAAGACTGTATGGACTCTCTCTTTTGACTAATTAACACATCTTTAAATTCCTTTGACTAAAGCTTTTCTGGTTGTCTGGTGAGTAATATTTAATTTATCAGGCTTTAGAGACAACTATTTGAGGGGAGGAGTCATAGGCTTATTTTAAAAAAGTCTTTAATATTCTGTCTTCTCATAGTAAGACAATGTAGCAAATCTTCCACAACATCATTTGGTATTGTAAAAGCTTCCATTTTCTGTGTGCTTTCATTTTAATTGAGCCATTTCATTTTTTGTGGGGAAACCAGGGTAACTGTTTTTTTCAAGTTGATGGTTCAGAGGACTACACCTTCACTCCAAGCCTGATTCAGCTTACAAGAAATACACAGCACCATGAAAACTGGCATTGCCTTTGTCTCGCGAGACTGAGCACTGCTTTGTGATGAAAATCTTTGCCTGAAGCCAACAGGAAAAAAAAAGAAACAGGATCAAATCCTCTACCATCTACCACATCTTGTGTCACCAGAATTGCTGAAGAACTGGAGATACAGTCTTCTGTACTGGAAAAGTTTCTCATAGTCTTTACAAAAAGAATAGATTAGAAGCTAATGCCTTCAAAACAGAGCTCCACACCTCTATAGCTAGAGGAAAATTAAGTCTGGTTTTCCTCACAATGACATCTCAGTATCAACCACACATGTGATTTTCTCCAAGTGCACTTGTGTGCTCTTCTTGGAGTGCCTGCTTCTGGACTCTTGTCATCAGGCATGGACATCTGACTCTTTTTAATTCCTCACTTCAGCACCTCTGTGCTACAATTAAAGTTTATCCACTATTGAGAATAGTCAATCATAGTAGATAGCACAGACCTTTGTAAGAGGAGACCTTTGCTTTAAGGAGCAATAAAAACTTCATTTAAAAAACCCACACAAGTGGCATCTGATGTAGCAGCCTTTGAACTCAGCAGCCTGAGTGTGGAAGTTCAGGGTGTGTGGCTATTTGTTCAGGTGGATACCACTGACACTTGGGGGTCATATTTTTCAGATTTTCTTTCCTATCATAACACTAAGAGATTTCTTTTTAAAACAAGAAAAAATAAAGCTGACACCAAGAGAGAGCAAAGAGGACAATCTGTCTTTTCTAATCCTTGCAGGAGCTTTTGTGTTTAAATCATGCAACATGGTTGTCTCAGAATCTTCAAGAAGAGGTTTGAGTATCAATAGTCACTAGTAAGTGTACCCCTACTAGGTAAATTGAAGCAGATTTCTGCTTTTCCTTTCTGAAAAAAAATATGTTTCATAAGGCTCCAAATATTACTTGAAGTGCATTAAGTACTAGCATGCTTACACATAAAGGTAAAAAAGCAACAACAACAACACAGACTAGCTTACACTTTTTCATAATTTTATTTCTATAGTGAAATTTACCTTCCCACATGGAAAAATAAAGCAAATACTAATATAGCTCCCTAAATATACTTTTCATAATGACCTTATAATAAGCAAAGCTGGTGGCCTCACATGTTATATAGTTCTATTAAAACATAAGTGCCTGCTTATTAACTTCCCCTACCCAGACATTTTTGCTGAAGTTCTCGATACCAGGTGTCTACCCAAGCTGACTGGTTTTAAAAATCTCTTTTGTCAATTTTTTTCAGCTATTTCCCAACCTAGTTTAGACAACCAGCAAGGGTATTGTTCTTCCCAAATTTAAAATTCTGGTAGTCTTAAGCTCTTTCATGATCATAGTGCTGTCCCAGCAAGGCACCAGCAGCCTGGCTCAGTGATAGTGGTTCTCATGAGTCCTTTGTTTTGCTGTCTCATTGAAAATATCAGAACACTGAGAGCTGTTGAGGACCCTAATAATGGCAGTCCTTTAAATAAATCCTGTGCTTTGTATGGTACATGCATAATACTTACTCTCCTACTCACACACCTTATATAAAAGAGTTATATGTATTCAGATGCACAGATGCACATGAGTTGTTCTGAAAGTTCAGGTTCTTCGTGCCTCAAATTCAGGACTTGAAATTCTTGAATACTTTGGATCTTTATTTCTGTGGGCCTTAGTTCACTATTCATAGAGATGACAGTCTTTATTTTATATCAGTGTTGTGAAATTATTCTTCCTTACTCTTTGAGGAAGTTCTACATCCAGTTCTACAGTGAGGTGTACCATAAACATGTCCACAAAGAGATGAGGAATTCTGTCTTCTGAGCAAGATTTGAATGTTGTGAAATACATAAAACACATGACCACATACCAAACAGCTGAAAGACAACATTGGATAGTTGTTCTCTCTTTCAGATATTGAGTCTGCAAAGATCCAATGAAAGAAATGGAATTTGATCAGGTAACAAAGAATCTTATTTAAACATGGCATTCATTCAAGGACAGTCTGACTTCTGGGTTTGAGATCTTAATACATGCTTGCTTATGCATCTTCTTTTTTTTATCTTGCATTCTATAACATTCTTTTAATTTTGCTTGCATGATACAACCTGAAGGGTGAAAGGATCGCTTTGGCAAGCAAACACTGCCATTCGTCTGTACAGTAGAATTAATTTCATTTGTGTCTGCTGAAAACAAAGCATGGTGAATATACTTCTTTTAAAGTGTGTCAGTGAAAAATGACATTTAACGTAGAAAATATCTTCAATTTAAAAGAAAAAAAGTAGTGAATAAGGGAAGAAATGAACAAAAGAAACAGTATGCCCAAGAAAGTACTAATTTAGACTAGCAGAGAGCTGAGAAGAGCTATTGAACAATTTCATTATCACATCCTTTTCAAAGAAGGAAGGCTCCTGCTTTCCTATTTCACGATAATTGGATGAAGAAATGTGGGTGGGAGCACAATTCATTGCAGAATTTGATGAATTATTTACTAATTAAGGAGAGAAACAGGATAGTATAAGCTATATTACTTTGATATGAATGTTCCTTTTATTATATTATTTATACACATGCAGTTGTTGCTTTTATTAACTAAGAGGTTAATCACTTGAATGGGATGCTTTGCATTCTTTACAATTACATACACCAGCAAATTGGCTAATTTTATGTGAAAAAAATAACCTAGCAATTTTTCTAGTACTTATCTGTATGGTGCAGTTTAATAACATTTTTGCACTGTGTAAAATGAATAAACCAGCTGGTCCTGTGTTTTGGCAGCAGCACTGCACATTGCACCATGGCACTGACGGGCTCAGGAGCCCTGGTCGGGCTCAGGCGCACTGCAGAGGTGATGACACACAACTCCCCCAGGCTGCAAGATGAACCTGATGACGTCCTGTGCATCCAGACATCCTGTTGATGGGGCAGGCTTGAGAATGACTTCAAAGGTGACTGCCTCATTTTTTTCTGCAGCTGGGAGAGCCATTTTCTTCTAGGGATGTTGTTTCTGTAGCAAACCAATCTCTGTCTAGACTGGCGAAATTAAAACTGCCCCGGTCTATGTGCTACACCCTGATAGTGCAGAGGATGCAGAGAACCCCTCCTGAACTGAGCCCTTCAGCTTCTGGGGCTGAAGGACTCATGCCTGGTGCTGCATGCAAAGCCCTGGTGCCACTGAATTGCCCATGAGCCTTTCCCCACTGTACCTTCAGCCAGACTGACACTGACGAGCCCCTTGATGGTAATTCCTCTCTGCTGCTGCTCCACAGAAAGCACATCCAGGGCTTTGTGAACTGGTGCTGTTCAGATACGACCCAAATAATGGAAAATGTGCCTGAAGGAAAAGGATTTTTCATCTGGACATCTTTTCATATCTAGATCACCTCACCAGAACACCAGAGCCCACACTGTAGCTGTCCATACCACTTAATTTTTATTTTTTTTTACACTCATATAGATTGTTTTAAAAAAACCCCAAACATATGGTCTCCAGACAGAAACACCTACCCCTATTTAAAATACATAAAAATATGAAAGAATCTCTGTTCAGATTCCACATTTACATGCCGCACCCTTTCTTCCCGATGCATATAAAGACATTGATATGTTAACATCATTTGTTAGTCATTAGAAAAGTAAGTAAAAGTACATGGTTTGGGTTGATGATGTAATAAATTATTTAATGATTTTCACTGATTCAATGAAAAAGTATATCTTATTGTTCACTAGAGATGGGGGATGGGAAGTTAATATACATTTTGCTTTAGATATGAAGCATTTTGGGAGCATTAATGGATTTTTTTTTCCAATTGTAACCACATGGGGTTTTATTAAATTTTAAAATGAAAAAAAATGCAGATGGGGCAGCTCAGCCATCCAGCTCACTTTTCACATCTTCATAACACACCACAGTGCAGCCAAACCAAGCACTCATGACTGCAGCCCTGGGAAGGTCTGGGAAAGCCTGAGCCCTACAGTGAAGGAGTCTATTCTCCACTGCCAGGAATAGACATTTTTTTTCCATTTATCAAACTCTTCTCTCTGCAAAGAGCACAGGAACACTCTGACTCTTGTGGTTGTTCTGTTGCAAGCATCCTTCTTTTACCATGCATTACTGGGACACAGCTGAACATGACCCAGGTGTCCTCAACTGCTGAATCCAGGAGAAAAAAATATTCTTAACTTGTCCAAGATGACTGAACTTCCCCACCAATTGGCAGCTGTATTCCAAAGAAGACATGAGTCAAGCATAAGTATCCAACATACCCAGAAGGAAATTAAAGGGTGAGGAAATAATAATGATAGTAGGAGAGAAGCACAGTCTGTGCTCTCCAGTTGTCCATGGAAGAAAGCATCCTTATAGCAGAAGAGTATGACTGAACTTCAAATCATTATCAGGTTTGGCAGATAAAATTCACTTTCAGAATCAAATTTGGAATAATATTTTCATTTGAAAATAGTTATTCCAAATAGGCAAACAAAACACACACATAAATATAAAAAATAAAAAAATTCTTATGGAACAATAGTGGAAAACCTTCAATTTAATAATGTCAAAATATGCTAAGGAAAAGCCTAAGCATAATGACTATACCAGCCACCTATTTCATGGAGCTGCGGATGTGTAATTAAAAGAAGTTTTCCAAGTGAATTTTCTTTTACCTTATTGAAGTGCTTCATTTCAGGAAGATTAAATGAAAAACTCCATCAACACTGACATCTTTCTCTTAAACATTTATTAATCAACAAATCTGTCTCATTTTTTTAATGGAAAATCCATCAATCAAATCTTTTCTACTTGCCCCTACCTTTCTATTGTTGTAAAAATCAATCTCCCATTCTGGGCTGGGAAGCAGCCTTTAGGTGTGGAGGTGCACAAAGGGCTGTGGGGGGCACAGGGACCCTCAGGAATGGGCACCATCGAGCCTGAGAATCAGGGAGGTCTCATCCCCTCAGGCACCACTGCTGATGTTGAGCACAAAGCTGGGCTGGGGGCAGCAGCAGGCTGACCTTTCCTTCCTGGAGCCTCAGCATGTGGTATCACAGCACAGAGGCTGGAACTGGGGAGAAGGAATATGCTCATTCCAGGACTGCCCCCTCCAGATAGGCACAGATTCTCCGAACACACCAGTCCAACCACATAACTGTGGATTTGAGGGCTTGTTGGATTCAAGGCATCCAGTCACATCCTGAACCTGTGAAGAAGCTCAGTAGGGCTGAGCAGGGCTGCTGACTTGTAGCAAAGGCAGACAAAAAGAACCCAGTAGTAGTGATATCTCAGCTTGAAGGAATATGCTGAACCAGCTTTGCACTTAAATTTTGCCTCATCTTGAACAGAGGAGAGGAAAATAACTCGATGGTATGTGGGGCTCAAATATCAGGAAAACCAAGAAATCACAGTTTTCCACACACACTTTGATGTAATCTCATGTTTTTCCTTGTCTTTCCCAGCTTTAAGAGTCTTGCTTTTGCTTGGGTACTGTGTGAAAGCTGCACTGGTCAAGTGAAGCCATTGTGACACTTCAATACGGCTGGGCTAACTGGATCTGCACTTTTAAAATGAAAATTTAATAACAGTCCAGATGGTTATAATTAAAGAAAAATCCATTTACATCTTAAAATGCACACGTTTTATTGAAACCAGGCTACATAAACACATCTGGAACACAGCTTTAGATGAAAAGCATATGCAGGGTCTGATTCTGTCATTGTTTATGCTGGAGTAAGTAAAAATTTACACCATCAAATTCAGTTGACAGGTGTAAGGCCAATGAGAGATCAGAATCTGATCTTGGGCCTTTCATTTCAGCAAACAGAACACTGCCAAGTTTCACTTCAATCTTGCAGCTTGGAAGAGAGGGGAACCAAAAGTTTATAGCCCACATGAAGGATTATTGTATTATGAATAACTGAAGTTTATAGAAAAATCATTTCCAATGGTTAGACCTATGGTTCCATTCTCCCCAAAAGCAGACAGAAGAGCAAGCAGTAACTTCTCAGTTTTAGTAGGTTGTTTTCAATTGAGAGGACTGTACTCTAAGCAATTTCCAGCATGCACTGCTACAATTAGTCCATCTTCCATTCTACCTTGCTGAATTTAAAATAAATACAACTGCAAATAATTGTGTCATATTTAATAAGTGGACTCTCCATTTTTTCATGGGCTTACCTTCTGTTTCAGGAGTGCTCCACCCACAGATAAAGGATATGTAGAGCTAAAATTCCTGAAGTCCTGAGTACAGTAATTTAACGACCATAAGGCGCACCGGACTATAAGGCGCACATTTTTTTTGCCGTGAAGATCCATGCCACGCGCAACAAAGTAACAAATTAGTAACAGAAACCCGTGATCGTGGAGTTTACTGGCAGGGGCTCAATTTGGAAACATTTTTCACAGATCGGCGTAGGCTTTCAAAGGCAGCCCCAGGTGCCCTCCCCGTGCAGTGGGCCCTGGCACTCCCACCCGCCCCTGGTGCCGGCTGACGCAGCTCGGTGCAGCCGCGGGGCTGCCTCCCCCTTGTGGCTCCGTTCTGCCATGGTGCTGTTCCCCCTCGGGGCTCCGCGGAGCTGCTGTGCCATTCCCTCGCTCGGCTCAGCGCTCCTGCCGGGCCACCTGTCCCTCACTGGGCTTGGCGCCGCTGCCATGCCGCCCGTCCCTCGCTCGGCTTGGTGCTCCTGCCACGCCGTTCCCACTCGCGGCTCCATTGTGCCGCCATGCTGTTCCCCTTCGCAGCTCCGCGGAGCAGCCCTGCCGCTCGCCCCTCGCTCAGCTCGCAGTGCGGCCGCCCTGCCGCCCATCCCTCGCTCGGCTCGGCAGCCCAGCCGTCCTGCCGCCCGTCCCTTGCTTGGCTCAGCGCATTGCGGTCCCACCTGCCCCTATCGGCTGTGGCCCCGCTGGCCCCAGCACCGTGGCCCCACTGTCCCCTATTGGCTGCAGCCCCAGTGGCCCCTATTGGCTGTGGCCCCGCTGGCCGCGGCACCGTGGCCCCACTGGCCCCTATTGGCTGTGGCCCCTCGGCTCAGGCCGCCGCGTACAACAAAGTAACGAAGTAGCAACGCTTCCCTGCCTGCGCTGCTCCCGGTGCCTGGGGCCACCCAGGGCTGCCCCTCACCTCCCTACCCGTGCTGCTCCCTGTGCCTGGGGCCGCCCCCTGCCTTCCTGCCCGCGCTGCTCCCGGTGCCTGGGGCTGCTCCCTGCTGCCCCCCCATCGCGACTCGGTGCTCCCGCGGTGCCGCCCCACCTTGTGGCTCTCACTTCCGGGGTGGCAAATGTCGCAACTTTGTACATCATATAAGGCGCACCTGACTATAAGGCACACTTCTGGGTTCAGGGAAAAATTTTAGTCAAAAGGGTGTGCCTTATAGTCGTGAAATTACTGTACTTGCAACATGTTCTGAAATAAACAGGTAATACAATCTTTCGCCTCTGCTCAGAACAGGACCTCAGCAGTAGCACCCAAACCACACAGGTGGGTTCACTCACTTGGAATTGCACGTATCTTGGGATTAAATGTATTCCCTTCCTAGCAAAATTTCTAAAAAAGTCAACCAACACATTATGGCAGGATGTTAAACGTGCAATGTATTGCATTATGGGACACAAAGCACATTCAAGATAAATACAGTCCTTCATATTTTTATCATATATATGTTCCACCACATGCATCCAGCAGGGCAGTAAATTAAAAACACTTCACTGAGATAATGGTAGATAATTTATTCTGGTTTCACATACTGCTTTTAGCTTCCAGACATGAGAGGAATGACTCTCCCTTTGCAGCCAACCTTATCTCTTTTCCAGTGGGATTTGCTTCTTTATTGATCAGCAAAGGCTCAGGATCTATAAGATACCAGATTTTTAATTTCATAAGTAAGTAAAAATTAAAACCTTGTAATTCTGGGCTATGTGCTTTCATGTGCATGTGTATGTTATGGTTCTGAGACAGGCTTACTCTGCATCATGTTGCGACCAAGAGGATGAACTTGTGTACCTGCACATTTCCTTTAATCCACCATTATATATACTACATATGTATAACAGTAATATATATATATATATAAATAATACTGTAATTTCTGGGGTAGAATGTGGCCATCAGCTAAGAAAATACAGTACGTTATATTAAAAGCCAGAGGTGAATTTTAGGCTTGAAGGAATTTAGTTACTCAGAATAGAATTTGGTCCTGAGATGAAAGCTACCATCTTCACCTTTTGAAGCATGCCATGGGATCCTTAATGACCACAGATGGTCAAGGCCTCAGTTTTATGTCTCATCATAGAGAGACAGAGCAGCCTTTTATAGATCTAGATGCAACTAACTGCTGGCAAAAGCTGAAACTTTTACATTTAATGAAGCTGAGGATCTAAGTGCAAATAGCAACTATTGAACTTGTTATGGACAAACCCAGAGTCTGATTAAGTCCATGGAGCATTCACTCAAAAACAAGCAGCCCATTGTGGTTTACATGTCAACTCTCCTTCACTGTTAAAGAAATCACTGAGTTCTCTGTGGTCTGTGGACACAAAAAAGGTATCTACTCTGTGTACCAGGACCAAAGACTGTGCTTCCAGTGAAGCCTCAGAGCTGTGCTGGGAAGGAACTCTCATGGGACTGAGTATCTCATCTGGATACTCACCTGAGAGAAAACATTGCTCAAAACAAGACATTTGGCTTTTGCAATGCAATTACCTTGATATTCTCATTAACACAGCAGAGGCTGCTCTAGGGGCCTTGTGGGATGAGAGGCATAGCCTGGAAGCTCCAAGTGACAGACGATTTTTGAGAGCCCCTGTGCCAAAGGAGGAGTGTTTCCCCAAGGATTTGTGAATTACCTTTCAAGTTACCACGATAAGGTGTGTTATTTTAAAGAGCTTTAGAGGGCAAGACTGTATGGCAAGTCTGACAAAGCATACAAATAATCCAGGGGAATAAATAAGGTTGTATTCTCCAGGCTTATTTGTCCTAAAAAAGCCCAAACATTGGCATCCAACTTTGGGATTTTTTGGGGCTATAATTCAGGGCATTAGTTTGGTTTAATTAACATGGCTTCTTCTGAATTGGGCCTGGCTGTGTTGAATTCAGACCCCCTAAACTTGTTCAGCTTGCAGGCCACTCTACAGCTTTCTGATGTTTTTGTGCTTTGCAGTCATTTTCTGCTGCTCCGCTGCCAAGCCTCACAATTAACTGGAATGTACAAACATTTCTCCTGGGTTTGACGGGAGCAGAGACCTGTCTGTGTGCTGAAGGTCATGTGAGAAGTTTCGGCAGGGTGCACTGTCTGAAGCGACAGCCTCTTGACATCCCCCTTGCAACCCAGTGTGCTCATTCTAGATGTTTTTTGACCATAGTTTGGCTGCTCTCAGTGTTTATTTTGGAGCTGGAAACTATACCCAAAAGGAGAGCGGTGTTTTTACTGCCCAGTGGGAGGCTGAGCCTGCGAATCGGATCTGATCTGACTCACCACTGTAGGAGAGAAAACAAGCACATCCTGAGCCTCGATCCAAGTGTGGAGTCCTTACCTAAACCCCCAGCCCCAGGGAACTCCAAGAGCTGGAGTTTGGCAATCCTTGAGTCTCTGAAGCATTATCCAGAGACTTCTTCTCATGCAGTCACATTTTCAGCGAGGAAGCTTCCTATAGCAATAGGGGATGATAAGGATTACTGTGATTTTGCATAATTCTATGTAGTTTGAAGTAAGTTGGTTTGTTTTTTCTTTTCTGAACCCACCATGTTCCCTTTCTTGTTTATTGAGTTTATAATCTTTTTAAATTTTCCTAACACATGAAAGCATCTATTGAAAGATGTAAGGTGTATGATGACTGATCTTGCTAGGAATCATTCACATCTAAGTCAGACCTGCAACAGAGCAGAATAGCTCCAGTGGAAGACATTGCTGCTGACTCACAGCAAAAGAGCCACTCAGGGCTGTGCATCTTGGCTGTCAGACCCTGAGGGGCTGGGGGTGTGGTTAGATTAGAAAATCTCAGTCTTAACTTCTGTCTATGGCTATTCTTTGTGCCAAAGCAGTTTCAAACCTACATAGGAAAATCACTATAAAATCTATGGTGTATTGTTACTGTTGAGCACAGATAATGTTGACTTTGAAAGCAAAGCCTATTCACTTTTCACCGTTGAGAAAAATGATATTCAGAGACAACTGAAACAGAGCTTAAGTGAAGGTTACATGAAAGCTATGAAGTGGGCTCCAAGGAAAAGTGCTATGTTTTCCCCTCTGTTATGGACAAAGGTGAATGAAAGGAGCAACAAGATTAGCAGGAAGTCATATTTTAAAGCTGTAGACATAAGATAATAACTGGTCTAAAAACAGTCTCAAGTCAGCAGTATTAATAATACGCCAGGTTCCTTAAAAAAATAAGAAAGAGTTGCTAATAATAAAATAAAGGATAATAATTCTCTGTTTTTATTGCAACATTTTGCTCTTCTAAGTATGGAAGCTCAAAAGTTGCATGTCAGCAGACAAGCTCTCCACCTGTAGTTAAAAGGGTAGGCTGGTTCCAAGGTGTGATATGATAGACATGTGTAATAATGTATAATATTGCACAGGGGCTATTTTATCTTTCTAAGAGCCATACTGTACAATACTGAACTAGTTTTGCTAGTCCCTCTGATGGATACAAAGTGCAAAGTTGTATCCATATGGCCCTATGGAAGTATAACATCACATTCTTCTAGCTTATACAAGTTTAATGGCACTGAATTAGCATGGGCTGCCCTTTGGTGCTAATTCTTTTTGCACTCAGGGGGTTAAAGGAGCTTCATACTATCCAGATGTTCAGTGGCTCCTGCAAATGAAAGATTAGCAATTTTTGCAACTGCTGCTCTTTCTTCTGCTCCCTTTTTAAAGCTGGTATTTTCCTTAAGAACTTGCTTAGTATCTGATTCAGAGGAATCTCTTCCCTCAGGTAAATCAATCAATAGGCTGCACAAGAAAAGGAACAAAACGTAGAGGAGGTAGGCCTGAGTTGTATTAATTTGTTTACAGGAATTGCCTTCCAGGGACCAATATATTCATCCCAGAGTTTCATTTTCCTCTGTGAAATAGGAATCAAACACAGCATTATTTCAGGGTATAAAAATAAAATAATAAAAAGCAGCTCAAAGTTCTTCAAAACCCTCTGAATTTTTAGTGCTAGTCAATAAGTGTCCCTATTAATTTTTCAGATGAGACTATAGATAAATGACACCAGTATCAGAAATACAGCTCTTAATTCCCACCTGCCACCAACAAGGCATCCTGGAGAGAAATAGGAAAAGTAGCCAAAATTAATTTCAATAAACAAATACTAGCTTCATATCTTCTAAGCCTGTCTTTTGTATACAGAGGTTTACTGAGGTTCCTGTTGCTGCAAGAGCTGTTCAAGCATGGAATAAGTAGAGCTCCAATGAGACAAAACCTTCTGCCTCAGCTGGCATTTTAAAACTTGTTTTCTTGCTGCAGCTCAGTGAGATTTTTTTCTAACCTTAACAGAATTCCTAGATTTCACATCTTGCTCTAATATGTTCTTTTCCAGTGCTCCAGTTATGGTACAGGAAGCAATGAATTGTCTGAGGCAGAAAGCGATGTCGGATGTGTGTTACTAGCGCTGTGACTGTGCTCTGTGAAACTTCCCTAATGAAGACATGCACCAGGCTGCTCTTGGTGCTCTTCCTCTGCCAGACATGCACTGGGAACAAGCTCTTTCTCATGTAGCTCCACCAGCTTCCATTCAAAGAAAACTAGGTGGAGATGGTAGCATCTTGTATCAGTTAAGCCGACTTGGGGATAGGCTGCTAAGTAGTTATTTGCAGAAAGTATTGGCATAAACTTATGACTACTTGAATTAATTTCTTTAATTTAATTTACTAGGCACTGGTGTGTTTGTTTGGTGTTGATTCTCAGCACCCTGAGTGCACTTCCAGCCCTTCCATACTCAGCCACCCCCAGGGCCACCCCTGGGCATGATCCATGAGGATCCTAGATATCATAATCCCCCAGTCTACAAGGGGCAGAGAACAGTTTGGGAGCACTGAGTAGGATAAAAGGAAAGAGGCATTTTGAGGGAAAGGGTTCTTCCACAGCAGAGAACTCAGTTATGGACTTGCAATGATTCCAGCGTGGCCCATCAGAGACGCACCGCTGCAGCCTGAGACACAGACAGGTTGTAAATGGATCAGCACTAGCATGGACCTTAAGCAGGCTGGGGCATGGTGCTCATGAACCAGGTCACACACACACTTACCCAGCATTGCTCCACGAGCAGAGGTTATTGGCAGGGAGACAGCTGTGCTGTGAGGACTCAGAGCTACAGAGAAGAGTAGCTGCAGAACAAGGGAAAGAGCGGGGAGAAAGAAAAGCAGGGGGAAAATAAATACAAAAAAACAAGGATCTTCAATCAATTTCACCAGTGTGAGGATCTCAAGGGATGGAAGAGCTGACTCTCTAGGACTTCTCCTGAACTCTTGTTCCCTCCAAAACATCTTTTCTATGTTAGTGGCTAGCTATGCTCATATATTTTTAAGAGATCCACAGAATTTTATTGTGATGTGCTCTGTTTAGCAGCAATATTTATCACATGTCAGATTGAGGATCAGCCATGGTCCAGCAGCAGACACTTGACCCTTGTAAGCAAAGGTTTGATTTTAAGTCTATATTCCCATTCAACAAAAGTAACTTCTCGGCAAGAGGAGGGCTAACCCTTAGTATATTACCTTCTTCTAACATGACAGATCCTGAAAGCTGCTTTTGTAAACCTCCGGCTTTGGGAAGGTGTAGGGAGCTCTGATGACTGGTTAAGAGTCTTTTACCATTCCAGCACAAGCAGCACTTTATAGATGCAGCAGGAAAGAGTTACAGCAAAGGGGCAGGGAGCAATGGAGAAAGTTAATGATCAGATCGAAGAATCCCACTCTTGAAAACTAATAGCATTACCTCCGTGTTTGTAAGACCTACAAACTCAATCAGAGCATAGCAAGTGGGAGAGTTCACTACCTGGCACCACAGCCTAATTTGGGAATTGTGCAGAACAGTGATGAGAGGCAGGTATTTGGAGGGCACTGAATCAGCAGCGATGACAAACTCACCACAGAGACTTTGTTAATCTATCAGACCAGAGCTGCTGTTGGCCAAGTAGCTAGATCAAATCCAAAGCCCTGTGGGTTGTCCCCAGTAGAGTGAGAAAATCATGATGATCTACTATTTTGGATATAGTTTTTTTTATTTTACAGAAATACATGAAGCCTTGCTTCCCAGAGCATGGGCAGAGAACCAGACAACAGGAGCCTGTTTCAGTTTTTATGGCTCCTGGCTTCTTCCAGTCAGCATTCAGTCCCCAAACTCCCTCTCCAGGTAGCTGTTTCGTTTCAGGGCCACATTAGTAGTACTCTTGCATCTGTCTTGTTTTACCTCACTGACTCTACCCTCAGTTGCTCTGGTCTTTCTTGCTGTTTCTGGAAGACACTGAATTACAGACCAGTGCATCCACCCATGGTTTGCTCTGCCAGCCTCCAGGGACATAGATTGGTTTATAGCTAATGCAGGGTTTGTGCAAATCCTGCTTACTTTTTGGGTTGGGAAATGATTCCTTTTTACCAGATTCCTGATATGACAAAAGTATGTTTGTGTTTTTCTACAGCCACCTGAGAAGAAGGTGAAAGACTTGTCTCATCACCTGAAATTCAGTCCATCTTGTGAGAATAGTCTAAAAGTCTGCACGTTCACTAGATCATTTGCTTTTGCCAGCTGTCTAACGAAATAAGTCCCTTACCCCATAGGAAAAAGTACTTGAACTTCAAGCCAGTGTCAAGGGATGGCATTATATCCATCCCTACCTTGCAGGCTCCAAACACAAATCAAATATTTGCAAGAGTGAATGTTGTCTCTGAAACACCAGGTACAACATGAGCTCTGTCCCATATAACAAGCCTGTGCAATTCAGGAAATATCTTGGGACAATCAAATTCTACAGGGAACTTGTGGTCGCTGGAAAACATCACAACTTCACCTCTTCCCCACTGCTTCTTTCCTCCTCACAACGGGGAAGCCGTTTTCTCTCTCTGACACTCTCTGCCTTTTTATACCTCCCTTCTGTCACTCAGCTCAGCCATAATCCCACAGCACACTGTGTTCCTCGTGTCTAGTTGGCTTCCTTGAGTCTGGCTGGCCTTGGATCACACTGTCCAAGGCATAAAACAACATTGGTGGACACCTCAGGGCAGGAACAGCATCTCTGTCACATCACAGGAATTACTATAATTTAGGCAATAAAAATGAGAATACCCGTAAGGAAAGTCACCTTGGCTGTCCAGCTCCTTCTCTCCTTGAACTCCAGTGGCTTCTTGGCTGTTGAAATAATGTAGCACAGAAAGCTGGTCTCCCAGGCACTGAGTTTCTTCTGCTGGGCTCTAGCCAGCTGCTCTCTTTGCCTGCTTTCTCTCTTCATTGACAATTTATTGGCTGCCCTACACCTGGTTCTTTTTTCCTCTTAAATGTTCTCTTTCCTGGGCAATCCTTGTACTTGACTCAGCTGGCAGTATATTTCCTCGGTGCTTGAGCAAGAGCGTGTCGGCTGCAAGGGGAGAAAAGAGACGTCCCTCGCTGAACCTGCCACGGCGCCACGGCCGCGCCTGTTAACATCAAAATACGGCGTGCTTGGGAAATGAAACTGCTCTTCCATTCCACTGCTACCTCCTGCTTGTACCTTTATACTTGGTTTATTTGGATCATCTCAGAAGGCTCTGGAGGATGGTCTCAAACATCCCTGACTCCCACCTCACCAATGGCCTCTCCTCGCTCTAGGCTCAGAGCTTAGTTTCCCTATTCCCCCTTCCAGTTGATATGCCCGGTGCCTCCCATGGGTATTCATTTCTATGCTCAGCTTCTGAAAGCATGTTTAAAATCACTTTACATTTAAATTAGCTAAGGGCCTTAATGTTTAGATTATGACTAAAGAGCAAGTGGGTTGTAACTCTTTCCTCTCCTTTGAAATTTAACATCTAGATTAAGGAAGGTTGAAATTTTTCCGTCTCCAGCTCTGCCTTCATCCTTTCTCCCGGCAGGTCCTCATGTCTAGCACCGGTAGGAATAAACAGCCTGTCCGTGCTTGGGACTAATCGGGACTGGCCACAGGATGTCAGTATTACTCCACAAACATACGGAGAGTGAGGTGTTTGTTTACAGAAGGCCAGAGTCTGAGCTTTAGCCGTCTGCCACTCAGATTTCTCCAGCCTGCTCAGCTCTGGATTGGAGCTTGAGGAGCCACATCCCGATGCTCCTCAACAGAGCCACAATCCCATGCAGAATTTGACGAGGTGCATTAAGGCACAACTTGCTTGTGCGTGAGTGTGTGCACACATGAGCTTCAGTTTGTCCTAACTTGGATTTCACCTTGGATATGGGAATCAAATGCCTGAAGTGAGCCAAGAACTGCTTGTTTCGAGCCAAAATCACATTAAGCCTCTGAGTATCAAATGGTTCCCTGTAAAACCTTAAATCAGCCCAGGTCCCCTCCAACTCAGACAAGGCTCATAAAACTTAGAGTAAAATTCAGTTTCAAGTTCATAACAAAACCCAAAGGCAGGTTTCAGGTTTGCATTTGGATTTTGTTCTGAATGTTTGTGTAGCTCTGCTCAATGCAAGGTCACAGGCACTGGGTGAGGGAAGGGCTTTTTAAAGGTTTCCATTCTCCAAAACAGAGATAAACATGTGTCTGTGAGCTGGTGCAACCATGGGGTGAAAACTTAAATGCAGCAGTAGATAGAAATGTCTATTCAGGAGAAGTAAATCTTCATCAGTGGAGACAGAAACCAGGCTAAGTAAAATGGTCAAAAGCAAACCTCCCTATCCTGGGAAGCTATCAATGTGTCAGCATAAAGACTCTTAGTCTTCTCTCCCTCTTACCTCTCCAACACCTTCTCCTTTCTTTCTTATTCCTTGAGATGTATGAGCTGCTGTACCTCAGATCTCATGTCTTGGGGAACTCCCTTCCAGGCCAGTAAATTTTATATTCACGTCTTGCTCACAAAACACCGTAGTTCACAAAAGTGTGTCTTCTGATTACAAAATTACTTTGAGTGGTTGAGTTCTGAGAACTTATTCCATGCTTACACCTCACTACATTGAATGCAATTGGTTTGTGGCTAGTGGTTTTTTTCCCTGGGGAAGCGTTTTATTATTTGCAGAAAAAAACCAAACATATGTATGTACAAATACTACTATCTTCTTAATTTGTGCCTTTTTATTTGCTCCCTTTTTGGTAGCACTGGGCTTAATTTTTACCCTTTGGATAATGAAGTAGCTAAAACACCAGGGGTAGTGATATCCTATTCCTCTATAAAACAGGATTGTTTTTCTCAGTATTGATTCAGGAATGCCTGTTTTGCAGGACTGGTGCCATGAGGCAGCAGGTGACTCATGTGGAAGAGAGACATGTACAGAAGATCATTTTAGATAAACCTGTCTTAAAATATCCTACCAGGGCAGACTGCATGAAGGTTAGGTACATTATTTTGAGAACCAAACTTCACTGGTTTGGCTGTGGTGGTCTAAGATCAATTGGACAAAGACTATTAGAAAAATCTAGAAGAGGATTTCTTTGGTTTCTGTGGAGTAGAAATATAAAAATTTATAAAAGTGGAGAATTTCTACCATGTCAAAGGTGAAGAGTTTCCACCTCTTATTTTGTGTTTGTCTTTTTCTGTAGTCTTAATGCCCTCTTACCAAGTCCCATGGGCTTTAACAATAAACCTAAGGCCTTGTCATTTGCTGTTTAACTTGAAAGACTCTTGATTGGGACTTTGCCTATTTATCTGCTGCTTTTTGCACTGCCTCCTGCCACCAAAAGATAGAAGGAAACATTGTTCAACTAAGACTTCTTTTCCAATTCCAGCTTCCAGCAAAAAAACAATGGGCCAGAAAGGTGACTGCTGCCTCTAGGGAAGAACTGCTACTCCAGTCTGGCAGAATTACAACTGTCCACCTGAATCTGAGTGTAAGCAAGCTTCTGTGTTAATCTCCCTGCTCTCTGTTGCTTTGTGTGTCTGCTTAGGCACAGAAGTTGAGCTATCGAAACAGCTACAGCAGGTGAGAAACCTGGAGCTAGGCTGCTCCAAAGGTACATAGGTAATGACCAAAGGAAGCAGCTGTTGATGCATTTAACAAGGTAGATAAGAGCTTTGTATTTTTCATGTTATTAAGTCTAGGAAAGAATTTGTAACATAGAACTGGCTGCCGTCTGGTTCCATTTGCACTGAAACAGCAGAAGTGGCATTACCTTGCCCTTAGAGCTGGGTAAAAAACTAGCTGGCAAATACCTGTACTGAACTATGTGCTGCCATGGCTGTATTACTAACACCACTGGAGACAGACAGCTTAAAGCCAGCTAGAATATGTCTCACGATCTCTCTTTTCATGTCCTCAGCCTACCTTGCCTTTGCTCCACAGATGATGCAGTGCTACAGGTCCATACAAATGGCTTTGTTTCAGTTCCCCCCACTCCAGTACCAGTTTAGTGCTGACAGCAGGAGGGCTCCACAGCACTCTTTCCAACACTCTCTTCAAGTGATGGCACATCCCTACAGGGAGGCACACAACACGTGCTCATCCCACAGCACACACCCATTATTCTCTGTGCAGATATGGAAGGCTGTGGTGGGCAGCACAAAGACATTTGGCACACAGCCAGCTAACGTTTCCATTGTTTAAGAAAATTAGTTGTAGACATACCTGTGGCTCAGGTAATAGGCAGATCTATGTCTCATTGTTATCAGACAGTAACAAATTATTCTGCAGGCACCATCATGGTGAGTTACATCACCTGGTCAGATCAGAGCACCATCAGTGTAATCCACAAGCCCAGTAGAGCAGGCTGCTCTATTTTTGTGTTTATCTCTCATTCTCTGATGCAAGCACTTCCTGTAACAAGAATGTTCATCTAAGGCACGCGGTCCCCAGGTCTTTATCCATGTCTTGCATTTAATCCCATGTCCCTCGTTACTGAGCTGCAGCTCTCAGAGCAACAAAGACGTGGATGCATCCAACAACATCCAACCCTTTCTGTCCAGCCCCATGGATGATACCACCAACCTAGATCAGACTCAGAAGCCATAATTTTAATGACTTGCTTTTGTTATTCCTATCCACATGACACAAAAAGCTCAGTGTACACCACCATATCAAGATGCTTCTGAGACCTTATTCCTCCAGAGACAAGCATGGCAGTTCAGGTTAGAAATCACTGTGCTAAAACCAGTTGAGTAGAGCAGAGACATAAAGAAAATTAGACTTGCACTCCTGCAGTAGTTGCTGAGCTACACTGGGTACTTTCTGTTGTGCCTTTAGACATGTGCCATGATATTTGAGTTAAACATCTTCTTTCTTCTGTCTATTTTAGACCCCTGTCTGTGTTTTACACCTTCAAACTGCTACTAATCTTCACACAGATACTAATGTACATTTGAATGTTTGTGTCCTAGAGGTCAATAAGGAATAAGGACACCTGCCAAATATGGTACTCTCTGTCCTGTCTCTTTTGGCTTTGGGACAAGCAGAGCTGCTCTGAGGTACCAGAAGAAAGCACAGCAAGGTTTTTTTAAAATCAGGCTGAAAGCACACATGGTTAGAGTGCCTTCAGGTGGCACTTCAGGATGTAAGAGTTGAATTGATTTTCTTTAGTTTAACCATTCAAGTCACAAAATGGTTTAAGTACAATTGTAATAATTTTATTATGTATCCACTAGATGGTAGCCTATCCTTATCCTTGCCATTTATCAATTCCATAAAGACATTCTATACAATGACCAGTGATCCATTCCATCTCAAGAAATCTCATTGTGTATATTCCTACTGTCAAGGAGATACTTGCCCAGTGGAACCCAGCACATGAGCAGGGAAATGCACCTTGTAAGAATTCCTCCTTGTCAGAAATGCATTTGCCCACAGTCCCAGTTCATATCCGGTGCAGGTTTTAGTGACTATTTGGAAGTATCCAAGCAGTTTAAAACTATATGATCCTGGCATCTGCACTTATATTTTTGTTATTATTTCAAATTCAGAGCAGTCATTCACATTGGTCAACAATAGTTTTCCTGCTTACACTGGCATCTAAAATTATGATATTTTCTAATCTTAAGAAAGCTTATCTAGGGCATGATTAGTCTTTTACTAAAGGTCAGACTCTGTACAGAAAACCTAAGAGGTTTTTCTGCATAACATTTTGAAAAGAGGTAATCAATAGTGGGTCAATGTATAAGTCTTCCTCTCAGCCTTCCTGAAAAAAATCAGGATAATAATGAATTTTTGTGCCTCCTAAGCAAAATTAATTTCTTTGATCTATTTTTTCCTAATACATATAAGAAAGGAGAGGGAGAAAGGGAGAAACATACATTATTAAGAAGTACCATCCCTCTTCACAATGGTATCTATGTACCAACAAAGATAAATACAATCACTGAGGACCTTAAAGGAGAATTGAAAACAAAAATTACAGTGTTTTGTGCTGTGTGTGGCACAAACTGGCTGAAATAAAAGCATGCCACGCAGCAGCTTTCTGCCTCTAATCTCTGTCCTCGCAGTGCTGCCAGGTAGGAGGTCGCAGAGAGCAGCAGGTGTTTGACAGACATTTCACTTTAATGACATTATATCAACATGCCACAAAATGTCACAGTTGCCTTTAATTAGCTGCATAAGCATTTTATGCTCATATATATATACATATATACTATATGTATGTATATAAATATATTTGCAGCAATTCCAGCGGCCCCTGTAAGGGACTCCAGATGTGTCTGAAGATCAGTACTCACCAAGGCAGTTGACAGATTCAGACACTGAGGTTGAAGGCATTCAGGTGAAAACCCAGGACAGAAGACATCTCTGAGAGCCAGCATGAGCCCTGACTTCTGTCCAGCATAGAGAGGTGACCATCAACCATTACAGTGTGGCACAGATTGCAGGCTATTCTTAGCCTCAAAAACACACTGACTCAACACAAGGATATTTCCAGTGCTTTTGTGTCATGAACTTCTCAACTAAAACTTCTTAAAAAAATTAAAATTAACACAAGCCTAGTTGGCAGGATTCCTGTGTGCGGATCTGGAAGTACATTTACACCCTAAATTGTTTTTACTCAGCAACTGAAAATGCTTCCCTAGTTTCTGCATCTCATTTGTATGATACGCGGCAGTTAATAGAACACTTAGGAGAGTTATTAAAAATGCTCATTCCATACCATCTTTGCCATTTTTATATTATACAAAGGGGAGTGAAGTGCAGTAATGCAATACTAAAGCCCTTCAGAGTTCTTACTACTGTACTTTTCCTGCTTGGTTCATGTACCAGGAGTTCATATAATGTGGTCTGAAGGAAAAGGAAGGAAATCTCATAAGGAAAGTCTCTTCTGACTTAAATTTGTGCTTGGTCATTCTCTCAAGACCAGGTAGAAAGGAAGCTAACCAGAAGCACAGGTATTTTTCAGCCTATCTTCAATCCATTATCACAGGGGAGCCACCAGCATCACTGAGAAGCTCAGCCTTGGGCAGCCCTGGGTCTGCATTGGAGGTGGCTGGAACTGGCTCTGCCCCACAAGGCAGCAGCTTCTGGTCTCATCTCACAGACACCAATCCTGAAGCTGCCCTGCCACAATAACCTTGCCACACAAATCAAATATATTTACATCTTCAGCACATCAAAGAAACCTCCACATATTTCTACATTTATGGTGGCTCACCCTACCAGACTAAAAAGATGCCTAGTTGCTCTCCTCTGATGTAGGCCTTATAGTTCTTCCTGGGTAATTCACAGTCTGGAGGACTGTGTCCTCCACATCTTACATCCCCGGCAAGCCATATCAAAATCCCAGAAGAAAATAAAATGGAAAAATGCAGCCAATTGCAAAATGTTCTCATCAGTTGTTAAATTTTAAGTGCTAATATCTGACACTAGAAAATGGAAGACTGTGTAGTGTGATCTCAGACATTTTGTACTGGCACAGGAAGAATGCAAACACGCTGATGTTTAAGGAAAAATCCCCAAGCAGCACTGTTGATCATTTAATGCAAAGATCTGCTCAGAATTTAATTGCCATTAAACGAAAAATAGGTGAGCGCTATCCTGATTTTTAAAGAGAGAAAAAGAAAGTAGGGATTACACAGTCCCACAATAAGCATCAATAACGCTCTTGCTGCAGCTACAGCATTTTGTACACCCAGTTTTGGAAAGGATACAGCAGAGGCAGGAAACAAGATGAATAGGAGCCTGATATGGTTTTGATATGAAAGGAACCAAAGAGAATGGGACAGTTTAGTACAGGGAGATGAATAGGAACAGGCAAACTGCTGTACTTAGTGTGTTATAAAGCAGGAAAATGAGATGCTCATAGTTATCACAGACTACATTGAACTATGCTGAAAGGTTGGTAAAAGAAAATACCTTCTGCATACCCTGCAAATAGTCCTGTTGTATCAGATAATATCAATCTTAAGCCCTAGTATGATCCAAAAGAAGATGCTTTGGAAAGTCCAGCTCCTGATCTGAATCTGAATTTTATAGCTAGAATGAACTTGAATGTATCTGTTAAGAAGTATTGGCTTGTCAAAAAGAGAATATATGTGGCAGAAATAAGCATTCACAAATGACATCTGTATTTCATGCTTATCTGCTTCTCTGCACTATACATGAAGGTCATAGTTCCCACTTAACGTGACAACACTTACTGAAGAAGTCTGGAAAGAGAATGCCATTTCAAAGGAAACATTTTCTCTCGACAGTTACAGTAGCTATAGAGCAAAGCATAGTTAAAGACTTACAGTAATTTCATGATTATAAGCCGCACTTCTGGACATCTTGGGTTACAATACAGAGTGTGATAAAAGGTATCTATTCTATCACCATCTGTTGAGGGTGGGGGCAGTGATCCTTATCTCAACGGCAGATATTCTGCTAATGGGTCATCAATTGAAACCAGGCGGGGCATTGTTCTTTATCTTTTCACAACCCTTCCTTCCTCCAGCAAGTCATTTTCTGTTCATGGCCATTGAGTCCCACTGTGTGACTGATAAAATTACTGCATCCCATTGGAAGTTGCTCCAGCCAGGGGGAAGAGCCCAACATTTCTTACCAAGATAAAAACAGAGGTTTTGGGACACTAAGGGAGCCCCTTTCTCCACTGGACTCCAGAGGAAAACCGGATTTCTCCACATCATCACTGGACCTTTAGAGGGAAACTGCACCTTCTGCAGGAGCACTGCTCCAACTGAATCACATCTGTCACTGCAGGAGGACTGCAACCACCATTTAATGGGACTGCTACCAACACCCTGCCTGACAGGGTGTCAGGTTGTACTCTGACTTTGTCAGGGTTTGGAGTTTGTTTCTTTGTAGTACTGTGTTTCTATTTTAATTTCCCTAGTAAAGAACTGTTATTCCTAATTCCCATATCTTTGCCTGAGAGCCCCTTGATTTCAAAATTATAATAATTTGGATGGAGAGGGTTTACATCATTTCAAAGAGAGGCTCCTGCCTTTCTTAGCAGACACTTGTCCTCCAAACTAAAACAGCAACTTTCCATTCTTTGACATATATAAGCTGCACCTGATTATAAGTCTCACTCCAGGTTCAGACCAAAATTTTAGTCAAAGTGGTGCAGCTTATAATCGTGAAATTACTGCCTAAGAAGGGGTCCTTAGGAGTAGAACCTGTTCTTTAAATTTATGTCTTATTGTAGGAAGCTGCAGAAGCGATGGTGGGCACGACGATTGGGACAGACAGAGAGATCTCTAAAGCCAGGTCTTGGAACTTGTGGCTTATTGCAAAGGGCGTGGGTGAAAGGGCCCTGCCTGGAGCTGCCAGCTGCAGCTCGGAGCAGAGCAGTAAGAGAGTGTGGGGTAACAGAAAGATGTAAGAAGGTGGTAAGAGAGAGAGCTCAGAGAGAGAGTTCAGAGGGCTAAGAGTTCTAAGAGAGCAAGGTTCCCATTACAATACAATAAATCTTCTTCTGTGTTGAATATTCTAATTTCCACTAACCAATCTAAACATATACAAATCCTATAGCATTTACATACAGCCTATAAGAATCATTACATTACCATACTGTGTTACACTATAAACCCTAAAAACTACTCTTTGGACCCCTTCTGCCAAGCTAGCAGGGTCTTATCTGACCTTTGGAACTGATTGCAAGCAGAGGGAATTGTTGAGTCAAGAGGGAATTACTTTCAGTTACTTTCAGTTAACTTTTCTAGTCATTTAGTAACTAAAGTTTGGTATCTCAAAGATGGCTTTCATTTCAATCTCGCTTATAGTTTCCATATTCTCAAAATCTTTTGCCAGGCAATCATATTTGTAAGGTTTTCCTGTTTCATCTTTCCCAACATCTTATTTAATCCAAAATACTGTAGAAGGGTCAGCAAGGCCTAAATCCCAGTGCTCATGCCAACCCTGACAAGTAGAAACAGCAGTAGCAGTGCAGCAGCAGCAATGCAGGGTGGACAGCTGCATCCCTGTACTCAGTGGATGCCCATTGATCACACCCAGAAGAACCCACATCAACAAGAATGTTCACCTTTTTAAAACAGAAGCCCAGTCCCCCTTCCTTGTGTGACCTCTCACCCAAATGTTGGTGTGTTAGCAGGACTGCACAGGAGCATCCTCCTAGCAGTGAATCAGCAAAGATGGAATGCAACCAGTGGCTTGGATTAATGATCACCACAGTGGGGCAAAAGCAAATCCCCAGCGCAGACAAGCCCCAGCTGAGATCTACGGGGCATTCAAACTGGGCCAGGATGATTTATTGGTAAGGCAGGTCAGTCAGCTTGAAATTGATTTTGTTTTCTAGTCTCTTAAACACTTCACATTCAGACAGGTGTTAGCTCCATAACCAGAAGGTGAGTTTCATTTAATAAAAATAATTCATTTAATAAAAATAATTTGCAAAATATTTTCCTGCAACACGAAAGCTTGGAAGAAACTAATTTCTATGCTTATCCTTAGATATAGAAACTTTCACCAGTTGTTCATATAATATGAAGGGCAAAAATTCCAGCATCACTGGCAGGAGGATTTTTTAAGGTTGCTTTTGATCCTTGGGGGGGCTAATGATCATTAAATAATGACATATAAACCCAAACCACATTGTGCAGGATAATCTTTCTGCAACCAGGCAGTTACATCCACATAACATAGTGATGTGACTATTGATTACATTATAGGCTAAGCCACAGCTATTTAATTAATTTCTGTTGGGGTCTACTGGGTAATTTGCTGAGGAGTGCTCTGCAGGAAGCACTCTAGCAGCTTCTATGTGTTGGCTTCAGGGCTGATAACTCTGATAGTGACCAGCAGCTGTTCCTCAGGAGACTGGGATGATGTGAGAAAACACAAGACCTCTTCAGGACATCTCATGTCTTGGTGCAATCTGGGTAAGATTTATTCATGGGCCAAATCAAATTGACGGGGTATCTCTGGTTTCAGCACTCACATCTTCTGCCTCCAGTGGTTCCCCACATTCCCTGCTTGTCTGTTACTCCTCACATGGTTATCTCACTTTCTATTCCCACCAAAGTGTGGAAGTGCTACTCCATACAGCACCTTATTATATACATTCCCATGTTACAGGTCAGGAGGTGCTGCCCCGTAGTGAAGGTGCCTAAGCCTGTGCAAGTGCCTTGACCCTATTGATTTCAGCAAGATTTATTAACTGAAGCCATGCAAAAATCCATGCAGGGTTTTTGAGCTGCAGGTATTTGTGCTAAAATCTCACATTTCGATCATCCAGTCACAACCTCTCAGCTCCTGTCTTAAATCCTTCAGGGGTTTCCATTAGAATCATCTACATCTTTGGTTTTAATTTCATTAAGAGCCTTGAAGGGCTGCCCTCGAGCACTGTACTCTTGACAGATCTGAGCAGGTTGGTACCAATTTCATGTGTCCACCTGGCTGTTTCTCATGGTGCAGACATTCATCCCCACCTCACCTTTTTATGTGACTCAAAAAGCGGTCTGAGTGCCCGTCAGCAAGGTGAACACTACATAAAGGCCACTCAAAGAGCAGTTAGTAAGGGTACCTGTGCTACCCAGTGCTGCTTTTCCAAGATGTTATCACATCTAGAGATGTTATCTCTAGAAACCTAGAGACAACTGTGTGATGGCACAGGGATGGAGGACAGGAGCACTCTTTTCCTCCTGGAAAGTTGTCCCAGTGTGGAGAAACTATGTATGAAGGAGGTCTTAGAGAGAGAGAAAATCGTAATTTTAGGTATTTGGTGAGGGTTTGCTTCAAATTCAGGATATTTTTCCAGCAAAAGCCTCAGTAGTTGAATGGTTTGATAAGATGCATCCCATGCAAAAGGCAACATTCACTGCAGTATGGAGAGGGAACAGATATGCACACCACCCTGCACAGGGTACTGGACCAGGTGGTAAAAATCACCATTCAAATCATCTTAGGCAGCCAAGGAAATGGCAGACAGATTGTCCCCAGGATCTGAGCAGGACAGTGTCTGTGCTGCACAAGAGGGAGGAGGCTCTCACTGGTATTTAGAGAGGTGCCAGTGCTCTATTGCAGGGGATAGTTGAAGGTTTGGACCGGTTACCACGTGAATTTTCCTTTTTTTGTGGTACAAAGCAGTGTTCCTACATCCTGGAGGGGGTTGGACACCCGTTGGCACCCTGTGAACAGTCAACAGCTCTGCTGGGCCATTGCCAACCCCATTCTGCCCCGGGTGCTGCAGGGGAAGCGTGGGACACCAAACCCAGGGCTGCACACATAACCCAGACTAAGGACTGGGGATGCTGAGGAAAAACATGTTACTAGAGTGAGAGCCTTCTGTGCTGCCCCAGCAGGAGCTCAGCTGCTCTGGACCCTCCCTGGGAGATATTTGGATACTAAAACGACCTACCATCAGAGGTTCTAAAAATTAATGCTTGGGCTGTGTACCTGAATCCAGAGGAGCTTCCCGTGTCCTGGGCATGCAGAAAGTCTGTGGTGGAGCTGGGGATTGATCCTGAATCTCAAACTGGAATGACTGAAACAGTTTTCTTCCTTCTCAACTCACTGGAGACAAGATAAAAATGAGTTTCAGACTTGTCATTTAGTGCTCAGGCAGCCCCTGAGTTGTCGTAGATTTAATTCAGGTACACCGATAGTCCAGAGAATAAATTGCATCAAATATCTAGGGCTACTGAGGGAAGGTAGCTGCCATTTTTGCATGTTTATATGGATTAAAAAAATACAAAATTTCACAGGAGAAATTTGGTAAAGCTTTTCTCCTTTCTTCTTTAGGGGAAAAAAAAAAAAAAAAGGTCAATTTTTATCTGTCAAATTTTCCTTCTTGATTTTTAATGTGATTTTAAATGGATTATGCAGACTTCATCCCAGGCATGCAATAATTATTCTGTCAATGAACAACTTACAGCCAGGGCATTTAATCAGGAACTTTTCACATACACTCATTTTCAAATACATAAATAAATAATCTCAGAAGCAGCAGAACTCAGTATTAGTAGCTGAAATACACTTGCATATTTCTGAAGTTCACAGTCCCGTTGCCTGAGGAAAGAGCAAGAGAGTGAGAAACTCTCAGTGAGAGCTGAGAAATACTGAATTGGTTGGAAAAGCAGCTTCTCCCCCCTTGGTATTAGTGCTTGCAGTGACAGCACCCAGCAGAGCTTGGCTTTGGTACCAAAAATGGCATTAAAATGTGATTGCAAATGTGACCAGCTTGACACATGGACTTATACTTTGGGGTTGTTTTTTTTCAGGACACAAAAGAAGAACCCTTTACTGAACCAAGCTGAAATGAAGAGCCCATGGTCCATGGTCTAGGCCAGCTTGGAAGAAAGAACATGCCTAAAAGCCATGTGGTATGAGAGGCCCCCTTTTATATTCACTTATCACCAGCTACATAATGACTAGTTAAATCCTCATGGAGGAAACAAACACATAGATTTTTTTTTTTTCTGGCAGCTGAAGTGAAATTTTATTGATTTGACAGCTTTTCAGATAAATCACATACAGATCTAGAATGCAAGATTTCCGTGACAAAAACTACAGTTTGAAAGAAACTCAGACAACTCCATCAATAGCAATTGATAGAGCTGAATATCCAGAGGGAATGTATAAAGTGATAAAAAGCTTTTGGCAGGAGCAGGTGGAGGCTGGGTCAGATGATTGCAAGTTCCCTGCAAGGAATATGTGATAAATGTAGATTTCAAAATGCCTCTGAATGTGATTGTGCACAGAAGTATGCTGAAACAAAGAACTGGAGCTTTTCTAAAATTTAAAAATTTTATTTCATCAACAAGTATTTGCTTGTTTGTTCAAAAGGGAGAAGTGGAGTGGCCCAATATTGCCCATAAATACTTAGAAAAGAGTCTGAAAATAAGTCCTGGGGGTGTCAATATGGACATTTGTAAGTTTTGTATAATACTGTGCAAGAAGCACAGTGGAATGGAGAAGATAGGTCCTACATGGAAGAGCTTATACTGACCAACTGGGTTTGGGACTCCTTTTTCTTTGCTATTTGACCTCATAACATCTATAAATGCAAAATCCAGCTCCATTGTTACTATTATCACAACAGTACCATAATTTACTCTTTGATCTAAAATTCTTGCTTCGTGGCTGCTCCAAGGAACGATGCTGAGGTGGAGCAAGCAGGCAGAGTCTCTCACAGGACATGTGTGACTGGAAGCCAGAGCCAGCTCCTCAGTCTGCTCCCCAGGGCAGACAGTTTAAACAGACCTTGTGTATGAAAACAAATAACAGTTTCAGGAAGCTGAAAGTAGATGGTGTCTCTTGGTTCATTAGCTCTAGCCCACAGCTCTCTCAGATACTGCTGCCTTCCAGAAGCTCATCAAGTGCCATCTTCCAGTCTGCTAGGATTTTTTACTTCATTGTTAAAGAGCTGGTCCAGGACCTATTTTTGCTAAACCCCTTTCAGTGTGTGTGTGTGTGCGTGTGTGTGTGTGTGTGCGTGCGTGTGCGTGTGTGTGTGTGTGTGTGCGTGCTTAACTCCCTCCCAGCTTTCATTTTCTGTGCACAAGAAAGTCAAAATCTTCCAGTCTTTTTCATAGCAAAGAGCTCCCACACTCTTCATGTCATCATAGCACCCATTCACAACATGTTTTTAGGCTAAGTTCTTCCTTCTTGAGCTGGGATGACCCAAAATGTGTGCAACATTCCGGTTTAAACCCCTTTCACTATTTATAAGAACTTGTTAATAAACAGCAGTTTATCCAACTGATGATTTGATGGGGAAGACAAGATATTCTCTCAGTTCCCAAAGGCTCTTGGGTCATTTCTTGCTCTAAAAAACACAACCAAGAATATATGGCAAGACCATTGGTGTGTAAATAATTACAACACCCTCACTGCTGGGCCTTTGAGTTTGCATTTTTGGTTAGGCTGATTGCTCATTGAAAATACATGGACTTATTTCGGGAGAGGTAATGTATTCAATGACAGTTCTGAACTCATGGATATATTCCCTTGATCTCTTTTTAGTTTAACCTGTGAGAAAATGAGTTTTCTATAATGATCATGTTTGATTATCTGTCAATATTTGTATAAGTTTGTACAACAGTATGCTGACCATGGAAAACTATTTATTATGCCCATAATTATTAGGTTAATATTAATTAGCCTTCATGGTAAATTAAGATCTTCCCCCCAGTTAGTGCCACACTGACACCATCTCAAACATAGCAATAACTTACAATTAATAACAAAGAAACATTGTCCATCTAATGTGGGGTCTCCAAGCAGGGAACCAGACAACAAACTGTTCCAAGCTTGCTTGCTTATGATATAAATAATGATGCTTTTACCCCTCAATTTCTTTTCCTTGTGTATTCACTTCTTGCTTTCTGTCCTTGCATTTTAAGATGATTGGGGCATCACAAATTACATCAACAAGTAATTTGGCCCAACAGATGTGTAACTGCAGACCAAAACTGTCAGTACAAGAGCCACACTATTCATCTCTTATTTTATGCAGCACATTTTTTTCTATCTGCATTTTGGTTTAGTCTGATTCAAAGCACCAAAAATGCTAAGATCTGGCATAAGCCACAGTTTTCCCATCTCAATCAGCAACAAGTTCCTCTTTCTCTAAAAAATGCAGTTGGACATTTTTAGAATTTTCTGCCAAACATTTTGTTATTTTGTATTGTGGTTTTTCATGAGTAAATAATTTGGGGAACATTGGGCATCTCTTTCTTCCTTCTTGAAATACTGTGGAAGCTTGCTGACATTTTGAAGCAAAGCAGCAAGAAGTGTTGCTCAACAGTAGCTTATTCCACAGAATTCACTTAATTTACTTGAAATCTTCTCAAGGATTTGTTCACCTAATTGGTAACATGTGAATATATCTTATTAGACATTTGCTTTTTGCCATTAGATGTCGAACACTTTTTGATAGCCACTGTCGCACAGGGTAATGTTTGTGTGCAGTAAATGGAGGCCTAGCAATTGCATATCATCCTCTACCCCAGAGAAACAAAAAATGATGATTCCTGATGCACACAGATGCTTTTTATCTTCAGGGAAATACCAAGCAACTCTCTTTGCACCAGCCTCTGATGCTGTTAATGTTCATAATTACTATATGTTTTCATAATAGCATATTAAGTTTTTTTCTTCTCTATTAGCATTTTCATTAGCCTTTGTTTACTTCCTAAAATGAACCTGAGTTCATTTTAGTTTGCTTCCTTGTTTTCTTAACTTTTTCTCATACTAGTAATTACAAACAGGTTGTTTTATTTTAGTCTGGAATGTTAGCAGACTTAAGCTAAGTTCTCTTTAAGGCTAGGAGCTGTTTAAGCAAGTCCTGCACTTGTCTCTCAACAGCCCCATGACACATTGCTACAGGCTGGGGGAAAAGTGGCTGGAAAGTTCTCAGTTAAAAAAAAAAAACTGGGGGTGCTGGTCAACAGCTGGCTGAAAATGAGCCAGCATGTGCTCAGGTGGCCAAGAAGGCCAAAGGCATCCTGGCCTGTATCAGGAATAGTGCTCCCAGCAGGAGCAGGGCAGTGATTGTCCCCTTGTACTCAGCATTGGTGAGGACACCTTGAATATGCTGTGTCCAGTTTTGGACCCCTAACTACAAGAAAAATACTGAGATGCTGGAGTGTGTCCAGAGAAGGCAGTGGAGCTGATGGAGGATTTGCAGTACAAGTCAGATGAAGACAGGTTGAAGGGGCTGGGGTTGTTTGGTCTGGAGAAAAGGAGGCTCAGTGGGGATCTTACCACTCTCTACAACCACCTGGAAGGAGGGTGTAGCAACGTGGGGGGCAGTCTCTTCTCCCATGTAGCCACAAGGGAAGAAGAAATGGTCTCAGGTTGTGCCAAGTGAGGTTTGGATTGGATAGTAGAAAAAATTCCTTCCCAGCAGGGTTTGTTGAGCTTTGGAACAGATTGTGCAGGGAAGTGGTTGAGTCATCACCCCTGGAGGTACTTAAAAGATATTTAGATGTAGCATTGGGAACATGATTCAGAGGTGGACTTGGCAGTGCTTGGTTAACAATTGGACTTGATGATCTCAGAGGTCTTTTCCCAACCTAAATTATTCTGTGATCCAAAGTGTTGGCTGAGTGGTGCCACCTCTCTGTGAATCTAGAGGGGCCAGAGGTTCAGAGGTTGTAAAGTATGTGTGTCACTTGCCAGGGTCAGGCATCCAGCAACAGGTAAAAGTCCTGTACAATCAAGGCAGGGTGATGCATGTCCAAAGATTACATCTGCACAAAAGGCTGATCTCAGGAAGATGTTCCCGTTCATATCTAGACTTCATTGTTTATAAAAAGAAGACCAAAGAGTGAAAACAACCCCTTCCTTCTAAGGCATCTAAATGTAGGATGAATTTAGGTCATTTTCTTTGCATCGTCAAGACATATCCAGTGGTATATCAGATGCACCACGCAAGCACCTTGTGGAAGCCTCAAGAGTTAATGCAAACCCAGGAGCTTACATATGAAAGCAGTGGGAACATTCAGAAAGACAATGTTTCAGCCTATCAGTCTTGATAAAGGCCACGATGGGCAAAAATGTCAGCTTTATGTGTGTTCCAGCCACTCTCAATCAATCTACTTTTGTAAGTAGGTTACAGAGTGTGTCTTCCCCAAAGCCTTGAAGGCTTTAAATCTTGTGCCCAGAGTGATGCCATTATTTTCATGATAAAATTGATCCAGGCAGACATCAACTTTCATTTTCATGGTACCAGACTGGTGGGATTGTACTTTTCAGCTCAATGATTCTAGAAATTCACATTGCAGTGGTGATGTATTAAATTGATTCTCCTTTGCTTTATATATCACTAACACTGCACAGGGGAAGTGATTTTTTTTCCCTTTCTGCCCACATTTGGCATGATGTAACTGAATTGCTCAAAACCAGGGGAATTTGATAATCTTTCCTCAAGGTCTTACAGTGAATGCAATTAGGGTTTTCTAATTCAACCATTGTATTATTAAATGTGCTGAAAAGGATTCAGTGACGAAATGAGAAAAATTGCATTTTAAGGCCTGATGTGTAGTATTCCTTCCCTGTTTCCTTTTTTATTCTCACATTTGGTTCTGTCCCTTTTTTACTCTTGAAAATTCCACCACCTCTTCTGTAGTCTCTACTGCTATCATATGCTGTATTTATATCTCGACTCATGAATGCTTTTTTGTCTCCTCATCTTTTCCTACTTCTCTCTCAACACTCATACCACTTGTTCATCTCAAGCAGACTTTATCTGCAAGTTGTCCTATCCTTGGCCTCTTCACCACCTATAACTTGCTAAATCCTCAAACAGGAACACAGTCGTGGGCATCACAAAAGTGAACTGCAGGACAAAATCAGTGCACAAGAGAAAATGGAAGGAAACCTGCAGCAGTTAAGAACATCTGCTCAAGGGAGCAGACACAAGGTTCAAGGACAGTGTTGTCCAGTTTGGTGGTTACTTTTCATGCCAAGCAGCATGCTGGAGTGGACAAGGCAGAAAGCAGCTCTCAACACTACCAAAGGTCTCAAAGCCCCTGGGCATCTTCAGGCCATCAAACATTTCTGATTTATATCCATCTGCTTGTTAGACATTGAAATAACCTCTTCTGTGACATACTCTGACCTTGAAGAATTTACCCACAGATTTAAACCTTCACAGATCCACAGGGAGTCGATCAATGAGTGCTGTCACCCGCAATTCCATTCTATGTAACAGATTCCTTCTCAAAAAAAGATATTTCATTTTAAATCAATTTTGTAATTTAGCAATTAATTTTGTTTTAAAAGTTTATTTTTTCAACTTTCCTGGAGTATTTTGTAGACATAAATACCCACTGCTATATTTATATGCTAGTGTCATAGCATCTTCATGCATCCGTGATACCTAAAATTATTGTCTTTGTTGCAAGGAGAATAGCATTCACTTTAAATCCTTGAGGCATTGAGAGCATTTCCAGGGAATGCCTTTTGGTTTCTGCAGAACCCTGCTGCTTCCATCTCTATCAAAGTCTGTGACAGTTCTCCTGAGGATTTGCTTCTGCAGAAACACAGGTGTTAATTCTCAGCAACTCTGCATGTCCAACCTGCTGTGAAAATTACAGAAACTCAGAGCTGTTCTAATTTCTTCTGTGCTTCCCACTGCCTCTGAGGGAGAAGCTCTCCAGCATTGTCCCATTTCTTCTCCCTGTTCCCTTCCCTGATGACTCTTGGACTTTACAAGGGAAATAGAAGTCATAAGGATGCGTACCTACCAAAAACACTCTCTGAGTGCAACAGCTACATCCTACTGTGAAGATCCACTGCCAATAAAGCCCCTCAACATAAGCAAGTTAATACAAAGATTCCCTAGAGTAGCAGAGTCTCAAGTCCATTTTCTTCATAGAAATAATTGTTTAATTGGCTTGGGAAAGTGTGAGTAGATGCTGATGTTCAGTTCTGAAAGGGTAAGATGGAAAATTCCTTTCCTTATTGAACAAAGTTTCAGTTATTAGTGCAGATCTCTTATGCTTGTCTGAAACACAGAGGAAGATTAGAGTGTTATAAGCATTTCCCATTTCACTAGCTGTGTACTGGAGTTTCATAGCTAAACTTCTCCAGCATAATTTAAATAACACTGGAATATCAAAACAAAATAAGCTTTCCTTCCCAGGGCCTCAGAATGCCTGAAAGTCTAGATCCAAACTCATAATATCAAGAAGCTTAAATGTGGCCACGTTATCGATTAAAAGTGGAATTTTTCTCGTGTCACTCCCTAAGTCTGGTGGCTGCTTAGGTGCTATCTAATATACAGAAGTATTTGAGTGGGAAACCTTTGCATCAGGATTGCAGTGAGCATTATCTATCATGCTTGAAGCAAGTCCATTGGCACTTGAGTCTTTTCAGGCCATTCCAAATTAATATTGTTCAAATTAAGGACTCCTGCTGATTTATTGGTAGGACTATTCTTATCAGTCATATACCAGACTCCATGCTGATGCTTTCAACACCCAAAGCCTTCCCATTCTCTGGAATCTCTGCCTTTATCTCACTTCTAAACTAACAGTCTTCCTTCTGCTAGCCCTTTCTTTCATCCTGTTTTCCTTCAAATTTCTTTTTCCTTCCCTTTCTGTTTTCTTTCTTAACCTATTAAAATAGAAATTGGACTAACATGACATTTACCTCTGCTGTTACATGTATCTTCGTTGTGGTCCACATCCCTTCCCAATACTGTACCTAGATTGTTTTTTTACAGATTTTTGGCATAGATTCTGTTCCACTGTCTGGGCAATGTAGCACAATAAGGCCTGATTTTTAAGTTGCCCTTTATGATTATAGATAATTATTACTCATGATTAAGAATATTGAAATTTCCAGAACATTCTTTCTTACTTAGATCTTGATCCAAAGATCCCTGAAGCTAGAGGAAGGATTTGTGCTGATTTTAATGGTCCTTACTTTAGACCTGGGCACTCTGGTTGGTATAGGCCAAAATGAGAATTCAACACTTGGGAAGTTAATGTGTACTAAATCAAATCCTTTGAGGATGAGTCATCACTCTACTCAGCTCTGCTCAGTGACATTTAATAATAGTGTTACAGATTTCCCAAAGTAGCCTTTTATATCTGCATAAAATGTAAAGAAGCAAATACTGAACCAGCTTGTTGTATAATGAAGAGGGTAGAAATTGTACAGCTTTTACCACTGTGATTCTTTTATCTCCCTTCAATTTAACATTCAGAGTTGGTGCTTTTGAAATATAAAGAAGTTTTCTTAAGGGATAACAACACTGCAGGGCTTGGAATTACACAACTGAATAAGAATATTGAGAAGGCTGCATCCATCTCCCAGACAAACACTTCCAAGTAACCACCACTGGTAACCAAACATAGTCCCCCAGCCCATCTGGATGTGAACGTGGTTTCCAGAAAGTACTGGCTCATGCAGCACTGTTGCAATAAAAATATTTATTTATAGACTTCTAATAGTTTCTCTGCCACAGTTGCAAATTCTGACTTCATTCTTGCTCCTCACTAGGGTATTATTTGCTTATGGTGGAAGTACAGAAATACAAGGCAAAACAACCCATTAAATAAATAAAAAAAAAAAAGTCTATTGGATTTCATCATTTGGGGTGCACTACTTTCCAAAGGATGATGTAAAACATCAAACCACAGTTGTCTTATATATTGTGCAAGTTCTGGGATTTCAGATGGTCTGGTAGGTGCTAACTTCTCCCAAAACCATGACCTGCTGTTGGAAGATAAGTTTTGCCGAGTTCCATGAAGTCAGCTCCACTGGGAGATGGAGCTCATTTGGCATTTTGTGGGTTTCATGTTGGCTGCTGTGTACAGAAGTCTCTCTGCCGGATCAAGCTCTGAGAAAAAAAAGACTTGGGAAAGGCTCCCAGATCTTTTCTATATGAAAGAGCTCAAAAATGAGAATTTTTTTTAAATGCCAGCACAGGAAAAAAAATATGAGGTTGATGGGCACAGTGTGGGGAGAGATGTTTTATAATGCTGGAGTCAGAGCAACTCCACACTTCAGGATAGTAGTAAGACAAAAATCCACAATGAAGCACAGTCTAACAAGTTCATGTGAGACTGACTAGATCACTACAGACACAGTGATCACCAGACTACTGTAAATGTATTGGTGACTGTAAACAAACATTAGGAGTCTTATGCCAGGTTTAAAATTGAAGTATCCCTATGGTCATACCTATTATTTAGGAGAACAAAGATGATCAGTGACTCATTGTAATGATATGATACAAAGGAGATTCAGTCAAAAAATTCATTCAGTTTTTTGAGTACTAGGGAATATAAGATTAAATAATCACCTTGTTAGTAATTTGTGATGTGGCTTGGAATTCCACACATTAAGCAGTGCAGCTTCCACATCCCACCGAGGAAGGGAGATAAACAAATCTGGGAAAGCACTAAATGATCAGATGTTCCCACATGCTGCATCTCTGTGCCAGCTGTAACACAAGGGCTGTTTTTCAGACACAGGAAACAACTCCTCAGATTAGCTAGTCTGACCATTTGCAAGAAGAGGTGTAAATTGTAGTTTTAGTTGGTTTTAAGTAGGATTTTAAAATAAGGTTCAAGATGCAGCTGTGGCCCTTTAGTAGTGACTATAATGCATTCAAATTCAGTGTCTTTTCCTTTCAGACAGAAAAATGTATAAAGATCACACTAAGTAACACTTGATTTTTAAAAATAGAGCTTCAGAAACATCAGCAAATAATTTAAAGCAAAATAAAGAGGGTTTCTATAATATAAAATGCACTTTTGGTGTTGTGAAAGATGTCTAAGGGCTACACATCAGAGGCTCAGGTGAAACCTATGTTACTCCAAAAGATTCAAACATATATGGATAAATGCTAGAATAAAGGAGGCTATTATAAGTAAAAAAGCATTTTTCAAAAAAAGGGGGAATTCATGCATAGGTGAAGAAACAGGTGAGAATGTGAATGTTTAAATTTATATATTCATCTAAATTTTATATGTATGCATGCTAAGATATACTAATGAAAGCAAGAAAGAGTGAGAAGCATCTGCCTCCAGAAAGAAGCAAAAAGAAAGAAAGGGGGGAAAAAGCAAAAAAAACCTATAAGAAAGTTTGTGGGATCAAAACTCATCAAAGAGAAACACATAGCGAAATCTACCCAACTTATTTGTATTAGCATGCACATCAGAAGCTAGAAAGTTTTCACACCTCACCTGGGAAATGAGCTTCAAAAATGTATTACAAAAAAAGGATCAGTGAAGATGTTTCAGGGAAAATTAGTAATTCAAATCATAACAAATCAGGAGATAGGATTTTTTTTTAACCCGAAAGCTCTGAAAGAACTCAAATATGAAGTTGAACACCACCAAATTTAGCTTGCATCTTAGTTTATCTGACAGTCCTGCTTCATAACACTGGACTGAGAAATAGCAGCCATGACACAGTCCTTAGGAAAGCCTTGCAAGGGTGATTTTTAAAAACTACAGACCAGTAAGCCTTACTCTTTCACCAGGAAAATGCCTAAAGCCATAGCAGAGTGTGGGGCTAAGCCAGTTTTGGAAAAAGTCAGCACCTGTTAGTATTCCTGAATCTATTTTGAAGAAGTCAGTAAGCACACCAGTAAGTGGTGTTCAATTCACTTATTCATGGCTACAAAGAGTGCTCAGACTTGCAGCTCACAAACCCACTAGGCTTTGATGGAAGATGGATGTATTTTCTGCTTTTGTAAGGCATCATATGAAGATTTCCCAAGGCTGTCAATGACATCCCTGTCTCCACCAAAGCAAATGGGAGTCTTGTTAGAAGCAGGATGAGGCTGGGAGCTTTTAAGCATTTTCAGTTATGTTTAAGCATTTGCAGTGGCACATCTTTCCTCCTTCATTTATTATCTTTCTTGACTTTCTTTTAATGAGTTATTTTTATTTGAATTCTATTTTTCTGTTGCTTATCACCCCAAGTGTCTCTGCAGGAGAGTGGGGCATACTGTGCCCTTTGTAAATTAAGTATTAATTACATGATTAATTATTATTATGTGCAGTTCCCTGGAAGGTTTTGTACAAAGACAGCTAAAATGCATATATTCTCCAAGGTATGTCTGCAGAGTGATTATGGACTTCACGCTTATACAAAGCTATTGATTTTTCTCATGTACTCTAGTCTATAATACCATATTCTGTTTCAAATAGACACTATTTTACTATGTCCTTCCTCTTTATGATCAAGTTTTGTATAAAATGTCATGGAAAGGTAAAAAAGGAAGCTGCACAATTTCTCACACGTTTGTTCCCTGAAAAAAAACCTGTTCCCTTGGGAAGCAGAGAAATTGCGCTTAATCTTTGTTTTCATTAGTTGCCCTATATTGCCATTTTGCTTTCACACACTACACTGCAATGACATTAGTGAACCTTACAGGCAGTGACAGGATTTGGACTCGTTGCTGAACTCATAAGAAACATTGCAGGTATTTTTAAGCAAGGTCTGCTTTGACACTGGTTACCCCACAACAGCAGCTTGGCTCCATGGGGAACATGCATTCTCATTTATTTCACAGGCACTTGTGAACCTTTTGGATGTTTGTGCCTTCCAGTTTTCCTTCAGAAGCTGAAGAGCAGTGACTGCATGTTGGAGGGTCAGTACAGCCCTCCCTGGGCTCAGGGACACCCTGCACTTCTGGGGGTTCACAGCACTCAGAGGAATATCCCTCAGAACATTTTCTTCCATTCAGTAAAGCTATGAAGGCAGATTCTTTTGAAAACCCCAGAAGACAGATGAAGTGATTGCCATGGAAATTCAGAGTGAAAGAGGGGTACAGTCAACACGGGCTGGAATCCCTTCTCCATGGGGCTTCTCCAGTATGGCAGGTCACAGTCCAGGAGACCACAGACACAGAAAATGGGGCTTCCTGCACTAGGAAGGGCTTGCCTGCAACTTCCTTACTTCTGACTCAAGCACAGTTCTGTTCCTCCTCCTCCTGATCATCACATGATGGTGGTGAGGGGGGGAAGATCTTTGTTAAAAGGTTCAGTTTGAGAGAGAAATTCACATTTTTAGCAGCACTGGAAGTTTATCTACTCCTATTAAACCTTGCTGCTACTGCTGCTACATAACAGATGTTCACCAGCAATAATCAAAACAATACAAAAACACACAACAGCCCCTATCTAGGGAGAAGGATGTTCTGATCTGTAGATTAGGGGTTTTTTTAAGACAAATTGTCATTAATTTCTCTAAAAATGATCTTGTGTGACAATATGCAAATAGAGAGCAGTCTCCTCCTCATGCCAGAATAAGGATTCCATTTGCCCCACTGACAATTAAGCCCCCATCCTATAAGGAGAAATCCATCTGCTTCTATGTCTGTCCCTTAAACCATCTGACACTGTACATTTTGCTAAACGACCTCAGTCCCATTTGTCAATTGGATTCTTTGTATGATTCTTACAGGTATATCAGAAGTGATATTAAAACCTTCTTCTCCCCCTTCTGTAGTCCAGGTTATGGACAAGTGACAACAAGGGGATGAACAAGCACATGCTTTCAGATGTTGGTACTGTTATTTTATTTTGTGTGCAGCTTCTTTTTAAAAACTTTTGTACAACCCTTGGTTGTGTAGTAACAACCTTTGATTAAGTAGATAATTTTATTGCAAATCACGTAACTAATTTTCTCCAGTTATTTATGTATGGTTACATGCAAAAAAAATTACCATGTTAATAATTAATAACTCTAGTGTGGTGACAGCAGGACTATCTGAGTTGCCCTAGTGGCCCAGGGATCAGTATCCACCTCTGATGAAGTTCAGATGTAGATTTGGTACAGGCATTAATACCTGAGCCATATAAGACTCATATTTCTGTCTTGAATATGGGGCTGGAGAAAGTGGATGTCTATGCCTACACCTGCACACCCACTGAGACAAGGTAGAAGGAGAGAGCCAAGGCAGAAGGAGAGAGCCAGCCTTTCCTCCTGACAGAGAGCTTAACCACTGCCAGGCATCAGCCTGCGCTGAAATGTGGTACAGCAGGCAACCAAGAGCAACCCTCTCTAAAATTATGAAATAGCATGATACAGCTGCCACCACAGAGTTTGCAAGTCCCATTAGGGAGATGGGAAAACACTGGTAGAGAGGAACCAAGTAAGCCATACTTCAGGTGCTTGGCACACCAAGTAACCATCTTGCTTGGAGGAATCGTCCCCAGTATACATACTTGTGCAATGGGAGCTTGAGTTCTGAACAGGAAATCACGCAGGGAGCCAGAGTAAAAGCAAAATTTCTTCCTTCCAAGTGGCTTTGGCATGTGAATGTGAGGGCTGCTGGAGTGGGACAACTTCAACCCACAGCTCACTCTGTCCACCAGAGCCAGTGCAGTAAAGGAGTGTGGCAAGAGAGGTGAGCACCAGGGCTCAAGTGTCAAGCCAACTGCCCTCACTTGCCTTCATCCCTAGATTTGAGATAGTCTCCCATTACACATCCTTCAGTAGCACATGAAGCCAAAACACCATCCCAAAACATGCAGGTGTGCTGAACACAGTTGGCAGAGGCAGAAAGTGGCAGAAGGGGTAAGGTATTGCAGGCATTGCAACGAGGTACTGGGATGTGCACCAAGTGAGAGCAGCAATGCCTCCACTGCCCTTCCATGGGGCTGGAGAGATCATCCTCAGCTCCTAAAGCTGGCACTGAGACAGCCCAGACCCTGCCCCACCTCTGCCCCTCCTGTCAGATGACCCCACCACACTGCAACGCCACCCAGCAGCTTGGCCATGCCTGGCTCCTGCCACCGCCTCAGCAGCACATCCAGGAACAGCCAATGGTAAATAGCAGTTGTAAAGTGGGGATGTTCACGGGCTCAAACTTTAAGTTCTGTCCCTAAAATGAATTGGAAGCATCTGGCTGTTTTGCTGTTGGTGGGTAATGATGCAGCCCCGTCGCAAGCCCAGATGTGATTCTACATTCCTGCAGCTGTTCTGGTGGGAGTTTCAACACCCGAAACATCTGCTGTTGGGAATCAGAGGCACGATACTTACATGATCTTTTAGGGCTGTTATTTTTGTATGTTTGCAATTTTGGTTTTGCCTTTCCTTTGGAAAATGCATTCTGTTTATGTAACATCATTTTCTGTTCGTCCAGTAGTGACCACTCCCCCCGTGAGGGTATCCCCACGTAAGGTTGTTCTGCACGTCTGCAGCATTGTGCATGAAACGCAGCAGATTCACATGTCACAAATGAGGTTTATGGGGGCTGAAGCTGCAGAACAGTATGGTCTGTCATGTAAATATGTATGTAGGGAGCTGCTAAAAGGAAATCATTACTGTCTGTTGCATAAATATGTATCTAGAGCATCTTAATAATACAGAAATGTCCATCTATCAGGTAATTACATACTTAGCCTGTGGGAGAAAATGCTGTTTTGACATCTAGTAGTTACTTAAATCCATTAAAAAAAAAAAAAAATCATCAAGGCAAAAGAGATGAGAAGCCCGTACAAGGACAATAAAGGAAAGATGGAACCTTTCAGGAGAAACTGAATTCTGAGCTGTGGGGAGGTGGTGAAGCCTTATAATGCCCAGACTTATCTACTAAATTTTGTAGGGAAAAAAAATGCAGTCAGACTGGGACCTCTAAATACCAGGATTAATCCTGAAGTGAAAGTTCATTATTATATTACTCAAACCCATTAGAAACAGATTTTCTAATGGAAATGCTGACTTTGCACTGTAACACAAGCAGTCGATATTATAATTTCTTATTTCCTGTTACCATGGACAGTTAATACACTGGAAAGAAACAGAGGACCTGGAAAATTTATACAAGAAATCATGTCATGCTATTTCTTGCTATGCTGTTAATTACAGTTCTGTTCCCACTGCGCGACTTGGCACAGGTTTGCCAGCTCCTGCATCTGGAAGTCATCCCTTGCCCTCCCGCTTCAGGAAGTTATTCCTACACCTTTTAGGTGCTGCAGAGGATGTGCTACCCCACCAAGTCTTCTGTGTGCTCATCAACACCCACGAAAGCAGTAATTGTGCCTGTGGTCCTCATGTTGTTGTGGAGAAGTGAGGGGCAGGAAGCTCACGGTGAGGGTCGCAGGGCTGGTGGGAGGGCCCATCTCATGGAACTGGCAGGCAGCACAAAAGCCAGGGTAGAGAGAAAAAATACAAAATAGGTGCTAAGAGAAGTTGGGGACACCAAGGACAAGGAGGCAGGGCTAGCAAAATCATGGGGGCAAGTGTCAAGGAATGAGAAAATGGAAAGGTTGCTCAGAAAGGAAAGGAAGGGAGGCAGTCTGGAAAACTGCTGCCCTCTGAAACGTTGCCTTCTTCATGCACTGCACGGTGGGGCTGTCTGGAGAAAAGCCACTTCTGGACAGGGTAAGGGCTTCTGGGACAAACTGGGAATTATCCACCCCAGAGTAGGGAAGCAATGAGGTAATGGAGCTGAAGAGGGAGAGAGGGAGTGGAGGGAAAGGCACATCAAAGACATCACGCAGAAATATTATCTTCTTTTGCAGTATGGGACGAAGCCCCCATTTCACTTTTCCCTGTTTTCTTTGGATTGTTTTCAAGTAAGACACCCTGGGTTACTTGCTACCTCTCAAGCAAGGAAGCTCCAGCAAAGCAAGCCCGGCTCCTCACTTTGGCATCTCAGTCAGCAGTAATTTATATTGCTGTTCCTCCTTAATAAAATCCATCGTGCACTCCAAAAGAGTAACTAGGACACTTAGTTTTTATTCCACATGCATCTCATTTGTCTTCAGCAGGTTCTTCCATAATCTCATCATTATTGCAATCACCCTCTGAGGACAGCTGACTTGCATTAATCAGCTAGGCCTCTCATCCCTCACTAGATTCTTTACAGTTTTACTGTGCCCTTGGGCATCCTAACTTTACTTGAAAAATTAATAAACCTCCCCTCTCTTATCTTACCTTATTAATGTCTGTCTTTGTAACCCATTATCCCTGCATCTCTTCAGTGACCATTTGAGGATGTGGTTACCACCAAAGGATTGTGCCCTGGTGAGGCAGCACACGAGAGTGCCCTACATAATTGAAAAAAAAAAAAAAAAAGAAAAAGAAAAAAAAAAAGAGGGGTGGAGGTGATGAGAGAAAAAAGAAAAGGACCATGAAAACTTTCAACTAACAGTATTGTTTACAAGGAAGAATAAAAAAAATAGGAGATTCTAAGAACACTGTATAGACTATTCAGATTCTTTGAAGAGTTCCTTTTTGCCTTATTCCCCATGTCATGTAAGCAGCCCCTCGTCCTGCAGTCCCTCCATGCATACCCCAGCTCCCACCCATCCCTTCCTGCTCCCCTTCCCCCTCACGCACCCTATTAAGCCTGACTCACTCATTTTGGATGTTTTGAAATCCTGGTACATTAATCACTTGTGTTTGCACACACTTTATGTGGGTTGTTGGTCATGGTCTGTAGTTATACTGGCTGTCTCCCTTGCTTACTTAAAAGTACAATCCAATTGAAAATAAAGATTTTGCAGGTTTGCTCATTTCACACAGCGATAGCAGCTGGTAAGTGTCTTTTGCAATTCATCAGAGGCCTCCCAGACCACCTGCTCTTGGCATCCTGCAAACAGCTGGCTCTGTGTAAGTACCATAAGCTATTATCTTACTCAATAAATAATGAAATAAAGGAAGAAAGCAGGACAAAACTACGTCTCTGTAAATAACATACATTCATGACTAGCATTTCTCCTGTTTCGGAGATGAAGAAAATCAAGTTAGTCTCCTTTGCTGGCTTTAGCAGTACCTTCACCTAGAAGATGGAGATGAATCAACACCAATACATAGGGCTCTGTGGTTTTTTCCTTTCTTTCTTTCTTTTTGAAACCTGGTCTATTTCTGAAAAGGCCATAGGGAGCTTTTATGAAACTTCGCCTAATGTCACCAGATGTCCCACTATTGAGAGGTGACTCTTGGTCTTTGAAAGACTGCCCCACTTAGATTTTAAAAAAAAATCTGAACTTTTGTCCTCTCTTTCTGGTCCCAAGAGTAGATAGGAGGTCACTTTCTCCTCCCCAATACTCTGCTGCCCATGAGGCTGCTGCCAGGTGTCCTCCAGGCTGGGGGAAGAGCTGCCAGCGTGTCCACCAGGAGACAGGTTGGAGCTAAGATCAGAAAGGCCATGAGCCACTGGAGCTGGAGCATGAAATGCGTCCCTGTGACTGGGAAGCAGCTTCAGAGGTGAGAAGGAGGAAGTAGATGATGGGGGAAACAGTGCCAATGTATTCCCTCTGAAGACAAATAAAGGTTTTAATAGGAAAGTGCTGCATTTTGGGCACAAAGCCTGTATCTCATAAGGATTTTTTATTTTTTAATCTATGAATTCTGCGAGGCGCATCTAACAGATTTCTTGTGCTGCAAACAAAGGCAATAAATAAATGCAATCTGTTGCATGAATGATTTATATCAACACAATTTAAATTTAGGGTCTGCTTTATCTTACTTTTTTTTTTAAATGGCCTCCTGTTTTATGTTTGCCATAAACTGAGCATGCGAGAGGTGGCAGTCAGAGACTTGACTGCCTGAGCAGTGGAGGAAAGTGGGAAGTTCAGAGTCTGCCACGGTTTGCAGACACAGAGCCACTCTTTCTCCCACAGAGGAAAGCCTTGCTCTGCAGGCTGCCTCATTGCCTTTAATGGCAGTCCTTCTGTAGGAAGGTATTAATCACTGCAAGAAAAGATGTCTGACCCCAGCTCCTGCTATTGTGAGTGAAGACTGGGAGAGGAGTATTTAAAAGCCTGTTTTTAACATCCTGTAAAAAAAAAAATACTTGTGATGGTTTTCAGAACAATTATTTCTTCGCTCTTGTCTTGCAACCAGCCTATGATATTTGCTGCCAAAACTGCAAACCAAGGTACAGTTCACTCTCCTGAAATCAGATGGAGTAGCTGGCTCCAAAATCGGGGTGGAAGGGAAGGGTACCTAGTTTGATCCCATCTGTCCCAGGCAGCATGGCTGCCCTGGCACTGGGATATTTGTTTGCTGCCCTCATAGATCAGTAGTGAGTTAATACCATCCTGACATGGCACACAGCCAGCAGGGGGTGAGGCAGGTACTCTGCCTCAGAGAGATCTCTGATGGGCCCCTTAAAATCCTGTGACTGACACAGCCATGCCATACACTTCTAATGAAACATTTAAATATCCTGGGAAGCATGACAAATGTTCATGACACCCGTGCAAGTTTTTCTGTTTCACAGCAACCTTCCTGCCCCTTCTGGTCTCTCCCTCCTCTTGTTTTCAAGAACAGTCTGCTCTTGAGACCAGCTCACAGGTAAACATGAGATACAAAAAAAACAGCCAAGCATGACCTCTCCTTTTGCAAAATGCTAGGGACAAACAGCCACTAAGAGAAGTCTTGAAAAATACTCTGGTGTGGCCAGCACCAGTGGCTGCTTTCTGATGGTGCCTTTCTGGACTGATTTCCAAGCCTGCAACATGGCAGATCATCTCTTTGGACCATTGCTATTCCAGCACCAGGGCAGCACATTCAGGGAGAATGGTTTTATGGGGGGAACAACTGTGTTTTCCTGTTAAAATGGGAGCAAAGGAGCAATGGGCTTTGACAACTGATGAGCAGTTAAGCTGCTTTGATGAATCTGATGAGATCTGAGGAGAAAAATAGCAGGAAGGGTGGCAGCACTTCTCTGGGTGTCAATGGGGTCTGCAGAGGGTAGAGTGGAAGATCTAAGTCAGTCTCAGATACTGAATGTCTTGTGGCTTCTCTCCTGTGGCATTTACATACTTTTAACACTATGGAGATGAATCCTGTCCTACTGAACAGCATGTGGTATCTTGCACTGAGCTGTAGCCTGAAGCAAAAGCCTAGACTTAAATATTCTTCCATTCCGTGTATTCGATTTTCTTTATGCCCTATATCTTCCAGCTTTTTCTCTTTTTGCCACTAAGCATTTTCTGAAACTTGTGGCTAGAAGCTATAGTTTTTATGATATTTTTAGTACACTGCATGGTTGTTTAAAGTGCACCTTATAAAACTGCAGTCCTCAGCCAGCTCCCTATAAACTGGTTCTGTTTTACATCAGCTGGCTTCAAACCTTCGTTGCCATTTTTCACCCTCCCCTTTTAATAACAAGGTAATCTATAGCAACCATTTCTCTTGCATGTGGTGATGCAGCCTACTCAGAATTCAAGACAGGAGGCTTTTACTTTCCTTTATTATTTCACCAAGACTAAAATCCTCCAGATACTATTTTCATTTTTAAGAGCAGCCTGGGTAAACACTGAAGATGGAATTAAGAATTTTTCTCTTGACAGAAAGGAGCTTGAATAAAATGAACATGGGATATAGCATGACCTAGCCAGGAACTGAAAAAAACCTAGTGATTCATTATGAGCAGAGGCTCAGCCTATCATAACTTCATAACTCAGGCTCCAAACATCCTGAAACACATGGGCAGTTCAGATCTCATTTCTGGTCTGGCCAAATCTGCGGTTGAACTGGTCTTTCAACATTAATTTTGAGGAGTTTGGCTTTGCAGCCAGCAGATTTTGTTTTTCTATAGAAAACAATGATGGGCATCGCTCAAATTGTATGAGCTTTGGTTTACATCTGCTCATCAACAGCAACAATATTTCTTTGAGAGTTAAGTGAGCTACCATAAGACCTGCAATACCATACTTTTCCTGATGATGTTGATTACTTCTTTTTCCATCAGGATGGAACTATACCAAGTGTCATCTCCTGTATGATATTGATGTCTCTAATTAAGATGTTGCAATACTTCTATTGGAGACTGCCTAGAATACTCAGCCAAGAGCAGAGCACCACTGCAGCAGGCACAAGGCATCTATATATGTAATAAGAAACTTAATGCTGTAAAAAAGTACCCATCAGTGAATCCCATTCATCATTTGTGCACCAGCCCCAGTGGGACTGGTTTTCTGCTTGGATGGGGAACACATGGTTTCAAAACCTCATTAAGGATGAGACTGGGGATGCCAGAAAGAAAGTGTTTTTGCTCTCTCTCTCATGGTTATTGTTGTTATTTTGTTTCAGTTTTATTTTTGCTGAGGGAATGGAGTATCAAACTCTCACTTGTGGAAGTTCCTGCCAGTCTCTTCTGAATATCATATTCCACTCCAGCCCTTCAGTACTTGCTTGCCTTTCTCCAAGTATCATCATGCACAAGGCAACATGTTTTTCAAGCTGCCTGCATCTGCCATTGAAACTCCCATACTTTAGTTAAAAACTAAAAGTAAATGAAGGATATGGAGTATCAATGGGAGGTAGCACTCAAGCTGATGGTGCAGCAGTGTTAATTACACAATACTTTTATTGAGCAATTCAGTGGTAATTCTTACTGCTATTCCTCCTTAATAAGATCCATTGTGCACCATAAAATAGTAACTAGGACACAGTTTGTATTCCACATGCATCTCATATCTCTTTAGCAGGTTCTTCCATATCCATAATCTCATCATTATTACTATTACCCTCAGAAGACAGTTGACTTGCATTAATCAGACAGGCTGCCATTCCCTTGCCAGATTTTCTGCAGTTTTATTGTGCTTTTGGACATTTTAATTAACTTGAAAAATTAATTAAAAATCTTACCTTATTAATATCTCCTACCTTCCCCCTACTCAGTAATCCATTAGCACTGTTTATCATCACTGACCATTCAATTCCAGAATGGTCTTGTAATGGGAGAGCACACCAGAATGGCCAGATAATGCTGAAATGATGGGGTGACTCTGAGAATCTTAAAGTGCTCAGTTTTGTCTTTTACTTAAAGTACACATGACTGTCTGAGAAGCGAAACCAAATGGCTACAGCTCATTAAAGACAGTTCCAAATCCTTCCCATTTACAATCCATCATAAATGCTCAGATCTTTCTTCCATGCTTGTATAGTTGGTTGGAGGTTGCCAAAGAATGGATTGAAGGAAATGAAATGAAAGCCAAGTCATTGACAGATGCCATGACACATCCCTGAAACGTGGTCACCAACCATACTAGTTACAATTTTACAATGTTCTTTATGAAAAAAAAAGAAAATTAAACAGAGAGCTATAGAAATTAATAAGGACTCCATGGAAATTACTCTTAAAACATAAGCAGTTTAATAGAGAAAAAAACCTTTCTACTGGTATTTTTAAAATAAGCTGCAGAACTCTGTAAAGATCAGTTGCCTCAATGTGAAATTCTTTAGGGTAGTTTAAAATTCACGAGAGATTGCAATTTTTTGTACAGAAAATCAAGCACTAGTCAGAAAGGGTATTTTTCATGCATTTTTGTCTTTTGTGCCACATTTCCATCAATTTCCCAGCACCATTAATATGGTTAAATCATGATTACACTGGTATGGGCAGTTCCACATGGCCAGCTAGCTTAACAGCAAAGAAGAGCACACAAGGGTGCACAGGCTTGTCCTGTCTGGGGTCTCACCTCAGCTCTTCAGCTCATACACAGGGTGATGCCCAGACTGAAAGATTTGGAAATAAACCAGCAGATTTTTGATTCAGTGCACCATTATTTTTAATTGCCTCCTTTTAGTGACCATCCAACCATATGTCAGTGGAGTCAAATTACCTCAGCTTTAAAACTTAGTCAACATTGTATTTTGATCTTCTGTTAAGAAGGGTCAAGACATGCCTGAGCCAGTTCCTCAGGTTTTAGGAACGGGAGTCGTCAAGCTGCTGAAGTGAGAGATGATCACTTACCTTGAAAGAGTTCATCTCCCTTTTCCCTGGGAAGGAGAAAAACAGCACCTGTTACTGTAGTCATCCACATAGGATCATCTGTGGGGAAAATTAAGAAATAAAGCCAGGCTCCTACAAACATCACTTGTGATGCTGAACATCTTTCACAAAGAAACGGGGCTTGCTGGAAACCTGGTGAGATTTGAGCTTTACTTTCCTAACAGTAAGGGAAGCTTGTCCCATGGTAAAAGCATTTGGCCCATGGCTTAGGAGATGTGGGCTAAATTCCACTCATGGGTATCCTGTGCGTGCAAATAATTTAGATATTGCCTGTCATGTTGGTCACCTGTAGTCAGAGCCATGTAAGCAGCTGTAACTAACACTACTGCTCAAGGGAGAGAACTAACAGCAGGGGAAAAGTGAGCTGTTTAATGAAAATTTAAACCAAAATTGTTCCCAACAGATAAAATATAAATATTCTGAGCAAGCACAGCACACCTGCAATTCCTCCCATACAGGACAATTCCAAGAGCTCTCTGTGAATGACAATGATCCAAGAAAGAGATACCCAAAGTGCCCGTGGTCTTACTCATTCCAAGAACAAAGAATTTGGGTTTTAATTGCTGTCACAGTTTCACACACAAAGGCATTCACCCACTTTTCATCCAAGTAAATACTCATTTTACCAGAAGATAGAGGAGTGGCCACTATGGCTCAATTCCTAACAGAAAAGCACTTTGAGGTAGTTTAAAGCCACACATCCTACCACAGCCAGGAGGCAGGCTTCTGAATTATTTAGTAACCTTAGGCCTTCCAAAAGGAGAAGAAACTCACTGCCCGGTTTCATGGGACTTAGATGAAGTTGTGTGGGTAGGAGTATTAGATATTTATTCACCATGGACTTTGATAAATTATTTAAGCTTCAACTGCGACTAATAAGTTGGCTGAATGGTGAAATCTCTGCAGTAAGCAAATACAAATGTTTCCTCTGTCGACTGCCCAGGTGAGGACCCAAACTCATCAAAGGGAAACACAGGCTCAATTTCGTAAAAATCGGAAAACTGAAGCCAGAAAACTTCATGGCAATGGACAAAAGTATTCTGCTTCATAGTTATCATTATGGACCCATCCTGACCTGGTGTATGGTAAAATACAAGAGTTATTGATATAAGCCTGGACCACTGGATCAGACAGGCCGTCTGCTCAGTGCCACAAAGCTCCCCACACAGAGGTGTCAGGGAGACAAAGAAAGTGTCCTGTTCTTACACTGAGTAAGTGAAAAACAAGTGAATCCTGCTCCAAACCCAGTCAGAGCACTTTCAGCCATGAGTGCAGGAGGAAAGGGAGTTCTCCACTAATGCTGCTAAATATACAGAGGCAAAATTTATGCGCAATCCTAAATAACATGTCTTTCTCATTCTTTTTAAACAGATGGCCCAGAGGCCTTCCTTAAACCCCCTGTCCTGCTGTCCTTTTGAACTAACCCCATTTATACTCTCAGTTGCCCGTGCACATTGTCAAGCAATAGTGACATCAAGTGGCCTGATCACCAGAATTTTTGTTTCCCTGCTCATCCCAAGGGCAGATATTGATCGTCATCAATCCTTTGTGTAAACAGATCTGAAATAAATCCAGTATCAGACATTTATCCTGTGGAGGGTATTGCTCATCAACTTGATTTAAGTTATGTTTATATGTGAGTAAAGTGTGATTTACAAGAGACCTTCCAACTTTTCACTGTATGGTAGTTTAAAAGTTCTCTATCAGAAATATACCTGTATAATCCTGACAGTAAGAAGATTAAGAGCCACCCTCTCTCATCTGATATATGGCACAAGAGCAATGCAGCAGGAATGAGGATTATTTATTGTTTGAATTCCATGAGTGCCTAGTATCCACCAGCAGAGATCAGGGCTATGTTGTGCTAGACACGGCGATCACATGAGGAAAAATGTTCCAGCACCAAGGGACCTTGGAGTCTCCCCAATGAGAAATGAAAAGGGCAAAAGCAGTCAGAAGGTGGGAAAGCACAAATCTATGAAGAGGCAAAAGCCCCATCATAGGGTAGTCCTGCCCCAACAGGTTCTGAGGAACAAGGAGCCATAAAACCCTCTTATATGGTGACACAGCCCCTAGAAATATGAGGGCAGTTGTGATGGCAAAACCATGCCTGTCAGATGGAACATTTTCCTCCACGCTCTTTCATCAGTAACTGTGATGGTGTATGGGCAGTATATTTAACCATACTTTTAGGGGTTTCAGAAACCTTCGGGTTTGGGCAGTAGTGGACAAGGTGAAAAGCAAGTTGGTGAAGGTGATAAATACCACAAGCATACCAGCTTTAACCTAGTAATGGCAAGCATAAGATCATGTAAGACACAAGAGAACCTGAGTAAAAAAAGATGAATAAGGGTGGTAAGAAGGAAAATGGTACATGATCAGGGATGGTTTTGCCTCTCACATTAAAGGTGTTGATCACAGCCATATGACAGCACAGTCTCTCTCGTCTGGCTGCAGCTGTCCAACCTACAAAAGTGGTCACCAGGCACATACCTGGATCCCTGATTGCCAGAGGGGCTTGAGGCCTCTGCAGTGCACTTTCAAAGATACTGATAGGCATGCTGGTTAACTGGCACCTGGCACTGATTCCTCATCTTGTGTTAAAATCACACCTTGCTGTGGAGGTACATCCATGGGACCACTTGGTTCCTTTGCATCAGAAGCGCAATACAAGGGCGATGGATGTCCTGCTAGAGGTAAGTTTAAGGACCCAGGTTGATTATGGGCTTATCTCATGTTTCTTTCTGTTTCCTGACATTTAAACAGTCAGACTCCCATTTTCTTACCCCCATATTGAGAAGTCAGCAGGTTTGCATACCAGTGTCTATAGGTAGAGCCCATTTATGGGTACTCAAGGCCCCAAGTCCAGCTAAGGGTCTCATGGCACATAGCAACGAGCTGCATGCCCAGAGTGACTTGTATGGCACATGCACAGCACACACAGTGCCACAGCTGGAGAAAGGGGCCCTTGGAGCTGGGAGGCCCAGATCACTGGCCCCGCCACCCCAGGTTGTCAGACAGCCCTGGTTATAGCTAAGTGCAGGTGCAAGTGAGAGAGCATGTTCCTCGTTATTAGTTATTCACCATGTGTGCTCCAACATTCATTAGTCTCCTGTTTAACTAGAGTTATTCAAGTAAGGAGCAGTGACAATACCATATGACTTGTGTGAACATACACACGGTGAATAATGAATAGTGGATATCCAAAGTGAACCTCTCACTGGACTGAAAAAGCTTTGTCCAAGCTGTTTAACAAATATTTACAACAAATACTTATTAACAAATACTCCCATTGACAGAAATTGCAAAGGAATACTTGATGCATGCACAGAAGGAAAAAACACACACCACCAGCCCCGCAATTTACTCGATTTATTCACTATGAATAATCTCAGTAGGCTCTACTTTCCTGCAACTATGGGAATCCTCCCTTAGATCCACAAGAGAAGGAAATACAGCTTTATATATCTCCAGACTATTCTTTTTTTGTTGCTGTTATGGCTTTCTGTAGTATTCTAGACAGTGGTAGTACTGAAATAATTTCCTCTGATATCGGACTGTTAAATGGAGGCACTGGAGAAAAGTAGGACAATGATGCAGCCACACAGGGGCTAATCCAACCTTTTGGTTTCAAAGGGAGGGATGTTCCAAGCTGTCCAAATAGGATGCAGGGACTATGCAAAATGAATGGAGATTCCTGGGCACAGACTTGTTCCATCATTCATGTCTATTAAGGGATGACATTTACTCTGGCTTTCTCATGTTAGGTTGTCATATCATGTTGAATTCAGTACTTGACCCAAAATGAGTGGTGGCAGAATCAGAATGGTGAGACAGCTAACAATGAAGGTTATGTGAGCTGGAAATGATGTCTTACAAAGCAAAAAAAAAAAAAAAAAAAAAAACCAAACAAGAAAAAACCAAAAGGTGAATCTCTTGATTTTTATAGCAGGTAGGCTGGGCAGATACTCGCAGGCTATGTGTGAATGCATAGCAGCTTGAAAACTGTCCCAAAAAGCTTAGGGGAGCTGCTTAGGAGAAACTAATGTGTAAGACTTCCAAAGCAATCAAAACCATAACATGGTATGAAATGGTAGCATCTTCTCCATTGTGTTCTGTCACAAAGTGCTACAAGCCTTGAATTAAATCAGAGACACAAGCTGAAAGTGAGGACCTGTAGCCACAGCTTGATCCTGATGTAAAGCTCACCTTGCCTCACCAGAAGGATCCATGATAGTGTTATAAACCAAATCTTCACATCCTTTGCTGCCTGGCATAGCACAGAGCATCATCCTTGGAAAATATATAACCTAGCAGAAATAGAAATATATATACCCAGGATGCCAAAAGAATTGGCTCTTTGCAATCAGGATCAACTTTCGTTCTTAACACACCTCTTTGGTCCATTTAATTTCATATTGCTCTGTTTTGTTTTCTGCACAGGAGCCATGGCTAGTGCTGCAGATAGAGCGGGAAAATCCCAGGGCTGTGTTAAAAAAAAATTCCAGATGTAAAGCAAAATGGATTAATACACTTTTCTACAAAGTGGTAAAATGAAAACACATCTGATGGACTTCCACACAGTTTGCCTCAGGCAAGAGCATTCCATTAAAATAAAAATACATTTGGTTAGAGCAAATTAAATGTTCCCAAGAAGGAATAGTTTGAGGTCAAAGGTGAAGCCACTTTACTTGCACACATGTTTTCAATCTGTTTGACCTCTGTGATCAGCAAAGCTCAGATGTGCAAAGGGGAAGAAGCTTAAAAGAGATTGGGAAGAGTAAAAAAAATAAAATACAAAGAAATGCATAAAAGATCTGCATAATATAGTTGTAAACTCTTTGTACTGAAAGAGGAAAGGTTGTGCAGAGTTTTTCTGTGATCCTGCTCTAGGTGATAAAAGATCTGGAAGATCTTGACCATATTGCATAATGTTTCTTCTCATCAGCTGGGGCAGAAAGAATGACTCTTAAGCTGTTGTGGCAGGGGTTTGTGTGTCTGGTGGTGAACAGTCCTGAAAAGACTCTAAGGAAGTGGATCAAAAAGAAGAAAAAGAGCAAGTGAAAGACTTTTTTTGAACCAGTGCTCCATTTCATGCACTCTTCCCAATGAATGTGTTCTGGCTTCTCTCTTGCATGCAATTTTTTGAGGCAGGTTTTTGGCCAATAAACCAGGAGATTGGGGCAATCAGGCAGAGGGCAGACACTAATGTTTTGCTGGGTGGCAGCTTCCAACACCATTTTTCCTGTGGCTTAAATCCACAAGGGATAAGCAGTACATGCCCTGCCTCTTTTATGAGACTACAGACCCTTTTATTGCCAGCCATAGGTTTACAATGTCTGCTAACACTGCCTGTTCAGTGCCCTGCCAGCCAGCATTTAACTGGCTTTCCCAACTAGCGTTCCCCCGCAGTTGAGGGGAAAGAGGAGCTTGACAGAGGAGCCTCTCAGTGATGGCTGTGCCTTGCACTGAGGCTTAATCAGGTAAACGAGAATGGATCTTGCTCCTCACTCCCAATGGAAGGCTGTCACATGAGCATGGACTAGAAGACCATGGATCTTTTGGACAAACTAGACTTACCCAAAAACCATTGGTTTGTCAGATTGCTGTTTTGAAGCCAGTCAATTCAGCTACTCAATCTTTTAAAACTTATCCCTTTGTTGTGGGTTAGCAAATCCCCTCCCTCTGTGGCAGCTGCCTATATTGCTGCAGGAAAGAAAGGTGCTTCACGTCTTTCCTAGGTTGTTGCTGCAGCTTGGTCCGTGCAGAGTGCTGCAGCTGGAGGCTGCAGCCCTGGTGGCTCACTACCCACCCACCCTCTAGCAGGCACCAGCGTGGCCAGTGCATCTGCTCTGCAGGGGCCCAGGCTCGCCTGGGGGGCTTGGGGCTCATCTGGGCTTGGAAGGCCTGAGTCGCATTTCCATGGGGACTTTCAGCATTCTTTCTTCTCCTCAGCTGCTGCAAAGCTGCAGATAACCACAAATGAATTTTGCAAAAGGGGAGTGTGTCTGCATCTCCACTCACTCCTGATCAAGAGCAGCAGCTCTGTGTTAGCCACAAATTCATGTTCTCACTGCTCCCGAAATCCCAAAGCCAGTGTGAGTGATAGGACCTGAATAAAAGTCAACTATGCAATATGGGTTAAAATCATATGAAAATCTGGAAGGCAGTTCTCAGAGTGTGCACAAGGTTCTAACGCCTGCTTCAGCTGCAAATCAATCCCAAATTTCTCGCCAAAATTAACCCTGCTTTGAGTCAGTCCCAAAGCTCACACCCCAGAGCTTTGGGGCAGTGGGGATCTTGAAATCAGGTTTGAATCATCTGCAAGACCAATGCTATTTACACCTTACTCGATGGCAGCAATACATCCAAAAGGGATTTGCTACACCTTTCGGAGTAGCCAGGATCTGGGAGGTCAGCCTTTTTATTAACAGGCAAGTCTGTGCCATGTGAGGAACAGCAGAATTTACACTTGCCATCTGCAAAATGAATTACATGTTCCAGGCATCTGCAGCTTCATAAATTATAACACAGTGTCAACAGTGCACCTGTGAGGAGATTTTAGACAACAGGAGCAAAGGAACTGCCAGTGCACCAAGGGGATGCGCAGGCAGGAACGCTGGGAAGGCATTTGGCTGCTACCTCCTTCAGCTTGCCCGAGCTTTTCCCTGCTGCATGCCCAGCCGCCAGCAGATTTGCACCACCAAGAGTCACAGAGAGGGCACGCTTTTATCAGCCTTTTAAACGGCGGGCTCCTTTCTGTAATTAGGTGTGGGGATGAGGCTGTGCTTGGCCTTCCTCTGTGGTCCCCCTTGAGCAAGGCTGGTGAGGGACCCCTGGGGGAGAGGGGCAGGCAGGGGGGCCGGGGGCTGGGGTTTTGCATATGAGATTAAGGAATGAAGATCCCGTTCATTTCGCTTTTATCTGTCTGTGCTCTCTAGTGCTGAAGTCTCTGCTTTCCCTGTGTTATATTCAGCGTGCGGAGTGACTCATCTGCAAGCGCAAATTACCTTGCTAAAGTATTCTTAGGAGAAATAATTAGCCACAAGCACCTCCTCTCCAGCCTCCTGTATGTGCCTCCGGGGACTGGGGCGCTTGACATAAATCATTTAGTCCCGAGCCCTAGCACACACCTTTCCCAAAGGACTCCATAATTGGCAAAGTAGTTGCCAGCCGGGTTTAAAGTGATTTGAAATTGTTTTCCATACAGCCTTGCTGATAGCAAAAGGTTTCCCCCTTTCCTCAAGCATGAGTTACAGTAACATGATTGGATGTAACCCGTTATTCAGTTCAAGCTGTGATTCTGATACAGTATAGACAATATAAATTCCCCAGAGCTCTGTGAGGCCACCTCAATGGTCCATTTAAGTCCAATTCAATTAGGCTCACTATAGTTCTTAGGATTTCTTAGGTATGTTTGCAGCAGCCTTGGGGTTTGAATGTGAGAACAGTATTCATCTAGGAGTTTTAAATTAGGTCTCAGGTGTCATCATTCTAAATGAATTATTACAGTGGTGTGTTCATGCCATTACAGGTAAGGTTATGTTAGTATCTCCACTCAGCCATATTAATGCACCAAGGGCTGGAGCTTGGTATGTAAGGTCCTTGCCTTACAGTGTCTGCTTTAACCTCTTCCTCAAAATAATCGGGCTGCCGGGCACCGAGCAGTGTTTAAAATACATGTAAATAGGTTGTTTACTTTCAGTTCCTACGGATGGTCAGCAATGTGAATTAGGAGGTGCTGCTACACATGCAGCACTGCCAGTGCCCTTCCCTACACTGAGCTGGGGGAAAGGGACCCTGCCCAGCCTAATTCACCTTCACTGCCTATGGCAAATAGGTATGGGAGAGGAATGGAGTGCCAGGATGGGCAAAGGAACAGGGGAAAGACTGCAAATGTTGCTCTTGCCTTTCTTTCAGCTGTTGGTTTGGAGTCCTGGTTTTGCTTTATTTCCCTAGCCACAGCTCATGGGAAGGGAAACATGAAGATGTGCTACATTTTGCTTTCCCCAGCTTTTCTACATTTGTGTCTACATCTGATCTCCCTCTAGTATTTAATGCTCCTATCACTGCTCTCAGGAATGAGTGTGGTGAGGGAAGGAAGGCACTTCAGCAGCCAATGGCCCCTCCACGTTTCATGTCTACAGATGGGCACCATTTGCTTCCTACAACAAGGTAATGCAAATACCAGCTATGTAGATGAAGCTAACTTCAAGGAAGGAAAAAAGAAGAAGCAGAGAAGGTAATTAATTTTTAGCAGGGAACTCTGAAAGCCTAAACTGGCATTTGGATTGAATCCTGATACTAGATTTAAAGGTCAAAGATAACATGTCTTGATTGGCCAGTATGTCAAAATTATTTTCATTGTTTTACTCTGGTCCCATCTAGTGGCTCCAACAGAAAGTGAGAGAACTTCACTGTTGCTGTATTAACTAGAAAAGCAACAGTCCCACTAAGGCAAAACAGAGAAGGGGCAGGGGATATTTCACAGGTGGAGACCTGAGAAACAAAGCAATCAGTTGGCCTTTACATAGTTTCACACCAGCTGTCAGGTCTCCTGGATCCAAACCTCCTGAGACCCATAGAGTACTCTCCAGAAGGGTATCCTACTTCTCAGAGCCATAACCTTCTCCGATTGCTTTTATCCTGGAAATTTCACTTAGTTTATCTCCACTCTGATTTGCTACATCTTGCCCCTATGCTCCTGGGAGAAACATGTCAATATTTTGCCTGTGCTATGTAGAGGAGGAATAGTCAGAAGAAAAGACTCAAAATCTTTCCTCTGCTCTCTGTCATATCTTTGCTAGGGCAGACTGTAGCCCTAAGGTCCTTCCAAGATCAAATAAATGCCTCCAGGAAGAAAAGATCAAAGGAGAAAAAAGCTTAAGAAGTCACGAGTCTGGGTATTTCCTTCTATCAGAGTGGCCCATCATGTTTCGAGCAGTCTCCTGGGTTACAAAAATTATGGGGCACAGCACATTTCCCTGGGGACAGAGGCCCCCAGGTGAGAGAGAGCATCTGTATGGCAAATCCACACAGGCAGGACTCACTCTTCTCACACCCATCTAGAAGAGAGCCAGACCTCTCCCACAAGCCAAGGATCAAAACTAGTACCAATGATTTCCCAGATTCTCAGCAGGGCCCATGGGCAGTGCAGCACTAGCACAAACTTCTGGGCATCTCACAGCTGGGGTTTTGGCTGAACACAGAGATATGGGATCCATGAAGGTCACTGTTCCTCCAGAGGCCTTTGGGGCACACACTGAGGAATGGCTCTGCTCTCAGCTGGGATATCCTGACTGCCTCATTATGCCATAGGAGCTTCTCTAGGGGATTAACACTGACTGGGAGATGCCTCCACTGTGCATAGATGACCACTTAACCAAATATATTAGGTCACCTGCTAGGTGCTGGATACTTTCATGCATTTTCTTGTAGCCAGATTCAATTTTTAATAGTAAGTTTTGTCTCCTCATTTTTCCTTGGCATCACCCTCACATCTTTTAATACTGTTACTATTAAAGTACAGTCAAGGTCACTTCAGAGTGTCACTCCTGGGACTGTCCTTGTTTGCAGATACCCAAGGGAATTAGATCCAAATGACTTAGTCACAAATGCAAATATCTTATTGACTCAAGGCTTCAGTGAGAGGGAATGTGATAAAAATAAATATCTCCTAAGGAACAAGATTGATTTGCAACTTTTTACCTTTTTACAGAACATTTTATCTGGGAAAGCCTACGACTACCTGAAGTTTTATTTAAGTAATTAATCATGCAGATGTATTTTCTTTCCATTTAACTGCATTCTTTTGCTAGAAACTCTTTCAGAAGTTTAATCAAAGAAGACTTAGTAAGAAAACAGCAGGTACCCACTTGATATCTTAAGAAAGGTAGGAAACTTCACAGAAGACAAATCTTGACATCCCTACAGAGCCAATCTAAAGCCAGACTGGCAACTGGGAGAAAAAAACTTCCCTAAAATACAAATGCTCCACAGCTCTGTCTTGGACTCTCATTTCTAGGAACCAGTCTTCATTCATGAGGAGCTTCTGTTCAACACAAGTATTGGAGAGGAGGAAAGGAGAAGAAAACATACTTTGCTTTTGTCTCTCTGCTGCCTAAATGCCAAAAAAAAAAAAAGTATTCACAGGTTTGCCTAACATTGTAGCTCACTGATGTTTGTCAAATGTTGTCTGCACTGGGAGCACCTGAGGACACTTCCCAGCTCCCTAACTGGGCAGCCCAGTTACACACCAGCTGCTCATCTGGACAAGACCCGTCACATGCTGCTTTCCACATGCCCGGCTTGGCCCAGGCATTGAGTGCAGGCTGGGGACGATGTGCTTTTCCTGGATCCCTTCCTGGCATCCTGCAGCTCAGCCCTGATGCATCCATGGGATGCAGTCTTCTCCTGGCTGGACTCCCACTGCCCTCAGACCTCTGCATGCAGAGAAGAGGTTAACTCTTCTCTGTGAGGAGGGTGAGGCACTGGAATAGGTTGCCCAGAGAAGTTGTGGATGCTCCATCCCTGGAAGTGTTCAAGGCCAGGTTGGATGGGGCTCTGAGCAACCTGGGCTAGGGGAAGTTGTCCCTGCCTATGGCAGGGGGTTGGAACTAGATGACCTTAAAGATCCTTCCTACCACCATTCCATGACTCTGTGAGTGTATGAGTCCATGAAGTGACCAGCCACAGGAAAAGTCAAATACCCTCTAAAGCTACCGCTGGGGGATCCTGCTAATATAATCACTGTTTCCTTCCATCATCAATAAGTAGCTATCACAAACAATGCACAGCACCGACACCCATAGCGTCCATACCTCACCCTCCCAGAATCCATACGGACCTTTTGCATGAGACGGGGAAGCTCGCAGCCACTCCAAGCAGCAGATCCCGCAGTGGGTTTGAAAATCCGTGTTCTGCCACCCCACAGCGACCATCGCTCCTCCGCCCGTGGCTTTCGGAGAGGATCCACGGAACAACACTGACATCCAGTGGCCGCAAGCACCGGCCGAAAGTGGGATTCCTGCTGCAGGAACGCCTCGGGAGCGCTACAGATGCTCTGCCTTCATTACGGCAAGAAAACCTGGCGTGCAGAGAGAGCAGCCCTAAGGGACACACGGGGCTCGCTTTCCAGCAGCAAACCTGTGCGCTCCTGAAGGCAGCCGGAGAGTCGCAGGTCTGTCAGGGGAAATCAGAAACTGCCCGAAGAATGAGGGCAGGAACAATTTTGTGAGGGGGAGACCGTATTTCCGAAGGGAAAGGTCATCTCTATGCCATTGGCCACTACTCCCCAAAACCGCAGAAGAGATGGGGAGTAGCATGACATGAGTGAAATTGTCAGTGAAATTGTCCTGGTGGTGTTTTTCCATCTCTTTGTTTCAAACCTCACAATTGTACCTGTAAATTGTCCAGCTACAGTCTAGGAACTTAAAATAAATAATAATAAAAAAAAGGCAAATGCTGTGATTCTCCTGATATCTGTCCATCACTGGAAGCTTGGCTCCAAAATAGTGAGTACAGGGAAACAAGCAAAATCAAAGGGTCAGTGATGCTGCAACCTCTCTGACTTTTTTCCCCCAACAGTCCAGCTTTAGTGTAAATGATGACAAGAGCTACCCTTAAAAAGCTGACCCGAGGCTAAGTCTGCACTGGAAACCTCTATCTGTGGAACCACATTGGTTTAAGCAGTGACATTTTTATTCCTGTTTTTTATTCCTGGTAAATCCCCAGAGCAGGATTAGCTGTACTAGCAAAAGTTCCTGTGAAGGAGTGATGGCAGGCGAGTTAACAGGCAGTAGTTTCAGCTCACTAGCAGTGCCTGGGGCAGCATTAGCTCAGCCTCAGTGGCCTTTCCTCCTGACCCTCCACCCTCTGAAGCTCAGCCCGTGAGCTGTGGGCTCTGTGGCTGCGCCAGCACAGCTCTCATGCTAAAAGAGACCCTTAATCATCATCCCTGCCTGTAAGATCCCTTTTACAGCAGCAGCCCAGTATTTCCAAGAATATGCATTTGCTGGCAATAGAACTGATTACAAGTGCTGCAAAGTAATTTGCCATGACTCCTACACCAATCTTTCCTCTCATATGATCTACAATAGTAAAAAATACTCAGTAGGTGGAACAATGCCATCCTAAAGGAGGGAGAAGGGCTCTGTGCACCTGAGTCATTCCTTGTGCATTAAAGATGAAGGACTGGAGTAATTACATGAGAAGCCACTTCCCAATTTCATTATACCTGGCTGCACTGTAGATATCATAGCTCTAACATTTAAATAAGTTACATGGATGCTGAGGGAGGAATCCATGACCCATGAATGTTGAGAAGTGGTTTCTTGGTCCCTGAGAGGAAAGAAAAACAGACTAATTAAGGTAAATAGTAGCTTTATTTATAGCATTCCTAGTTGCTCCAGGGACATTCAGGATTGTCAGTGAGTTGGAAAAAAAATCAATAACTAATTGAGAAGTAAACATTTGCTGCTACAGGTCATCCCCTGCAACCTCAAGCCACAAAAGGGGAACCCTCTTCTTTTAAAATTTCAGTGCTTCAGACTGGTTTAAGACATTGGCAGGACTTTAGTAGACCACTGCAACCTTCCATACCGTAGATTTGAGGGAGGATAGAAACTCTGCGGATCTCCTGCCCCCCACCAACAGTGCCTGGGACACCCTCCTTGCTCCAGCCCAGCTCTAGCCCTGTTTGTGTCTCCTAAGAATCACTTTCTTTCTAGAAATACTGAAAGAGGTTTTCTCGGTAGCAGTGAACATTTTGGGGATGCCATGGGCACGTGAGCAGAGCTGGACCTATCCTAGATGAGACAGCACCAGGACAGATGCCTCCTCCAGAGGCAACTCTCCTTTCACAGAATACATGCTACTGTTCTCATGATTATAAAATGAGTTTTTATCACTGCCACTGTCCTAATTACCATTGCTGGCTGCCCTGGCAGGCAGAGGGAAGCGCCCCTGACCTCATCATAGAGCTACTCACATTGCAGAGCACCCACAAGTGTTCCGTGTGTGAAGCTGAAGAGAACAGACTCTGCTTTTCCACCCCTCACTTAGCAGCTGCAGTAAAAGGTGAATCGACCCAGTCTGCAAGAAAAAACTTTCTCACACAAGTTGCTCGTATAACAGTGTTGGCTACTGCTGCTGTATTCCATCCCCAAGCCTAGCAGGGAAAAACCCATGGGAAACCAGCTGCTGCTAGATGTGTAGCAGCTCCAGCGAGGGGCCAGGTCAGCGATAGTGGTGGTAACGCGCCAGGACTCCTGGAGTCGGGGTACAGCTGTCAGCACAAGGTCTGGGTGCCAAAATTACACCAGCACCTCATTAACCTGGAGAGGAAGCTCTGTGCAGCAAAGGAGGCAGGGATGGCCGAGGAGGAAGAGGCCAGGCTGCTGCTCGGGTGTCAAAGCACAGGCAATAATTGACAGCTACGTGCTGGCAGGCAGCAGTGAAGGAGAAATCTGTATGCTTGTCCTCCCAACATGAGGAAAGAGCTGCATGGTTCTCTAACAACATCATTTCAGCCTCCTCTTCCTTTTCATGTGTGTAATAGCTACCAGCAGCATCTCCTGTCAATTGCTGACAAAGGATCCCACCTGGCACTGTGCAGATGCTGCCTCATGAACAACAGGCCACCAGGAGAGAGGTGTTGAGCATTGGAAGATTTATAGGAAGCAAATTCTTCTCTGTAAAAGAGAAAAAAATGTGGGTGGCAAGAACAAAAAGGATGAGAATAGCAAAAGAAAAGACAGGGAAGAAAACCTGCTGTGACAAAATACAAGAGGAATAAACTTACAGGAAGGAAGTCATGGCTCAACCAGACTGATGTGAGTTTGGTCCCCTCTTTTGCTTTTAAACTATGTCAGGATTTTCAGGCATGAATACTGCCTTCAGTTTCAGGTCTGAATTTTCACAGATAGTTCCTACAATTCCTTTCAACCCATAAGATTTCCAAGTAGTTGTCATTTCCCTTCCTCCAGAAAAGGCCAGTCAGTATGAGGGAAGACGCATGCAGTGATATTTTACCCAGGTACTTCTCAATCTTTCCTTTCTATTAATGTAAGTTCCAAGTGTGCTTTTCCTCACCTCTAAATATAAGTAAGTGAGGATGTCTGGTAGCACTGCATCTATGACCACAGACACTACTCTACAATTTGTCTTCATTTTTCACCTTTTTGTTTTGCGGAGGCACAGCTTCTCTTGCTCACCTGGCAAACCAAGTCATCTGACATTACATTTGCACTTTCCCAGAGGCCAGCAGGCTTCAGCAACTAAGCCATCATCATCCAGCCTCCCCCTATGGGTATAATATGCTAATTTATACCTACAATCAAGCATCTGTGATACCATTTGTGCTGCAGATACTGTGGAGGGAATTGATGGTTATTCAGATCTTGTGTTAACTGAGGAAAAACTGATTTATTTCCCCACTGAGTGGAGCAGTTACTAAAACCAGTGTGGATGAACTCTGCTTTTTCAATGTGCCTTGGCTGCTTGCTAATAGTTTGGAGTCTAGGTGACTCATTCGTTGGAGAAACTTTGCTCTCTGAATTATTCACTTATTCAGCCTACTAAGCCAGATAATAGGAGACGGCAGAACCTTTCCTCATCTCGCAGAGGGTATATTAATATCCTTTAAACATTCATACTCTGCCCAAATATATACATTTCAAGACTTATTTTTGCCTGCGTTCTTGATATTCTTTTATTCTAGCTTCATTTGTACCATGCATGTTTAGCTGGGAATAGAGCCCTACTTCCACATAAAGAAAGGAGTTCCCTTTTTTACACAGGCATCTTACGTGTGAAGATGTTCAGCGTTTATCACCTGTGAGGGGAAACACCACTGCCCTCTTTCCTATCCTATAGTCATTGTCTGCATCTAAAGTCAGTTCTTTATTTTAAAACTCTATTTTAAAACACAAACAACTCTGTATGAGTAAATTCATCATCATTTACATAGGAACAGTAGTTTTTCTCTGCGATAAAATCCAAGATACACATTACTTCCTGTGTGTATTCAAAAGAGATTTCATTACACCTTTCTAGCTGTCTACCTTTTCAGTTACACTGATCCCCATTTCAAATCCACCTTCTGTCTTGAAGTCCTTTGCTGTACCAGGGCCAGGCTCCCCAAACTGCAGACCCCTTCTGCCTGCTCTCATTTTCCTAAGGGCCCTGCTTTTCTGTCTGCTTCACTTACCATTCAAGCTACAAGAAGCAGATGAACCTACTACTACCTCCTCTTTCCTTTTCCCAACTTCTTCTGTGCTGATCCCTCCTCCTGGAGCACAATCTCCCCACCACAACACCTGTCACTCACAGTATCCCCGAGCTGTTCCCAGCTCCCCCACCAAAGACGAATCACCAGAATCATGGCATCATGGAGATTCAAGCCCCAAAGGTGAGCAAAGTACAGGAAGGCCCTGCATGCTGGCAGGAATTTTAGCATTGCTATTGCCCTTATCTGTGTGTCACCACATAATTATTTATTACAGTAAATTCTGTTAATGGGGAACAATACTGAGTCCAACAACAGACAGACAAGGTAGGTGTGATCCACCATCCTAGATCCCTCTTCAAGGCTCATTTATTCCAGAATCTCTGAAGGCTAATAAGGAGTCACAGGTGGTTAAAACGCTTTTAATGTTCTAATTTTATTTAATTCTGTTGCGTATCAAGGCTGGTAACTCCTTTTCAGGCAAGGACCAGATCATTCTGTGATTGCAAAGCACCTAGCACAGGTAAATCTCAGTCCAGCTTGTCTGACAGCCTCCAGTTATGCAAATCATAATACCTGATTGCATGCCTCTCCATTTGTCCCTCCCTTGGGGCTTGCAATATGAGAAAGCCAACCAGGCACCAAGTCACCCTGGTCATTGTCTATTGCAACAGACTCCTGTCCCAAGTTCCTCTACAAAATTAATATAACATGCTAATAAGTAGAAAGTCTTCATTCAGACTTCCTTTTTTTCCCATTTATTCTTACAATAGAGACTTAGCAAGGTCACATGTAATGATAATAATAATGGGATTAAGGGTAATTTCAAACATATATAAGGACAGCTTCTGATCACAATAAGTTGAAACACCTCCTTTCTCCTGCTGAGGCCTGTTTGCTCTGAGTCATTATTTATCTCTAGCTCATCACAAACCTGCTGTGCTAATACTGTTTCAACAGAGATTTTTAACATTTAATGATGGCACTATGTTAGATTTTGACCAACTGATTGTTGTATTCTACATATCTGAACCTTATTTTTCCCCTTCACTTTTTTCAGGCAATGGATTACATTTCATTTCAACTAAGTTGGTTTCTGAATAGAACAGATTTAAATATCTGCATGCTTGTATTATCTTCACCTAGGGATAATAAAGCAGCACATGAAAGCCACGTTTCTGAAGTTCAGTGTTAAACAACACATTGGAAAAAAAATGACATGGTCAGTAACAGGTGAAAGAAATGACACGGTGAGTGCTATTTTAAGAAGAATTAACACTTTCAAGGAGAATAAGAAACCCACAGGGGCTGAGTGGGGCCTGTGGATATGAACATGGGAGAGAACCAAAGTAATTCCTTCTTGCACAGCCAATGTAAGCCATAGAAATACTCTTGGTGTGTGGTTGCACCCTGTAGTGTCAAGAAGCAGCAAAAATCCAATGCATACAGACACTGGCAAAATCTAAAAGAAGAAAAAAATTCTTCCTCTGAGATATCCAGAGTCCTGTGGGTCCATTGTACTGCACTACCTATGCCATCCCTTTGCAGCAGATGAATAAAGAAAGGAGAGTGTTAAATTTCCTGGCATCTATTTTAACACGTCCTCCATTCTGGGACCTTAATTATATCCAGGTGGTGTCCAGGTGCAGTTGTCTGGACTATCTCCACTGGGCACATTTGCTTGTAGAATAGTCTGGTTAGAAGCTTTTTTGTTTTAGAAAAATGTGTTCTCCTGGCCATTCATTATGGACTCATACTCTTCCCAAATTTTCCCTATGTCCCCAACCTGAAAAATAGCTAATCAAAGCCATTAATAAAAGAAACCCACTCTGACAACTGTGAACACTTCCAAGTTTATGCAATACATTGGGCATTACTGATTTTTCCAAAATCCACAGCAAGGGAGTATAATATTATTTCTGAGATGAATTCAGCTTGTTTTGTTCTCAAGACCACTGAATTTACCATGAAATCTAAAAAATACCCTGGACTTTATGAAGCAGTAATATCAGAAGAAAGAATGTGATAATAATAAAAAATGACGGCACCAATATTCAAGAAGAGCTTGAGGACAAAAAAAAATCTGTATCAATAGATAGATAGGTAAATAGATAGATAGATAGATAGATAGATAGATAGATAGATAGATAGATAGATAGATAGATAGATAGATAGATAGATTTGGGAGGCAGAGGCATTTTCCGATGATCAAAACACTATATATCTCACCACCAGATTTGGTTATACCCTACAATCTCAGAGCTATGTGCTGTCAGAAATGTCATTATGGCAAACTGTGACAGCTTAGATGTGGATTAGCAAACAAATGCTTTTAATGGTAATATGGTCTGACAATATCATTAACTGAGATAACCAACAAATATCCTCATCCTCAGCAGCCCTCATTCAGAAGATCACAGTCTGGACTTGATTTGGTTCATATCAGAAGCACTATAAAAGACAGATGATCAAAGAAAAATATCTTTTAAGGAGTTATTACAAACTATCTCAACTTAAATTAAATGGAAAACACAGGAAAAGAGTTTTATAAGTAAAGTCATTAATTTGAAAGAACAAAAGTGCATGTAAGTCAGCCAAACTAAATATTAAATATAAAGAAAATGTTCAGCTTCCCTAAGACAAAGGTGACCAGCATGCTAGAATAGGAAGGATGAGATAATATCCTGCCTTAAATTAGAAAAGCTTTGCCACAAGATTTTTCAAGTCAGTTAGCAAGTCTCTTTAGTAATGTAACAAGGTTGTGGACAGTGCCATAGGACTAGGGAACAAGGGTATGACCTCCAATTAAGAAGGTGAAAATATTGACCCATATTTACAGGTCTATTAGAGACACTTGAATAGCTTGCTAGGCTTTAAAATACTGTTCTGTGGGGAGTCTAATTAATGATGCAGAGGTAAAAGCAATATGGGATAAAATGCAACATGGGTTTACTAAAGGTAGACCGTGCCAGACTCACTTAATTTCCTTTTTTGAAAAGGGAACGATGAGGGCAGCAGGGGAGGTATTTCCAGTAAAAATAGGGAAGCATTCATGTCTTTGTATGAGACCCAGGTGATACCATATGGAAAACTGCTACAATCCATGGTCACCCATGTTTCAGGGAGATACCTTCCAGCTGGAAGAGGCACAGAGGGGTCAGTGGGAAGGTTAGGAAAATGGATGTGAGATGTCTGTTCAGCCTAACAAAGGGTGGCTGACTGGGGATGTGTCTGCGAGAAGCAGCCTAGGGAAAAGAGACCTAGCTAAAATAAAAAGCACTGGCATGGAAACTATACATACAAAGTGGTCAGAAGTAAATTCAGGCTGGAAGGAAAACGAGCTGCAAAAGATTTGCAGCTCAAGCAAAGGCTTCCAACAAGAGCTGTGACACAGAAAGCTAACAACAACTCAGGCTGAGCTGCAGCTATGTGAGAAAGTGTGGCTCAACAAAGTGACCAGAGGGTCACTTTGAAGACTCTCAATGAAATTGATTTCCTCAGCTCCCCCCTCAATGATATGGTTTTACATAAAACACATGCTCTGAACTAACTTTCAAATCAAATTATTCAAATTAGTTCATGCTAAGAAACTAGCACAAAGTTAGCATTGCTATTAATTTTGCTAGTGGCAGGAGTTGCTACTGGCTGCTGACAGGATCTCCTTGGCCATTGAAAACACTTGTCTTGTTTTGATGGAGCAGGGTGTGATGAGGGTGTAAGTGCCACACTGTGGTTGATCCCATTTTACTGCCTCAGAAACATTCTCCTCCATTTGAAATCAGTCTTGCTTTAGAAGTCTTTCACACAGGAAAACAATTGTGGATTGTAGCACTCTGCATTCACTTCCTCCAAGAATCAGAACTGACACACAGAAAGAAACTACCAAAAAAAAAAGTAAAACTTGTTAACTTGTTTACACATTTGAAGTGTTCTCTCTCGAATTCAATGACCTTCCCAGGTCACCTCCAAGCAAAATTATTCTGCAGTTATATGAGGTGGTGCTGCAGGCCTTGCCAGCCTCTTCTCCCAGTTTCCTCCTCCCATGGAGGTTGGAAACAGTTTGGAGCTGAAAGGCTCCATTAGATGCCAGATACAGTTTACCTACAAGGATGGCACTGCAAGACCAAGCCATAAGAAAAATGCTCACAGCATCCCCAAACTCATTAATGTTCAAGGGGAAAAAATTTAAACTTTGGGTAACAGTAAGTTCAGTGGTGTTGGACACTTTAAGAGGGACATAATGTGTAATCGAGTCAGCTTTGAAACCTGCTGGATTTGACACAAACTCTGCTGCATGAGGAAGGCTTAATATTTTTTTAAATGTCTGAGGGAAGGCCTGCAAATCTGCAGCTAAGCTGTGCTAAAGGTTCAAAGACCATTTATTATTTTCTACTCGAAAATCCTTAAATCACCTTAAACTCTTAGCTCACCTAAGATCTTAAAATAGAAGAACTTAAGCTCCCTGTGTCACTGTATCAAGCATTAATCTGATCAATATTTACTAAACTTATGCAGATAAAAGTCTAGGCTTTATATTATTAAAAAGTTGTGAGGTTTTAGAACTGTCATGACTAAATGTGGTTCTCAGCCAACTTTGCAAAGGCAGTCTCCATTCATGTGAATGTTCATGCTTCAGAGAGAGTTTATTCTCTGTATTGCAGGCACCCCTTCTGCATTTGGGGACCCCTCTTTATCATTTATGAGGTAGGGGCCGCTATAATAAAGAATAATCAAATTATACCATACCAGTTTTGTCCTTATGACTAAGAAATGCATCCCACAATACTTGAAGTTTTTCTGGATACCTGCACTCCATAATTTTGTTGTCCTTCAGTGGGGTTTTAGTTGCACATTGCACAATAATCACAAATATTGTGAAGCATATCATAAACAGGCTTGCAGATAGTCTTTTGATTTATTTTTCAGATCTTAGAGAATCATTAAGGTTGGAACAGATCTCCAAGATCACGAAATCCAACCCTCGACCAAAAACAATCCTGTCCACTAAAGCATACCACAAAGCGCCACACCTGCCCTTTTTTTTAAATGCTTCTAGAGATGGTAACTCCACCACTTTTCTTCTGAGTCTCTTACCATTCTTAATCACTCTGTCATTGTAGATGTTTTTTTCCTAATATGCAGCCTCAACCTCCCCTGGTGCAAACTGAGGACATTTCCCCTTGTTCTATTCTTTGTTGCCTAGAAAAAGGCCAACACCCACTTTGCCACTGCCTCCTTTCAAGTAGTTGTGAAAGCAATAAGGTCTCACCTCAGCCTCCTTTTCTCTTCCCTCATTTCCAGAGAAACTTAACTTTGCCTACTCAATGTTACTCTTTCACTTCCTTCTGTCACGTTTTTTATAAATAATTTTTTTTTGTAAATAAAGGATAATTTTGCTTTTTCTTTCTGTTCCCTTAATGAAACCACTCAGATGGAAAGAGAACTGTGCATTCCCCAGAACTGAGGACACATCCAGAGCAGGCAAAGATGAGTGCAATAAAGAAAAGGAAGGAAAAGAGGCTTTAAAGGACTAGCAGCTCATGTTACTGGAGTCATGAACATTACAGTGGAGAGGGAATTAATGGCTCAGCAGAGAAAATGGGCTGCAGCACCTTCATATACCCCAAAATTGTAGGGGTGATGGGGCAGCCTAAGGTGCCAGCCAAAGTGTGTGCTCAAAGGTCTTCCATGCTGGCCTCATCTCTGCTTCACCTTTCCAGCAAGCACCTCAACCATGTTCACCCTTGATCAGTAAACAAACTAATTATAGTCTGGAAACCTCCTGTGACAAGATCCATAGCTTAATTTGAGGTACTAAAGAGGATTAAATACCTTTTGGCTATAAATTGGAGCAGGAATTAAGCAAAAGTTTTCAGGTGATTTTTTTTTTTTTTTTAAAGCCTGACATTTAGAGGCAAAAAATAGAATCAGAAGACATTGCCCAGCTTGGAACACACAAGCCTGAGGAAGATCATTAATTAGATAAACCTGCCCTCGATGTTTGTCATTATACGCAAAGATAATTTAGAATTGGAGCTCCTGCAGGCTGGGCCATCCAGGTGCTGTGTTCAGGGTACCCAGCTCTGGAAAGGTGCTTTCTTTGGTTCTCTGCTACCTACCTCACACCTCTGCCCTTCTCTCTCTGGGGCAGGGCACAGCTTTCAAATTCACCTCACTGCTGTGGAGCTGTGGAGCTTTTTGCTTCTTAGAAAAGCTAAATTGGAGGCTAAGTGCCCTGACTGTCAGCAAAGCACAGCTGATAGCAAGAGCCACCAGGCAGCCACTTCTCTTTGCAGGCTGCTGCCCACCTCAGGCTCAGCCAGAAGCCCTTCAGGTGCCACAGAGGCAACTTCCCTTTCAATTAATAAATCTGAACTGGGAAGAGCCATGGAGAGGCAGGAATTATGCAGGGCAGTCAAAGGGGACAAGGCAAAGGCTAATGGCCTGAAGCAAGAAAGAAAGACAATCTGAGATGAAAAGGTCTTAACAGCAAGGTCTGCCAGGAAGCGCCCACAAGAACTCTTAGAATGGTTATTTTTGCTTTGGGAGGATCAGGGGAAGGAAGGAGAGGATGCAAAGGCTCCAAAGCTGAGAAATAAACAAACACACTCTAGGAATACTAATCACTACAGAGAGACTTCAAGTGTGTGAGGTTCTACCCTCTCCATGACCTGGCCAGAAATCTGTAACATTATCAGCAGGGCAAAAGTTCCGTTCAAGTTTTCCCTCTCTGCAAAGCTGACACATCAAAAATGAGGGGAAAAAGAGCCCATTTTTTAATGGGCAATCTAGTAAACTATACCCATGGTAACAGCATCCTTAGCAAATTTGGAGGGGAAAAGAAAAAAAAGAAAGATTCTATTTAAACTCTCAGATAGTTTCCAGCCCAGAACTGGATGTAGCATAGCACTGAATTGCACCTGTCCCTCTACTGATTCCCTTTCTCATGAAAAATACATCCAAAGAAATCTGCTACATCTCTCTATGGTAATTGATTCACTCAGATCCTTTCTAACATCTAAGAAACTATGTGAGATGAGACACTCAAATATGGCTCAAGGTCTTTACCAAAACCAGAGGTGTATTTTGTCTGTTTGCTGTTTTAGCAGGCACTAACTCCTCCTCACATCCCCTATTTGGTTCAAATTTCCTACCTGTGCAAATATGCCATCCCACATTACCAAAGAGCAACAAATCTCTGACTTCACAAGAAAAAACTTGCACAAGGGCCAGGGCCTAAGCTCTGCACACAGGAACAATCTCAGAAAGATATGAAATCACCACTTTGCTTCAATTTTGGCATAAGCTCTTCCTTTTTCAGTCTCTTATATGCCCAGATTCAAGTAGCAAGGAAGACATAAATCAGAATGCAAGATGGGAAAAAATATTAAAAAATATAATACTGCCATTCCTTATCAAGGAAAAAAAAACCCTACAAGCATACAGGTTCTTAAAGGAATCTAATTCCAGTACCTCCAGCATGGTAAAGAGGTGGGATACAACACCAGGTGCAAGGCTGTAAGAGGAGGTGAGTCAGAGACCAGTGCAATTTGCTGTCATTATACATGATGTATAATAATTTAAAAATTATATTGTGACATTAAATAGTGTGAACAACCCAGCAACAAAGAACAGAAGAAAACAGTGCATCAGTATAATACCACAAGGGTCAGGTGGTGAGTTAACCTGAGAAGGCATTAATAGAACAAGCTGAAAACTAATTGATCTACATACACCAGAAATTATTACAGAAATAGAATACAAATAATATAAACCCTTAAACTTCAGAGGCTATACCCATTAACTTCTTTGGCTTTATTCCAGAAACTAATTTGGCTCATGTCCTGTAAAGAAGGCGTTTGCACTGCCATACTGTCTTAGTATATACCTGAGGATTGACTCTACTTGCAGCCATTTGTCAAAAGCAGCAAAACCACCTGAATGTAAATATCCCAGCAGGGAACTCCACAAGTTTTAACAGTTACAACCAGTTTCCCATGTACAAACATTTCAAGACAGAGTTCAAGTTGCTTAGATCTTTAGAATGCCAGGGAATGCATTATAACCAAGATCTGTCTTACTGGAGCAGTTCTCCATCCTCAAAAACCGCTGAGCTGATCCCCTTGAAGTTGTCCACTGCACAATCAGGCAAAGGTCTACTCTGTTCTCGTTTGGCACAGCTTGGCTGTCTTGGTAAATCCCCAATGACTTTAGCAAAGCTAAAGCTCTGATTCATAGGAAATTACTGAGATACATAACCAACTACTCATATCCAAAGCTGCCACTTCACTGGTAGTTGAAGATAACCCAAAAGTAAGCTGATGAAAAAGGGCAGCAAGAAGGGTATGAGAAATGGACTTCTTTAGCAGCACTCCACAAGTAGAATAGCTTCAATAGCTTAATGAGGAAAAAACCTGTGTCAGAAGAGAGGGGACTTTTTTCTGACAAGCCGATGCTGAGGACCAGCTCTCAGCTCACCATGACCCTCTCCTTTTCAGCTTTAAAGTCCTGCTTTAAATTCTGACCCCAGGATGATTTCTATGCAGAGTAACCTAGAAATAATTTCTGTGCTGACTTATGATTATCTGTGTGACTTAAGTCTTCCTTTCTTTGCCAAGGTAATAAGCCATTCTCCTAATCTTTTCTGCAGCAGAGTAAATATTAGATGTAATACAGCAGATCTGGTGGCAGTTTTAGCAGAATGGTGCTGATGTCATATCATGTAGGATTGTATACATAAATGGCAGCTTTTAAAAAAACCTTCAGATTTGCAAGGCTTAAAAATACCATGTAGCACCAGTGACATCTGCAGGAGCATGCTGGTTGGAACAGCGACAGGAAAAAAATGCCAAAATGAGGCTTCTGTGAGAAACGATTGTAAGGAAAGCCAGCAGATGTACCCACAGTGCCTGCCTTCCAGGCATGTGTAAGTCTACCTAGGGATATTTAAGACAAAAATTTTGGGCAGAGCTGTTTAGCAAGGAGAGAAAGTAAATGAACAAGTACACACACAAGTGAAGATCAGAGCACTGTGCCAACATTTAAAGGCAAGAAAGTTTGATCCAGCTTGAAGTATAGTGGCCAGATCCTGAAAAAAAAGGGCAAGAGGGGGAAAGTCTTGAGAGGACAATGCCTAGTGATAACCAGTGATATACAAAATACAGTAATTTCATGACTATAAGGCGCACCCTTTTGACTAAAATTTTCCCCAGAACCCGAAGTGCGCCTTATAGTCCAGTGCGCCTTATCTGATGGACAAAGTTCAAAAAATTTGCCTACCTGGAAGTGAGAGCTGCGAGCCACAAGGGGAGCCGGCAGGGCCATGGCTGCCAGGTGGAGGCGGGGTGGAGCAGCGGCGGGCATGCCCTGGCCCCGTGGAGGCGGAGCCACCCCTCCAGAAGCACACCCTGGCCCTGTGGAGGCGGAGCCGCCCCTACACAGGCACCTCCCGGCCCCGTGCAGGTGGCACGGAGGAGCGGCAGCCATAGCCCAGCCCCAGAGAGGCAGCACGGAGGGGTGGCAGCCATACCCTGGCCCCACCGGGTACAGGCGGGCCTGGGGCCCCGCGGCACCACCCCTGCCGGGTACAGGCGGGCCCGGGGGCCAATGGCTGCCAGGTTGAGGCGAAGCCTCTGCCAGCAATAGTGCGGAGGGAGCTGGGGGCGGAGCCTCGCTGCAAAAAAAAAGTGCGCCCTATAGTCCGGTGCGCCTTATCTGATCTACAAAGTTGCGAATTTTGCCTACTCCCGGGGGGTGCGCCTTATAGTCCGGTGCGCCTTATGGTCATGAAATTACTGTACTCTGCTTTTTCCACTTTCCTGTTTGCACAGTAAAAAATTGAACTTCACCTTCTTCTTCTTCTCTCGTTATATGATGCTGTTCCACTTCCCCCACACAAAAATCCAGCCACTACACTTTATGCCAGTTTACCCTATTTACACTAGGAAAGCTGTTTCTAATGCATTTCATTAATATTTCTCCTAAAACATTGTGTTTAAAATAAATGCATGCAAGTTAAAAACAAGACAAACAAAGAAAAAAATTATTTTTCTGCTCTGGATTAATTTTTCTGTTTCATAAAATGTCTTTTATGTTTTGTGGAAAAGCTGTAGCAATATGACTGGGGAGCTGTTGAGCAAGGCACAGAGAAATACGTGCCACAGCAGATCTACAGACACTAGGAGCGTGGAGGAACATGAACTACCTGTTGCAAAATGGGAAACCTAGTAATACAGGAATACCAAAATGTGGTGAGTCTGGAAGGAAAAAGGATGCAACATTGAAGGATAGAAGTGAAGGCAAGATTGAGATAATGGTAAAGTATAAGGACAGTAGTGGTAAAAAAAAATAGGAAAGAGTGGGATCTGGAATTGTTTGGAGGGAAGAAGGCAAGAGATCCTTTGCAGGCAGAACTGCAGAGCTGAGAACCTGTGGGGGAGTCCTTGATCAGATTGGATTTGACCCACTGGTGTGATTTCTTTCCGAGATGCTGTGGATGACTTTAGTTCCCCAGGCATGGCTGGGGCAGAACAAAACATGACGTGACAAGCTGGGTCCAAGACCAATCCCAGAAGTCCAGTTAAAGCCTCAAAAAATGCAGAAGACAGTGCTCAGAGCACCCTACAAGCACTCATGTATCTCAGGAGATGACCACTCCAATTTAATGATGATGCTCTTAGGCCCAAGGCAGTTGTAAGGAGTGGAGGTCCACGGGAGGTCAATCATCTATCATGGCAATTAAGTCCTCTTGGCTTCCCATAAGGCCCACACACAAAAAGAGTAAGATTTAATTGTTCTTGACTAAGTTTTCTCAGCAACAGGTTCTGCATGAGTTCTTTCTGTTACAGCCCAAAGATTTTTTTTCATGAAGGACTAAGGTATTTTTCACTAATGAAACCAAAAAGCGACCTCTTCAAGGTCCAGACCAATTCCTCCTAAAACGTATGGCACTGTCTTTTATCCAGCTTTAGATTTTGTTCTTAGGTGCACATCTGAATTTTGGTTTGCTTTATGGTTCTATCAGTCCAAGGGAGAAGTGAAAGCTGCATCTGACAGCAGTATCAGATTTTCCCTCAGACCATCAGCCTTACTGATGCCTTTCATCAGCATGGATCCCAAGCCATGGCTTGCAGGACCTGAACTGGCCATGGGTTCAGAGCAGGCATAGGAAGAATTTCATGCCATCAGCATGAAAGCATTACTTAGGTCAGAAATGCAGTTTATCTGTGCAAATTCCACAAGGAGTCACTGTCAACAAGAGTTTTCTTGGTCTAAACCCTTTCCTTGACAATTCCAAGTGTTTCCACATCCTGGATGAAAGGTGGGAGGCACAATGTACAGAGATCCTCTGAGACCCCATCCGGAGTTCAGAATCCAGCTCTGGGCTCCCTAACATAGGAAGGATATTGACCTGTTGAAGCAGGTCCAGAGGAGGAATGCATAGATGATCAGAGAACTGGAACATCTTTCCTGTGAAGACAGGCTGAGTGAGTTGGGGTTGTTCAGCCTGAAGAAGATTGTTCAGCTCCAGAGAGACCTTGAAACAGCGTTCCAGTACCTAAAGGGGGCTACAAGAGAGCTGGAGAGGGACTTTTTTATAAGGGCATGTGGTGATAGGACATGAGGCAATGGCTTTAAACTGAAAGAGGGCAGGATTATACTAGATATTAGGAAGAAATTCAAGGGTGGTAAGGCACTGACAGCGGTTTTCCAGAGAAGTTGTGGATGTCCCATCCCTGGAAGTGTTCAAGGCCAGGTTGGATGGGGCTTTGAGCAACCTGGTCTAGTGGAATGTGTCCCTGCCCAGGTACAGATGATCTTAAAGGTCCCTCCCAATCCAAACCATAGCATCAACGCTAGGATCCTGTGCCTTTCTCTGCTGGAAATAATATCTACATCAGAAGAATAAAGAGACTACAGTAATTTCACGATTATAAGCCACACCTGATTATAAGCTGCATTTTGGGTTTGGACCAAAATTTAAGTCAAAATGGTGTGGCTTATAATCGTGAAATTACTGTTATCCTGCCCCTCACCTAAACAAAGTCCATTTTGCTTTCCCACCAGCTTCTTTCTGACTGCTCTAAGACCAACTAGATTCACAACTTATTCCCCAGCACAACTGCAAAGGCTGACAAAAATGTGCCAAAGGTACTACTGAAATGTCTGTCCATGCCTCTAAAACCAAGTTTGCACCAAGAAGCACAGTCCCATTACAGTGCTTATTCTGACAACTTCTAACATGTCAGGTCAGCCTAAACTGAGGCAGCATCATGTGTTTCACTGCCCCTCAGAGCACCTAAGCCTGTCCTCCACATCTTGTATCAACTAACCTCAACTTGCTTTTCCTTGGCTTTGCTCAGGGCAGTTCTGCAGAATTCATGAGGTCTCAGTCAGCTTATTAATAAATCTCTGTTGATGCCAGAACTCAGCTCTTCTGAGCTGTACCAAAGAGCTGTGGCAGAGACCAGGCTGGTATGAGAAAAAAGCAAAAGATGTGAGCAAGGAAGAGGAAGAACAGAAAAAAACCACAACACATAGATATAAGATTATGTGTCACATGGCAATAGCTAAATTTCAAAAATATCTTTTTGATAAGCTAACCAGAATGAAATATTTATCTCTATATTGCTGACAGTCAAAAAGTCAAAGAGCACATCTTACAAATTTGAAGGAGGATTTGGCCTAAAAGCTGACACAGAAGGATCTGTTTGCATGTGTTCAACACTACAACTTGACCTTATAAGTTGCATTTTAAAAGAATGACAAAAACTTTGCAAGTGAAAGACTGGTACATGCTGTGCTTAAAGAAAACAGGTAGGTGTAGTAGCACTTGTGTTTTGTGTTTTGACATGCTTTGGAGATACACACATGCTAACTTCTAGCAGTAATTACAAGCCTAACTCACTGGCCAAAATCTTACAACACATGCAAAAAACAGGCCTTCAAAGTAGCTTGCATTGAATATTAGAGTTCTCATCTCATACTTGAGAGACAATACTTCTTACATTGCTGAATACATATGTAATTTGTATAAGCAGAAGAGTATAAATTATCATATAGTACAGCAAAACAGATAACTGTGATTAAATGGTACTTCAGCCTAGAACATTCAGAAGACTGCTAAGCAAAATATATTAATATACTATAAGAATATATACCAAATAAAAACAGAAGATAAAACCAAATACCTCTCACATTTCTTTCGTTTTCATTCTTCCATTTACTTCTTAACCTTACACTTACTGACCATGTGATGAAAAGAAATTATTTACATTTTAAAGTCACACCTGTTTATTTAGTAAAGAAGTTAGTACCTGGTAAGTCCAGAGCCATGCAAGTAAATAGTCCTTAACCGTATGGAAAGCATGTATTGAGAGATCACCTCCAAGCTGTCTCAGCTCTCACCACACATACTACAGGCAGCCACCAAGGCCAGTCATTTTCCTGGCTCATGCAGAAAAACAAACACAGCCTTGCAGAGTGTGTAAGAAATACACCCATTTATCACAACCTTCATCTGAGGGCTTGTAACAGAAACAGAACTGGATTTCCACCCCCGCCACCGGGAGTAAGAACAAATCCTCCTTCTCTTTCTATGCTCTCTCAAAACTACATCTGAAGAAGGCTGGTTTCTTGCAGAATAGTTGGACATCCATACAAATCCTTTACACACCTGAATTCTCTATTGCTGCATCTGAGCAAATACAGCAAGCGATGCCCTTCTGCAGAGAATGCATACACTCAAGTTTTTGATAGTTCCTATTTGCTTCTGAAATCCTGCTATGTGCCAGACAACAAAAATAATAACTTCATTGGATGTTTCATATAGGCAAAAATCAGGTTCTGAATGCAAATTGTTCCACAGAAGTAGAACAGAGAGAATAGCAACTTTAGAATACTATTGATCCTATGGGTAACACACAACTTTATTGTATTTTTAAATAATATCACCTGTGAACACAAATATAAGTGGTACTGCAATTGAAGACAATATTTTCAGCAATCGGAATGAAGATAATGCAAATAGACTACTAGGCAGAGTCAGAGGCAATAACCTTCAACTGGGAGGACATTTCACAGAAGGCTTATTTAGATTTTCCTACTAGTTTATTCTCCTGGAAAAGACTAAATCTAATTTCAAACAGTGGTTGCTTACATCCCTCATCCAGCTGCTCTTGGACCTTGTTTTAATTTTTCCTTCTAAAAAGAACCTGATCGCAATGTTGCAAACTTTTTGTGACTTAGTAGTTTCAGAAAAGCCATTCGAAATTTAACATGACACAGGGGGTAAAGAAATGGGTTCAAAGAAGAATTGATCCACAAAAGCCAAAAGGTTGCTTCATACAGGAAGCCATGGACACAGGTTCCCTGGCAGGCCCCACGAATAATCATTAATAAGGAGTATGGGGCCCAGCAAATGGCAAACACACAGACAATTATCGCAAGAGACTTTGCTATTTTCTTGTCCCGCTGCAGTTTTGATGCACAGAAGGAAACAGAAAAGCAATTTTCTGGGGTTACAGAATTGCCTCTGGATGGAGATGAGCAGTCAGTTTCCAAAGACTCTTTCTTTGGTCTCATGGAAGAAGAAACACTGTCCTCTGCTTCTGACGAAGGAGACGATGCCCCTGGCCTTGGCAAGCCACAAAACCTCCAGGACAGGCTGCTGCGCCTTGCAGACTCACAGTCCTGCACGCTGCCACGCCGCTGGCGCCTCTGGATGTCATGGAAGATGTGCATGTTGAAGTAGGTCACCAGGAGCAGGGGCACAAAGAACTCCAGCGTGGATGCACACAGCAGGAAGTACCAGTTGTTGAAGAACTCAGCATGGCACTGATCCACCGCAACCACGCTGTGTCCGGCCACGTGTTCCCAAAACAGGACAGCTGGGCAGTACAGAAGGAAGGCTAAGACCCAGATGGCCACCATCTTGATGGCAGGGCTGGATGTTATTCCCTGCTGGGCTCTGTAAGACACCTGAGGGGGATAAAAATACAGTAAATTCAGGAATACAAGCCGCACTGAGTATAAGCCGCATCGCCGGATGTTGGCAAACATTTTGTTTTTTGTCCATAAATAAGCCGCACCCGAGCATAAGCCGCTCTGTCATTCGCAGCGAGGACCCATGTGCAGCAAAGTTGCCAAATAGTAACAGAACAGTGGCAGGGCGGGGTTTACTGGCTCGGCTCGGGCCATGAGGGCTCGGGGCTGCCGACAGGGCTGGGTGGCCCAGCTCGGCACTGCCACTCGGCGGGGTCGCTCGGGGCCGGCCACCGCCACCGCTGGGCTCGGTCACCCCGGCCCGGTGCTGCCCCGCGGCGGCAGGGGGGGCACAGAGCCTGCCGGCACATGCGGCGGCGATGGGAGGTGGGGATGTAGCCTGCCTGCTCCTGCGGCGGCAGCACGCGGGGACGGGAACCCCCTGAGCCGCGGAGCAAAGCAGGAGAGAGCCCCTGCCTCCTCCGAGCCGCGGACCCAGCAGGAGAGAGCTGCCCCACCTTCCCCACTCCCTGTGCTGCCTGCACAGAGTAGCTCCACCCGCCGCACAACAGAGTAACCAATTTGTAACAACCGTGTAAATGCAGGGTTTTACTGGCAGGAGCTTGACTTTGCAGTTTGCACTGACTTGGTTTGCACTCCCAGGGTTGAAAATGTCAGAAAATTATTCACATATTGGCCGCACCTGAATATTAGCCGCATTTCCGGTATGGAAGCAAAATTTTGGTCAAAACAGTGCAGCTTGTATTCATGAAATTACTGTACATAAAATGTTCAGACTTGTAGAGACCCATTTCAGAAGTAAGAGAAGCAACAGGAGGTGAACTCAAGAGACACTTGGTAATACAGAGCTGTGGCTGTGCTGATCAGCTGGAGCTTACCCAAGTATGTTTCTTCCATTGATGCTGACAGAGCATAGGGTCTCTACAAGTTAATCTCACCATACCAGGGTCCAGGTCCAGGGGATGAAACACAATCATCAATCAAAACCTAGCAATTTGGTATGCCTTGCTTGAGACACCTATGCGTTGGGATTGCTATGGGTTTAGGTCTTCAAAGAGCAGAGCAGCTGTTAGTTGATGTAAAGTTGTTTGTTGTAAAGGCACATCAGTCTCAAAAGGCAAAGAGTCCCAAGTTATTAAAGTCTCTGCTAAAAGCTTTCCAGTATAGAGTCCCAAACAGAAATAAAGTCCCAACTAGAAGTAGAAGCAGCTCCTGGTGCAAGGCCCCAAGGAGCCAAAGTTGCAGCTGCAACTTCGTCTCCTTCTGGGCCATGATGATGGCAGTGAGGAGAGAGAAGAGAGAGAACCTCTCCCCAGTTCACACATACTTATTTACAATTACCCAATAAGCTAAAAACACAAATCTGAAGCATTTTTTCTAAACCTATTAGAATTCTGGTTCTATAATACAAAAGTTCACGTATAATTTGCACATATAGCCTATCTGTTTTATCTGAAGAATGCAAGCAATATTCTTACTATATTTTTATTATGTCTAGAACTATGTTTTTGAGCTCTCGGTACAGCTTGTTTTTGAAACTTGTTTTCTATACTAATGTCCAGAATTGTGTTTTTGAGCTCTCACCGCAGCTTGTTTTTCACACTAAATTCTGAGGCTTTTACTTTTTAAGGCACTTAAAACATATTCTTATTTACTTAAACTTATTTCCTTACTTACAACTTAAACTTACACCTCTATTTCATGTATGAGTGGCTTACTATACTTTAATCCATCCAAAGGTTTCAATTCGATTCCTGCACTCTGATCTCTCTCTGAAGAATTCAGAGGGGCCTCTGTTTCACACACTCCATCACCCGTGATCTGAAGTGCCAGAGGAAGTAGCACTTTATAGCTGTTGGGGACTCCCCCTCACGGGAAACTGCGCTGCTTCTTACAGCATTTTACAAACAAATAATGGTATTCATCATGGTGCTCAACAGAAAAGGTGGCACATAGATTTAACCCATAAGAAAATTACAGTAATTTCACGACTATAAGGCGCACCCTTTTGACGAAAATTATTCCCTGAACCTGGAAGTGCGCCCTATAGTCCAGTGCACCTTATATGATGTACAAAGTTGCAACATTTGCCACCCCAGAAGTGAGAGCCGCGAGGGGGGTGGCGCCGCGCGAGCGCCGAGTAGCGATGGAGGGGCAGCTGCGGGCAGCCCCAGGCACAGGGAGCAACGTGGGCAGGGAGGCGTTACTACTTCATTACTTTATTGTGCGTGGCGGCCTGAGCTGAGGGGCCACAGCCCGATAGGGGCCGGCAGGGTCACGGTGCCGTGGCCAGCGGGGCCACAGCCGATAGGGGCCAGTGGGGCCGCAGTGCTGGGGGCAGCAGGGCCACAGCTGATAGGGGCAGGCGCAGCCCGCGGGGTTGCGGCCAGCACGGGCCAGCGGGGCCACAGCTGATAGGGGCTGGCGGGGCCACGGTACCGTGACCAGTGGGGTCACAGCTGATAGGGGCAGGTGGGGTGGCCAGGCTGCCAAGCCAAGCGAGGGACAGGCGGCAGGGTTGCTCTGCGGAGCCGCAAGGGGGAACAGCATGGCGGCACAATGGAGCTTCAAGGGGGAACAGCACGGCAGGAGCGCCGAGCTGAGCGAGGGACAGGTGGCATGGCGGCAGCACCGAGCCCAGTGAGGGACAGGTGGCACAGCAGGAGCGCCGAGCCGAGCGAGGGAATGGCACGGCAGCTCTGCGGAGCTGCGAGGGGGAACAGCACCGCGGCAGAACGGAGCCGCAAAGGGGAGGCAGCCCCGTGGCTGCGCCGAGCCGCGCCAGCCGGCACCAGGGGCAGGCGGGAGTGCCAGGGCCCACTGCATGGGGAGGGCACCTGGGGCTGCCTTTGAAAGCCTACACCGATCTGTGAAAAATATTTCCAAATTGAGCCCTTGCCAGTAAGCTCCATGATCGTGGGTTTCCGTTACTAATTCATTACTTTGTTGCGTGCAGCATGGATCTTCGTGGCAAAAAAAAGGTGCGCCTTACAATCCGGTGCGCCTTATATGAGCTACAAAGTTGCGAAGTTTGCCGACTCCCGGGGGGTGCACCTTATAGTCCGGTGCGCCTTATGGTCATGAAATTACTGTATTTACTAGACAATTCATGAGGATGAAAGGATACCACACCTGCACCACAGCTCTGAGCTGATGAAACTAAAAAATCATCCATTTTCTTCCTTCTCCATCCACTCCAGGGCCAGTCCATATTTTCTACTATACATGGCAGAACAGATAGATATAATGTAGCTCACATCCTGCTTCATCCCTTTCACAGGAAGAATGAGTAATTCTGCAAGCTTAGGCATCCAACTGATTACAAATTTTGAGTTAATGTCACTAGAACTATCATACAAATGTCCATAGGTCTCAACTGTATTTATGTAGGTGCTCTGAATTTTGTACTTTGTAAATGCTGAGTCTTTGGCTTTCCAGCATAAGGTTTCTTACACACCAAAAATTTTGGTGTTTGGTTTCCAAGTTTTTTTCCTTAAATAAAATAAAATAAAATAAAATAAAATAAAATAAAATAAAATAAAATAAAATAAAATAAAATAAAATAAAATAAAATAAAATAAAATAAAATAAAATAAAATAAAATAAAATAAAATAAAATAATTTAATAAAAAGGCAGTTATAGGAAGTTAATTTAATTACCATAAATAAGACTGAAATTCGATTGCATGAACTTATGTTGACAGTCTCATATGCCCAAAAGCGCTGGAACCTTTAGTTCTCCATGACATTCCCTGCCACTTGAGCTAACAGTGTGGCTGGTGAGAAATGCTGGCCTCCACCTCTAGCATGGTCCAAGACATAAAGCTCACACCAAGCGTGTAGGATTCTCTGCAGAAAGCAGAGACAGAACGCGTCTGAAGTTTGGGGCTCTGCTGCAGATACAGAGAGTTTATTGCTGCATATCTACAATGCAGCAATGATTGCAGTCTGTCCTTTGTCCCACCTTCTTCCTGTTTGCTCTTGCTCCCAGTCTTATCTAGAATCATTTTTGACCACATCTCAGCTTTAGACACCTCCTCAGTGCCCTTTGTTTCACCACTGCAGCTCCACTGTCTTTTCCTTCCATACCTGATTTTAGGTCCAAACCCAAATCCAGTTCACTCTGGATTTCCTTTCTCTGCTCCTTTTTTACCAGTCTGATGCCTTACCCTTTTTACCCCCTAGACTGCTTTTCCTCAGGCAGAAAAACACAACAGCAGCTTGCAGCAGAAATTGTGAGAAAAGTCCTGGTTGACTGGCTCTGCGCTGAAGCATGCTCAATGTAGAATATTCACCCCATCTGGCTGCAAAATATCTAATTATCACCACATGCCAGTATATTTTGAGGGGTATTATCATAAATTTGGTCTTACACTCATCAACATGGCAAAGGTTGGTGAATATAACAATCCAAGGAAAAAAAATCAGAGAGGTTCTATACAGGGTACTTACAGCTTTAGTAACTGAGAGAAAACGGTCATAGCTGATAAGAACAATGTTATATACTGAAGCTGTGCAGAGGAGATAGTCCATGACCAGCCAGAGCTTGCAGATGCCTCTTCCCAAGTGCCATTTTCCTGTCAGGCTGTAAGGGATGTAGAGGGGCATGCAGAACACACCTGAGGAAAGCAACCACAAAGACACCATGCAGTTCTTAGGGATTGCAAACTCCTGGAAGCAAAGTGACAGACTGTTTTGGTATTTCAGTTAAAAAAAAAATCAACAAATCTATTTAGATGGGCATGTAATTTATATACATAAATTCTTAAATTCTCATTAAATCTGATTGTAGCTTCCTATGTCTTAGATCTTAGTGTGATTTATGTATGCTGATGGTTGAGCATAAGCTGAAAGCAATTCAACATAGAAGGATTAACTGAAGAAGAAAATCCAAGTCTAACCAACTTAGACTCTCTAAGGGTATAAAATTAGTGTTGCAGCATATATGCATTGTGGTTGCCTTCTGATAGGTAACCTCATCATTGTATTTTCTCTATTCTTTCATCTGTATTAGAATTTTCCCTCAAATATATCTGAAGATGTTGACAGTGGCAGTTACTTTTGTAAGATTGGTTAGCATTTGTAAGCTGAAGACATTACATTGGGCAGTCTGTGGTGTTCTACCAGAGATAGAGCAGACACAGCAGAAGTATGAAACTCTCATTTTTAAGGAATGTTTTAATCTCATGCTTCTTCTCTACCTGAGAATTACTCCAAAACTATTTTGGTTTGTTAAATTTATGCTTTGTCCAAAAGACCTTCCACTGAAGAACTCCATTAAGAAAATAATTTTATTTTTAAGCCAGCAACTTCTTCATTTTAACACTAACATTCTTTCAAAAGAATGGTGAAATAGCTGGTTCTACATTCCTGAGAATGCTGATCTATCAGAGATAAATAGAAAATTATATTCTGCTTCAAGATCCATTTTAAACTCTCCTGATTATTCCTTTCCTGACATGTCCATCAAGTTCTTAGAAGTTACTAAACATATCCAGGGTGATGTGGTTCACTGACAATAAAACTCTGGGCAGTGAGCTGACAGACTGTTATCAACAGGGAAATGCTCACAGTGCTCTCAATACTGATGGCTTATTTTAACATATAACTCAAATACAAGTAGCATCACTTTGCTACTAAATACTCATTTTCCATGGTTGCTGAAAACAGCTACTGTTCTCATGAACTTCAATGGGATTAATGTTTGGCACCATGTCAAAAAGTAATGACTGCTTTTAGCTATACATACAAACATAGAGGCAAACCCCAGGTTTTAGACATTGATATTTGAAGTTATTCCTAATTTTACTAATCAGTGAATGCAAAAGATGAGTCACATCCCTGGAAAGATTCCAGATTATTAACAAATTTAAAAAAAAACAAACCAAAAACAACCCCACAGAAATTTCAGAAAATAAACTATTTCCTGACCAGTTCCAGAGACAAAATCTTAGATTTACTATAGGTCTATATAGGCGAACGTAATACTGATGGTAATCATTTCTTCTTGGCTGATTTAAGAATGCATAAGGCACCAGCCACAAAGAACAGATGCCAAAGGCAGATATTTGACTAAACTGTGAGATATGAGGTGAAACAGACTTTTGCAGAAGATCTGAGCAATGAAATAGCAGCTCCAGCAAATTTCCTTAGCAGGAAAGCAAAGGTTTCATCATATGCACCGTATGGATTCTGCCCCATGGGGCAAGCCCCAGAATAAGGTAACACATGTTATGAATGGTATAAATGAAGGAAAACCTGAAAGGCTAAACTAATTCTCTTCACTACATAGCACTGACAAAGGAACAGCATTTGGGGAGATGGTACTGTCAGAAGTGCAGGAGGTCTGTGGCCACGATTTCCTTTCTCACAGTTCAATGAATACTGGTCTCTGTGACTATCCTGAAGAGAAAGCTTTTGTGTGCAGAAGTACCTCTTTGCCAGCCTCAAGTCAAGACATTTGCTGGCACATCTGCCACAGGACTATGGTTTGTCAGGTTTTCTCTGCCGCTGGGCTGTTTCCCTGGCTTCAGCCATGGAGTAGTGCTGCAGAAGGCATTCACTCCACCACCACCTCACTTGGCACTACCAGCCAGGACTGGATCCATGGCAGCTCCAGCAACAAGATCTTCTGGAGTTATGCTATGGGAAGAGGGGACCATTAAGGAATATGGATGAGAGATGCCAGCAGGGTGTTATTGGTATCAAACAACCCATCAGATCAATAGCATGTGTTAAGTTGAAACCTGTGAAAAGTCCTGCTGATAAAGTGATAAAGTGTCTTTCTGTAGTGTGATACATTCATAAACCATTAGTACTGTGTAGAGAAGTAATTAATTTACCTGGATGTATCACACATAGCTGTTAAATATAAGGATGTTCTGAAGAGTGAGATGAACACTCTGACAGGAGAGGCAAGGGTAAATCATAAACTGTAGTAAACAATCTCTTCAAAAAGTATTCACATGTAATAGTCACTCCTTTTTCTTGAAGCAACATTAAAAGTATTTATATAAAAACGGATGCCTTTCTCATTATATCATATTTTGAGACATATTGGGCTATTTAAATACTTCATGCAGCTTCCACCATTCCCCATCCTTCCCCCAGACTCAGCTGGGAAATAGCTCTCTCAGAAGAAAACACACATAAAATAAACACCAGTGCTTCTCCTAAGAGTCCTACAACACAATTAGCACATGGCTGTGACTTACCCACTGCAAAGTCTGAAACAGCAAGATTCAGAAAGAAATAGTTACTCCGATGCCTGAGGTTTTTGTCCATAATGAAAGCAAGGATCACCAGGCTGTTTCCAAGGATGGTCACCAGAGACAGCAGCACCATGAGGAGAGCCAGCAGCACCAACACACCCAGTGAGAACTTGGAGCATGGTGACTGGGTGGGCCAAGTCTCGTTACACATCGCAGCTGCGTGCAGAATTTCAGCAGTGTTGTTGTGCATGGTGGGTATCCAGGTCAAGTCAGCCTGGGAAGGAAGTTGTATCTGGTAGAGTTATCCAAAAGGTTGAGACAAGTCTATTAACAGGCTGGGCTGAGTACTGAAACATAAATAGAAAAGATTCACAATATCAAAAAGACAGAACACAAGACCTCAAGACCTGGACTCTCTGACATTCTTCATCTGAATGCACCTATTGGCCTTACAAAAGACACCTCATACGCAGTGTCTTTCCTGACAAAGATCCTTATCTGCTATCCTTCTATGAAGATAACTTTTTCACAGTTAAGCAGTTTGCATTAAGTGGTTTTACATATCAAATTGTACTGAAGCTAAAACCATATCTCATTTTCACTTCCACTGTGGTGAACAGGATGAAAATTATTCCATTTCTATTTCCTTTACCATTAAATGTAGACACTTTTGCACTTGCTCCTATACTGCTTTTTAAATTTTACACTTGATAACAGAGAGATATTTCTTAGTGTTTCTGGTCACAGAGAATTTGTAATAGAGTTACATGCAGCAGAAGCATCACCAATATCTCTTCAGCTCACCCTAACCAGCAGCTCTGGACAAAACAAACCAAATACTTGGACTTTGAAGGTCTTTATAGTGTGTACACCTCCCAAGTAATCCTAGATAAGCTTTTACTCCATGAAATACCAAGCCTTTAGCCCTTTTCAGGTGTGATAAAAGATATCCCTCATCACAACTCCATTTATTTTGGTAGGAGTGCACAGAATGTGGTAGGCTATGGCTGCGGCTGATACTCGCTGACTCTGGAGCAGCATGGCACACCAAGTGACCAGCATTTCAAACTGCAGCCATAACGCCAAGGTGCTTGGAAGGTGTAGGGCAAGAAACAAGGAAAGAGGAGATGGGCAAGATGTGAGGATGAAAGACACTGTGCCCTGCTCCCATATTGAGAACAAAGGGAATTATGTTGTAAAGAGTCATTGAAGCAAAAGGTGAAGGGCAACAGAAACAGAAGAGACCTCAGGAATGGCAAAAGGTGTCAATGAGACACAGTTACCTTAGGTGTGTGTGTGTGCACAGTTGCAGCCTGCAGGGAAGCATAGAGGAGGTACTAAAGCTTCCTGTGCACTCACCAAGCCACACTTGACTTGGGTGACATGGTGGTGAGAGCACATTGCAGAGCTCAGGGTGAGAGATCTGATGAAGTCTTCTTTAAGCAATTCAAGGAAGCTTCTGGACCACAGGACCTGCTTCTTATGTAGGACCTCAGCATTCATGGCATCTGCTGGAAGTGCAATCAGGCCCTAGCACTGAACAAGGTTACTGGAAGGAGTCAGGGGGAACTTCCAGATGTAATTCCTGTGTGGGCTAATGGAGGTGGTGCACAGCTGAATCACCTGCTCAGTGGCAAAGAGGGGCTGTGTAGAGATGTGTTATCAGTGCCAGACTCAGATGCAGTGATGATGAGGTAGTGGAACTCAAGATCCTAAAGGGGATGAGGAAGGAAAGTAGCTGTGCAGACCATGGCCTTCATGTGAGCAGATTTCCATTTAGGAAAGTGGTAGCGGGAATCCCATTGGAGGCAGATCCAAAAGACAAGGAGCTCAAGGAAGCTGCAGGCCTCTAAGGACAGCAACCTCCATGCACAATAATAGTCCATCCCAGCTCTCAAGAAAACAAGCAGATGTATCATGATAGTGACTAACCCTGGAGACTACAATGCAAAAAGGTAGCATATGAAGAAGTTTGAAGGAGGGACAGAATACAAACAAGGTATTTAGAAACATTGCCCGGCCATATAAGAATTATGTTAGGAAAACAAAAGATCACCGAGAGTTGATATTTGTGAAGGACATCAAGGACAACATGAAGAATTTCAGCCACCCCATTAACAGCAAAATGGCGAATAGTGAAGATACAGGTACTTTGCTGGATGAGACCAGTGATCCAGTGACAGCAGGTGCACACAGGGCTGAGGTACCCAGTGCTTCCTTAGCTTCATTCCTCATTAAATAGGTCTCCCTTTCCTCCAGGCTCAGTGAATGAGCTCAAGGATGAGAACTGTCACATGCAGGTGAGAATAAAGAAGGAGTGCTTGAGGGGACTTGACCCATGGAACCCATTGGAGTCTCAAGAGAACCAGCTACCACCTTTGCAAGGCCACTTTCTATCCTCTTAGAATGATCATGGAGATGAAGGCAGATTCCCAACAACTGAAGAAATGCAAATGTTGAAACAATCTTCAAATGCTGCCCCACAGACAAAAGGTCAGATTGTCTTTAATCCTAGGGAAAATAATGGACTGAGTCCTCTTGGAAGGTATTTCTGAGACCTAGGGGAGGAGAAGGTGGCTGGGAACAGTCAGCATGGACTTACCAAGGGTAAATCATACCTGAGCAACTTGGTTGTCTTCTTTGATAAAATTACTGGATTAGTGGACAAGGGGAATGTAGTAATTTGCTTTTAAAATTAGGAAATAAATCAAATGTTGAAGTTTTAATCATATTCCTGTGTGGCACTCAGAGGGAAATCTATGTGGTTTTTCCTTTGGAAGATAAAGGATATGGACATTAGGAGAACCATTAGGGCTCAATAGTTGCTCCAGAAATAAACAAAAAAAAAGATAACACAATTTCTTCCAACATGTATTTTTTATTTGTTGAGGGTTTTGATCTTTTTAAATCTGAGAGGGTCAGATTAGAAAAAAAATAGGGTGGTTTGAGTTGAAGCCCACAAAGCCCATATAGCCACTGTCACCATGTATTTAGGGATACTGAACATCTGCAAAGACAGAAGAAAATTCAAAGACATGAAATAGTGAATTGAATGAGTGACTTGCTAGAGACACCTGGGTTAGAAAACCCTTTGGCAAGAAACATCCATTTGAGTCGGGGCATAAGAACAAATGCTGAAAAATAATCTAACCACAACCCTGAAAAATGTCTGATTTATGATTTACAAGGGAGAATATTTTTGATGCCACCCTGACCAAGACAGCTTTAAACCTGTGGGCACAGCAACCAGTGCTTGACTTGCCCTGGGAGCATTAAGCAAAATTTTCAACAATTAGAAAAATACAACAAATTCATCTAATACACGGGAGAAGTGTGAGAAAACAGTTTGAACATTGTGTGTGTAAAAGACTCTAAAAACCACTGATCTCTAGTAGCTTCACCATGCTATGTTGTTTCAAGTTTGCTGCAGATTATTCTGCCTGGCAAATTCACTAACTAGTTTTCCAGCAATGCAAAATGTGGACTCAGTTTATCTCATCAATAATTTTGTAGGGTCATTTTCCAAAATGAGCAACGCATTCTTTAAACACAAAATGCAAACTGAATTTTTATATTAAAAACATAGAGATGCAAAAGCAAACTACTCAAATACATTTCCATCTTGGGCCTATCTTCAGTTTCTCTATTTAACAGATGTTTAGTACACCAGCTATTCTGTAAATGTTTTAACTCTGTGTGTGTGTTTAGGTTTTTTAAGCATCACAGAAAAACAAACCCTACAGAATCTATGCCAGCACCACAGCTCATGACAGTAAAAACAGCTGTGCTGAATCAATGACCTCCTCCTGAAGCTGCATCTCTCTTAGCAATTAGGCTCACAATCCATAACACTATCCAGGCAAGGAAGCATAGCAAGAATGAAGGGTGAAAGATAATCTTACAGCAGTGCAAAAACTGGCAAGAGAAGTCTTCAGTTCCAGACCTCTGAACAGAAAGACATTCTAGCTCTTCAAAGCCATCAACTTTTGTGCTATAATTAGGCTGCTTCCATGCATTTGAATTGTGCTTGCATAGGAGTACTCTGTTATAGCAACACTTCAACAGCCAATTTCAAATTAGATTAAAAACTATTTAAGTTGACTACTGCTCTTCATTGTTCTGTGCATCAGATTTCGCTTTCCATATTTCATACATTTTTATATTTATAAACAAAGAGGAATAACATCACATAAAAGGAGAGAAAAAGATGTAGCCAGTGACTCTCACTTACCCATCCATGAAAGCTTTCTGGGTGGGTTGCAACACTCAACACATGGTAAGAAAGTTTGGCACATGGAATAGGGTATAATCAAGCTCCATTGCTTTCGCCAACACATCTGTTCACTCCTATCAGCACTGGACATTCAACAGCTTTGTTTGTTAAGAGCTGCTTAAGATATCTCTGTATCAGCTTCCAGACCTCTCTAAACCTCATTCTCAAGCAGGCCCTTGCTCCCTAATTGAAAAAATCCAGTTTGATATTTGTTCTGTGGCAGAAAAAAATCCACATAATGTCTCAGTAACAGGACACAAAGAACTTAGCTAGTATAAAAATCACTCTGTCAGATAAAATTTGTTCTAGGCATTTTGATGGAATATCTTTGCACTTGCAAAGCTTTACACTCGAAAGGCTATTGTCTATTCTCGCACAGCCAGCCAAAATCATAAATCCAGTATGAATTTAGCATTGCTTGCTTTGCTAATTCAACAGGAATGTGATCATGTGCCCAACACTGGCCTATCTTTTAGGCAATCACATAGTGCACAGATCTGGCACTAAATGTCATTTAAGCACAACTGAGGAGGCAGCCACTGTCAGGTGAAAAAACAGTATAGGTGAAAAGACTAACTACCATTTATGTCTGACCATTTTGATAACCAATCTCAAAATCCTCTTAAGCATGGAAAAATTCATTCTCTGAAAATCATTCAGAATTACTAACTTACATGTACTTTGTCCTGAAATACCAGATTAAAATTTGAAAAGGACAGATATGGTAGGTTAGGCAGCCCATTCACTTGAATATTGCTCACTGTGGGTATTATAACAAGGAGAGGGCACCCTCTTGTCTTCATAATAGTTTATAAAATCAAAATATACTGCTTCTGTGAGTATTTTTACAATCTTTAGAAAATGTAGCAGAATTGCTTCTTCACTGATAGCTTTAGGTTCATAAACAGGACATAAATTTTACTTCAACACATACATGAACAGGTATCTCCCCCAATTACTCTCTATGGAGACAGCGATAGCAGAGTTTTTCACAGTGCCAGCTCTATGCATTAAACAAAGAAAAGAAAAAAAAGAGAAGGAAAAAAATATATCTCACACTCACAAACCAAAAGGTCACCCAGCAAAGCTTGTTATTCTTTTCAATGCGCTAGACAGTAATTAATCTGGCCTCATACCAGCAAAACCAAAAATGAGATCCTGAAAATTAGCAATATCAGGGCAACTACATAACTCTGCTGCACTCTTAAACAATTAGTCATTAGTAAACAAATTGCTTTTTCCTCTATTTTTGCCGACAATACATATGAAAATGAATCACTAAATAACAGAGGAACCTTATCTGTAAGACATTTCTTTCACCTCTCTATAAAGAAGGTGTGTTACCAGATTTCGGTGTTGCTAACTTTTGGGGACACAATATCTTCAGAAAAGCCATTCGGAACCTCATATGACAGAGAGGATAAAGAAATGGGTTCAAAGAGGAATTGATCCACAAAAGCCAAAAGGTTGCTTCATACAGAGACTTATGGATGCACTTCCCGTGGCAGGCTCCACGAATAATCATTAATAAGGAGTATGGGGCCCAGCAAATGGCAAACACACAGACAATTATCGCAAGAGACTTTGCTATTTTCTTGTCCCGCTGCAGTTTTGATCCAGTCTTTGAAGAGAAGGAAGCAGAAAAGTTCCTTTTGAGAGCTGTAGAACTGCTCTCTTTTCGAGATGGACCATTAGCCACTGCTGCTGGTCTCCATGACCTCGTTAGTGAAGAAACACTGTCCTCTGCTTCTGATGAAGGAGACGATGCCCCTGGCCTCGGCAAGCCACAAAACCTCCAGGACAGGCTGCTGCTCCCTGCAGACTCACAGTCCTGCACGCTGCCACGCCGCTGGCGCCTCTGGATGTTGTGGAAGATGTGCATGTTGAAGTAGGTCACCAGGAGCAGGGGCACAAAGAACTCCAGCGTGGATGCACACAGCAGGAAGTACCAGTTGTTGTAGAACTCAGCATGGCACTGATCCACCGCAACCACGCTGTGTCCGGCCACGTGCTCCCAAAACAGGACGGCTGGGCAGTACAGAAGGAAGGCTAAGACCCAGATGGCCACCATCTTGATGGCAGGGCTGGACATTATTCCTTGCCGGGCTCTGTAAGACACCTGCAAGGCAAAAAGAACATGTCACATATTCAGGCAACATTTTGGGAAAATTATGTCAAAAAATCATATGTAATCAAGCCAAATATAGTAATTTTTTTTCTGTATTTCCCCAGACACCTAGAACATCTTCAGTATGTGAGGTTCTGAAAAACTGCTAGTCTTGTTCTCCTTACTCTGCAGGTCTGTGATTTGTTTTAATACTAGGCATAGGAGAGGAGCAGAAATTATGATGGCTAAAACATCATTTAGCTTCCAGGTATGAAAGGCCATAGCTTGTTTCCACCACACAATAAAGTAGCAATAAGGAATTGGTAAGGCGTAGGTTTATGATTCATCAGCCCAGGCTCAGCAGAGAGTGAAAGCAGCTGTGGGAGTTCCTACATACCCAGTAAAAGTAGAATCCTTCTATATTAGACAGGTTGCCATGTGAGACTGCAAACACCAGACAATATAATTTTTCAAGCTGTTTCCTCTTGCCATAGCAGAAAAATCTATCCCAGACATATACTATAACATCCCCTGCCTTATTGAATCACTCTATTTTAATATTAGCCTTACCTTGTAAACAGTTCATTCCACTACTGAAAATCTTGGTGCTTTCATGTCTGCCCAGACACCGTATTAAGAATTAAAATAAAAGCATCCAAAGTTAGGAAATGCAAGAACTAAGCCCGCCCTGTAATAGCTCAGCCATACTCTTGATTCCCTCTTTCATAGTACAAAAAGTTAATGGAAAGCTGGACAGTTTTATTTCCTCTATACTGTTCAACTTTTGGCATCTCAGGCTTTCCTCAGAACCGCTGCCTTCCTCATCAGCTCCCCATACTGTTCATTAGCAGAGCACCTACACGATACACAAATAATAATGAATGGCACCTTCACAGCCACACAGCACGCAAAAGGCATGGTCCCTATTTCACCAGCAGGTATCAGAGCTGTAGTGCAGAGTTATGCACATTGGTTTGGATTCTCTGTTTTAAATACCCGTAGCCTGAATATTCAGACTCCTCTACATCTTAAAGCATCATATTAGCTCCATGCAGAGCTCCAGGTCTGAGCAGCTCAATTTAGAGGCAGAAAACAGGAAGCTGGGCACAGCTTCACACATTGTTAAGTCTGGAGTGACTGGAACCCGGCCACAGCCTAGCTTTGCAGCAGAGGCAGAGGTGGATCCCAAGTCTGTGAGAAAGCATGGTGTCTCTTCTTTGGGTAACAGCCCTGTTATACATTCCTAGACTCACTCCATCCTAATACCCTAAAGAAGAAAACCAGAATGTGATCATGTAAATGAAGACCATCAGCAATGGCTCAAGGACATGGATCTCAGGTTACAGAGGTTGTTTTAATTTACATCATTCTTATTCTGAGCTCTGCAGCCTTGTTAACGTCTTAAATACAGGGATTTTTACTCTTCAGTTTAAAAAAAAAAAAAAAGGAAGAAAGAAAAAACAAAAAAAGCCGACAAACCAGCAAAAACCAATTGTAAAAACCACATCGCTAGGGAAGAAGAGAAAGTGATTAGACATTGTATCAGCACTTCCCAAAAGAGAACCTCCCAATCTAATATGAAACACGTCATTGAAGCAAGCAGACTCATCAGCCTGGAGAAGAAAAGGCTTTGGGGTGACCTGACTGCAGCCTTCCAGAAGGCTGAGTAGAAGCCCTTCCTGAAGGGCAAGTAGAGATAGGACAAGGGGCAATGGCTTTAAACCAAAAGAAAATAGGTTCAGAACAGGTATTAGAAAGAAATTCTTTGTAGTGAGTGTGGTGAAGCACTGGAACACAACAGAGACACTGTGGATGCCCCATCCCTGGAAGTGTTCAAGGTCAGGCTGGATGGGGTGTCTGAGAAACCTGGGCTAGTGGAAGGTGTCCTTGCCCATGGCAGGGGGTTGGAACCAGATAATCTTGAAGGTCTCTTCCAATCCAAACCATTCTCGGATTCTACAACCAAACACCAAGTAGAGTTTAGAAATGGTGAATGACAATATTTCTTACTTGATTCCTTGGATATCTTCTGAAACAGAAGAATGACAACACTCAAGAAAAATCTGTTATCTCTTCACAAATTTTGCTTCAGTCTTCTTTTTGCTTCAAGCGATCAGTTTCCACTCAACTGCTCATTGTCAGCACATATCAATCACTCCCTGCAGTAATTCAGATCCTCATCTGATCTTCACTCAGTCCATCTCACTGTTTCTCCAAACACTTTTCTTACAAAATTTATCCAAGCCTAAGCACATCCTTGACTCAACCTAGTTTTCATTACCACCAGCTCTTCTAATGGCCAAAGTCCAAGTTCTCCCCACACCTGCTGCCTTTTTCCCACCTGGACCTTCCCATCTCCCATGTAGTGTAATCAAATAATTTCTAGTGCAGGTGGCACGAGAGCAACATTGAAATCATAGGCAAGGCAATGTCCTAAGTCCCAAAGCAACATTGAAGCATCATCATTTCTCTATTAAAAATGGTACCAACAACAAAGCGCCATTCAGCTTGAAGTGTTAATGGTGAAACACACTGAGTTTTATAGAAATCCCAAGATATAGAAAGCAATAAATAGAAATGTTATTCTTACAGCTTTTGTAACTGACAGGAAACGGTCGTAGCTGATAAGGACGATGTTAAACACTGAAGCTGTGCACACAAGATAGTCCATGACCAGCCAGAGCTTGCACAGGCTTCTTCCCAAGTGCCATGTCCCTGTCAGGGCATAAGGGATGTACAATGGCATACAGAACACACCTGTGAAAAGAAACCAAATGCACACATCAGTCAGCACGGCACTGCATGACAGCAGAGAGATATTTCTTCAGTATCTGATAAAAGATTGAGCAATACTGGCTGGAATTGCCACATGGAAGGCTTTGTATTATCCTGCAACCAAAGAACCATTACTACAAACTAGGTGCTAGTAACATTCTTATAATTAATACCTCTCTAAAAGGTGTATCATGTTTATTGTGTATCATTGTTACCTCTCCAATTAACACCACCTGCTAAAGGAAGGAGCAGTTGACTGCCTTACCTGCTGAAGTAAACACTGTGTTATCTACTGAAATTGAAACAAACAAAAATATCTTTCACCCAATGTAATTCACTGTTTTCTATAACAAATTATCCAGTTGCCATTCTTCTATCCTCTTAGAAGCATATTTGTTGGAAAGGGTTCCAGAAGTCAGTTTCTTACAGAAATACGAGTTTTGGACTATATGATCAAAAGGCTAACAAGAACAGCACAGTTAATTATATACACCCAGCCTAACCTTTCCCCTCATCATAAATCTTGATAAAAACCAACTTAGCTAATAGGATATTATCTATGGAAACTCATCAGACTGTGGGAACAAAGAAGTGACACACCCGCACCATTGCTACCTAAATCCAAATGTTGTAAAAATGCCAATATGATCCCATTTTAATGGATTTTGAGGTGATCACTCTACACAGAATCACAACACAGCCTTGGGAGGCTAAAGAACTAATGGTGCAGTCAAATGGGATGCAGAAATGAAGTGCAGCATCAATGCTGCAACAAAATAGAATCAACTGCACTTACAGAGCAATTGGCACTTGGTCTATTTAGCAAAACATTATAGATTTTAACATTCACATCAGGAAAAAAACTGGCTGCAACTTTAGATTTACTAACTAATAGTGTGTACTCCTGTAACAGAGTATCTTGAGAGTTTTCATTTCCATAAAGTTTCATAAAGTCCCTGTTGTTCTCCCTCAACTAAGAATCAAGAGATCTCTATTCATACCCAGCTATAGGTCAGAAGCACGGAGACAAAGCAAAAGCTGCTGAATGTCAAAAGCAGCTAGATTAGATATGTTAAAAGAATAAGCAAATGATTCTGCAAGCTTTTAGCAATTTAGATCAAGAAGAACGTAAGGATAACTTAGACATACCCCAAATCTAAATTGTGTACATACAAAAATACAAATTTGTTTGACTCTGAAGTCAAACTAAGGCAAAGGCAAAGCTTTTAACAAAATTTATAATTAAAAACTAGACATTCAGGTAAACATAATATCACAAAACAAAAAAATTACAGAAAATAGGTAATGCTAAGTAAGCTTTACTTCCTTCTTTGGCAGAGAATGTTATTTACTTTGTACTTCTCAGCAAGATGCTGGTATTTGTTCAGTATAATGCTAGATGGTGAGTCAGAAAAGAGAACACCAGTTTGTCCACTTGTTTTCTGCTCACTCCTGTTTTTTTTCCAGTGCACTGTAACTGGAGAGCAGGCAGCAACAGCTCTGCAGCACAACAAGGCAGAAATATGTTGGAAGAAGACATCATGCACATACAGGGAGGTATATATATATATATATATATATATATATATATATATATATATATATATATATATATATATGTTATACAAGGAGATCCGGACATTACAAGGAGAGGACTATTAGAAGCTGTGCCCCTGACAGAACTCCTGGCACTGGAAAAAAATTTAAGAAAAGTTTCTTCTGTTCTTTCAGTGTACTTCTTAAATGTGTATGTAAAAATAAAAAAATTGAAAATGGTTATGATATGACAAGTCAGAACACAGATTTCATTAAATAGCCACAACTATTTGAAACCATCCTTCTACACACTCAGTAATTTAACCAAGGCTTTTAGGAAAGACACCAAACACTTCATAGAATATTGCAATACTTCCATCTCCAACTGAGCATCACAATCATGTTTTAATTGTACTTTTTTCAGTACAAGTTTCAAAACTGTTTCCCTATGTGTAAATATACACACAGCATCAAAATTCTTAGAAATTGCTTTAATTTTTATTTGCCTATACGCACGTTTTCCTGATGTATTACTCTAGATAGAGCACATTTTTAAGCAAAATGCTTAAAAATAGCATTCATTACTAATCAGTCACAAATATTAGGTGATAATCTGTATTGTGTGATAACAGAATGAAACAGAAGATATTGACCATGTATGCAATATCTGTCAGACAATGTAGGCTGTATTTGATTAGATATCTAAATTTCAGCCAAAACTCTTCACAAACAACTCCCATTCTTTGTTAGTCCATAAAATTTCCACAGTAGCATTTTATCCTGCAGCACTAAACATTACCTGCTTATCTAACAAAGCATCCTTTATTTTCTGAAAAATAATGGGCACTTCATGCAACTTTCACCATTCCCCATCCCTCCCCTGGACACAGCTGGGGAATAGCTCTCTCAGAAGAAAACACACATAAAATAAACACCAGTGCTTCTCCTAAGAGTCCTACAACACAATTAGCACATGGCTGTGACTTACCCACTGCAAAGTCTGAAACAGCAAGATTCAGAAAGAAATAGTTACTCCGATGCCTGAGGTTTTTGTCCATAATGAAAGCAAGGATCACCAGGCTGTTTCCAAGGATGGTCACCAGAGACAGCAGCACCATGAGGAGAGCCAGCAGCACCAACACACCCAGTGAAAACTCGGAGCTCGGTGACTGGGTAGGACAAGTCTCATTATATGTTGCAGCTGTGTGCGGAATTTCAGCAGTGCTGTTGTGCATGGTGGGTATCCAGGTCAAGTCAGCCTGGCAAGGAAGTTGTATCTGGTAGAGTTATCCAAAAGGTTGAGATTCATAAGGAGTTAAAATAGAATGGGTCAAAAATCCAGTAAGTATCCAAAAAGAAACAAAACAAAAAAATTGTCTCAGGAGGGAAAAATAGCTTTTGATGCTAGATAAATCTAGTTTTCCTAAGAGTCTTTTAAAGCAGAACTCCAGCAGACTTCTGCTTAAGAAATATATAGCTTTTTCAAGCTCATATTTTAAAATGCAAGCTCTTCTTTAAGCAACATGATTGTTATCTGTGGAGGTCAGGAGGTTGACTTGAGGTTCTTTCTTGCTTTCCTCCCTCCCTTCCTGATGTCTTTTGCTTGCTAACATTATACACAACAACTTTTTTCTAATTTCTTTTTCTTCAACTTGTGCATATCTTAATGACATTTAAACTACTTTTTTATTTCATTCTTGTTTATCTGACATGGTTGCAATTCAGCAAGCCTTCAGTCCCTCTCTATTTATATATTTATACTTTTTGCTGACTAAAGCCATGGTCAACTTTGTTGTTACTGTTGTACTCCTTTTTGTGGATTCTGAGGCTGAAAACTGGCATGATGCAAACAAGCAGACATACAGTTGCTTACCAGAGCAGGTAACCTGAAATGGTCCAACCTTCAGAGATCAGGTCAAAACTCTCACTAAAATCAGTTTGAAAAATCTTAGCAGCAGCTTCAGCAACTCACCATCAGCTGCTGCTGCCCCAGAACCAAGGAACTAAATAGACTGCTTGAATGAGAATGAAAGCTTGGCAATTAACTTTTAACAGGATGAGGCTTTTCTTTCTACACTGGTGGGAAAAAATCATGTGTCTTCCAAAACTGCTTATATTTTGTATGAGTAATGAAGCCACTTGCAGAGAGCTGTGAGTATTCTACAGTTGTAAAAATTCAATCATTTTTATCATGGGTTCTAAAAACACTTTGGTGTCTAATTCTAAATACTTAAATTTGAAAAGCGTTGGCTGTCATGTCTTTGCCTCTGTGGGAACAAATTCATTAGTGTTTGCCAAGTGCTTTTACTGAATGTCTGAATGGCAGTAGTAAAAAATGCAAAACTTTATTATCCGTGCAAATATCTTCACAGTGTGTATGGCAACCACTGGTTTGGCTTTGTGTCCAGGTACTGCAGAAAACGTTCTGTGGCACAGCTGCTAAGTAATACAAGTAGCCTTTCTTCTGCTAGCCACACTGAAGCCTCAAAATGAAATTCAGCAGTTTCACTGTTTTTCTCATGAGAGCCCGCTGACCTTGCCACATGGCTTAAATCTCCTGGTACTTTCCAGGAGTATAGAGCTGCCTAATAGTATTCCCTCTCCCTCCCTCAAAATTTCTTATTGGATCTTAGATCTATATTGAAATCTTGAATACCCAACTCTTCCATACCATGCTTGGAAAACCTGTGTGTTCCAAGGCATCTATACATCGAAAGGAGATCCACTTCACGAGCTTTTAGCAGAATTTTTCTGCATGTGTGGCTATGACAACAATTAAGTAAGTCTAGAACACATCTAGAAAAATATTGAAGCAGTTACTAAACCTCTTCTATTTTTTACTGAAATAGACATGGTAAGCAATAAATGGATAGCAAAAATGAACACACCAAAAGGATCCACAAGTAAATGTCACACCTTTATCTTCCTTCTTTGCCTCACATTTAATATATACTAAACAGTAGAATCACCACCCTGAATTACCTGTAATATGAAGAAACAGTCCAGAATTGGTATGCTGCTGTAAGAAAGACTTTTCACTTTTAAAAGTTAAGATTTTAAGAACGTGACTTTTCATATTTAAGCATGGAAGATTTCCAGATGCATGCAGAACATGTAGCGTAAATTCTGACAGAGAAACCACCGAGCCATTCTTGAGAAGATATTCAGTTAATGAAGTATCCCAATCAGAGAGCAGATATAAACTCTTGGTCTCTTCATTTAAGTTTAAGACACAAAGAAAAAATACTCATTCTGATACTACCTTATAGGAAAATCTAATGCCATAATGGCTAATCTGTGCTCAGCTGTACTCCTGATTCATTTTCAGAATAACAAAACAAAACCAGGAAAATAAAAAGATAGGACAACAGAGTGGTCAAAAAGAGAAAACCCCCTATTTAAACTTTCCTGGTAATGTTTCATCCTTTGTTGACATATTTTTATGACAGGCGATTATACTTTGGGTATAAATTCAACTATCCTTCTTTCCTTTTTCTCTTTTGCCAGGTAAGGAAATTTGTAACTCTTCCACAAGCAGGCAATGTGTCTCAAAAACCTTACAGTATTTGACAACAAAAATAGTTAAAACTGCTGCTTTCAGTTTAGCATTAAAAATAATGTCCCTGCAGAATTTTAAAAGTGAAGAGTTGTTGTCAGACATTTTTCATAATCTCCTTCCCTTGTTCTATCTACTTCTTAGAATAAAGGAAGTTTAAACTTAGGAAATGCTTGCAAACAAAAACAGGAAGGGACTGTAACTTCTCCAACCAAAAGTGTCCATAAGACAGTTAGCACTTCATGCTCTCTCTGAAAGAAATTGTGTGAAAATAAAAATGCATCTCCCCTCTGATGGTCCATTTTCAGACATTTAATAGAACAGGGGATTCATTTTGCTCACTGACTGTACGGTCTATTTCACCAATTCCTATAATTATGTACCATGAAATTCTCGTATTTTCAATGAGCTCCTGCTGTGCCAACCATCACAGAACAATCCTCGAAGTTCTGTAGTAGTTTCATCACATTTCTTAGCTCACTGCCCATGTTCAGTCTTCCAGACATCACCAAGCAGGCCCTACCTAGAATCTGATCAGGAACTGCACAGGTAGGACCAGGTATTCCAAACACCACACTCGACCCCATCCTTTTCTTTCACAAAAGAGTATCTTAAACCTTGGTGCATGAATGTCTCTAGTTCCACTCTCAGTACAACAAACTACAGAATTCAAGTACTAATACAAGACACATATTTGAATCCAAGAATGGAGAAGATGAGAAATCCATGTTTCCAATTAGTCAATGGTTATTTGGTGGGAAGGGGTGGAATGGAGCAATGGTTCTAGATACTGCACTGTCCTCATAACAAGGAGTTCACATGTGTAAGAAACAGAAAATTTGTGCTTAAGCTCTACTTCAGAACAGCAGAACAAATCACAAAACAAGATGAAAATATATCTATGGCTTTACTGAATTCTCTTCTGAATACAACAGGTCCATCCTATCAGATAAGGCAATAAGGTCCAGAGATTTTTGTATAAATATGTGCAAAATAATCTTTTAAAGTTTTTTAAAAATAAATTAGTGTTCTGTTCTCTTCTTGCTGTCCTTCCTTATCTTTTTGCTCTTTCCAGCTTGTCTAGATGATTCTTCCTGAAATGAAAAACAAGCATTTCAGAATTTAAAAACTATTCTTGTAAACCACAAGTATTAAGTATTAATTAAGAATTATTTTTAATATGAACAGCATTCATAGTTCACAAAGATTTATGAAAATTTGGACTTGTTTATCCATTCACACAGGTTGTATTACTTTTCTTCTGGCTTCATCTAACAGTGGAAAGTCACACAAGGTCACATGCAAATGCCTTCATTCTGGAGGGCAGAAACATACCGTTGATGGCACATAGTCGTACTCCACAAGTACATTTCTTGCACAATTGTTTATATGTTTGAAACGATCTGGCCCCAAGAGAATACCTCCATACCAGCGGGACACCACAACTAACACATTGTGGACGTTCAAAATCTGTGAATAAAAGAAAACAATAAAAGTTGTTATCTTTTCACTCAATCTGGTTTACTGCTGACACCAACTCAAAACATAAAAAAGATCTACTATCTTGTATTTAAAAAATTTACTGAGTTACATGACTTATTCTTTGGCATGCTCAATTATTGCTCTGTCACTAAGCCGATTGTCTATTCACATTTTTGGAAGGGTTGGTGGATGAGGCTCATAAAGCCAGGCCACAGGCATTATACATATGGATACATAAAATGCCATAAGCTAGTACTGTTAACATGTGCATGTCAATAACCATGACAGTAATTTCACGACCATAAGGCGCACCGGACTATAAGGCACACCCCCCGGGAGTTGGCAAATTTCGCAACTTTGTAGATCATATAAGGTGCACCGGATTATAAGGCGCACTATTTTTTTGCAGTGAGGAGCCGTGTGGTGCGCAACAAAGTAACAAATTACTGGCAGGTGCTCAATTTACAAACATTTTTCAAAGATTGGTGTAGCCTTTAAACGCAGCCCCAGGCACCCTCCCTGTGCGGTAGGCCCCGGCACTCCTGCCCGCCCCTGGTGCCGGCTGGCACAGCTCCCAGCTCCCACCGCATGGTCGCGCTGCGTCCCAGCTTCCCCCCGGCCCGCGGCAGCACCATTTTCCCACGGAGGTGGTGGTGGCTGCGCCGCTTCTCCCCGCTTTCCCACGGCTGCGCCACTTGTCGCCGCTTTGCCGCAGCCACAGGGGCTGCACCGCTGCCGCTTTTCGGCGGCCGCAGGGGTTTGGCCGCTGCCGCTTTCCCGCAGCTGCCTGGGCCACGCAGCTGCCTGGGCCGCGCCGCTGCTGCTCCAATGCTGCCGCTGGGTGGGCTCTGCTCGGGGCTGTTGCGGGCTTGCACTTCTCATTCCCCGCAAGCCCGGGCCAGGGCCACCTGGGTTCTCGTTTCCCCTGTGCCCGGGCTGGGGCCGACACCGCCCGGCTTCTCGTCACCCCCGCCCAGGGGGGCGCCGCCCAGCTTCTTGTTCCGCCCGCGCCTGGGTCGGGGCCGGCGGCAGCTCCCTCCCTCCCCTCGCGGCTCCTGCTGGCCGTGGTCGCCCGCTCCCACCCCCCGCTCACGACTTGGCACTCCCACGGCACCGCCCCCCATTGCGGCTCACACTTCCGGTTTGGCAAATTTCGCAACTTTGTCCATTATATAAGGCGCACCGGACTATAAGGCGCACTTCCGGGTTCAGGGGAAAAATTTAGTCAAAAGGGTGCACCTTATAGTCGTGAAATTACTGTAATCATTTCTGTTAAGGAGAAAAAACAGATATCTGACTCATTTAAGCAATACTGTTAGAAGAGTAAATTATTTTTTGTGTAAAACAGAAATATTCTTAGGATTTTAAAATGAAAAGGATTTGGGGCATGTTTTGTGACAGGCATTTTCTAGTCTATATTAATGTATTGGCCATAAAATCTATGTATAACAACTGCTGACAGTAAACAGGATGGTACTAATCCAAAATACAGTTTCTTGCAACCAGAAAGTGCTATTTTGAAATGCTGGTCTAATCTAAAACAAGATCAGTTTCTATTAAAAAAAAAAACAAAAACAACAAAACCACAGAACTGTAAGTTCAGCAACAATAAATGTTTTAAATCACCTAATTTGCATACCCACATGTCATAAGAGCTCAAAACAGCAGAAACCTACAAGATCTATGAACATCCAGAGATCAGCCCATAAATTACTTTTATCCTTTCCTATGGCTGAAAATTGAACTTTTCTGATCCTTATCTTACTATTCTTCCAGAACAGAAATATTCCCAGTAATTAGGATTACAGATAGAGAATGCTGATCCATATAATCTACACACATTCATATTTGGAAGTGACATTCATGTCATTTTCTAAACTGGATTTTTATGGAATATTAAGTGCCTAGAAAACTTTCAAAAGTATATACTAACACACTGAGAAAAAAACGATAATCTCAGAACAAACTGAGGTACAGGAACTGCCAAATTGTATCCTTACATTATTTTCATAACAATAATGTCTTAGCACATATACTTGCATATATTACATAACCTAAGTTTATTTATTTAACCTTTCCAAGTCTGTTTTGAGTTATTTAGGAAGTCTGGGAAAACTTCAAAATTAAAAATGTCAAAATGTTTCCATCAACTATATTTATTTTTTTTCAGAAAAAAAAAAGGAAATTTGGTAGGGGAGATGGAAAGTTTCCTGGAAGAAGAATGCAACATATTGAGCAAAAGAAGATTCAAGCAAGAAAAGGACAGGAAAATAAAACTGTCATGAAGGGAACATCAATCTAAAATAAAAACAAATATTTTGTCTGCTCATATAGCTAAGTGACTTGAGGCACAGCATTAAGATGTACCCAGTTTTCTCCTGTAGTTGTGCTATTTTAATTATGATTTTACTATGGGTTGCATCATGAACCAAAATTTATCAATCTCAACTCACTCACATTAGTAGCACCTTTTCCAAATATTATTTCAACACTTTAAGACTAAAATATATGTAGGTATGAGGGCGAAAGACCCAGAACAGGAAACAGCACAACAAAACAGACTAAATGATCAAAAGAACTTCACTCCTTTTGTATTTGAAGTTCTACTCTGCAAGTTCATAGATCAGTGTCTTTTTATTATGCCTACTCAAGGTAACCACATGAAAGATTGTACAAAGGTCAGCAGTTATATTCTCAGTCAGCTTCTCCCAGACTTCATTTTCTGTGTACCTTACATCACACAGGAAGCATAGGATTTAAAACTTAGTTATCTTTCAACCCATTCAAACTATTTCTGCCACCTATGAAACATCACTTGTTTCTATGATCCAAGACTTGAAAGTGCTACAGTCTGTGTTTTTTCTTTCTCCTTGAGAAAGCAATCATCTGGCTGGCTACTAGCAGAGCAACAATTAAAATAATCTTCTACAAGCTTATTTACATTGTAGTGATTTTTAAAATCAATATAAATCCAAGATTTCCAAAAGCCAAAGATTAATTTCTACAACCTGCATAAGATGGAGAAGACGTCCACCTGCTGCAGTCTCTCCATCATCTTCACAATCCTGTAGGAAGGTCTGCTTATCTTCACAGTATATTCTATAAAGGGGAAAAAAAAATAAAATAGATTTTCAAATGTCAATCAACAAATATTTCTACATGATTAATAAAGTCTCATCTTTCATACGTGTATGTATCAATTCTAATTGTCTACTGAACATATTTACACGAAAAAAGATGAGGCATGGAGTAAACCACAAGTGTTTATCTGAAGAGTAGAACAAAGAAGCTTTTACACAGGCTTTAGCTACTCCAGGTAAGGTCCAGTCATTATCAGTTTAAAGTCCCTAAATAGAAAAATACCCAGGTTTTTAGTCTGATCATTCCATCTAGTTGAAACCAACTCCATCAGATACAGATTCAAATAACAGTATAAACCTAGAATAACTTAGACAAAAACATACGAATAATTAATTATGTCAGTATTTGAAGCAGCAATATGAAACTATTACTGAAATTTGTCTTTGGATTCTCCATGTCATCTCCTTCCTTCCACTGCAATAAACTTTTGGGTGTACTGTTTCATAAAAAAGACAGTTGCCCAGGTCTAATTGTTCAGAAGTAATGCTCAGAGGCCTACTGACCAGTAAGTTGGTTTGTCACCAACTTATTTCCTAACTTTTGAACTTAGTTACAGGTGACACATTGAGAAAGAGGCTTCTAGCACTCGATGACAAAGAGGAAGCAGTAAGTATGGTATGTGCCTGTTCCTTTTTCTCTTTTTTTTTTTTATTAAGTGAATTTGGATAATATGAGTGAAGGAAGCCAGATCATCATCTGTGAGAACAGAAATGCCCTCTTCACAGAACTTTTCACTTAGGTAGAAGCTTTTACTTTTGGCAAAATAAGCTTTCATTTGCTCTCATTTCATGTTCCATTAGGATCACACCAGGATGGGCATGAATGGATAAGCATCTGTACATGCTTTTTTAGATGACTGGTTCCTGCAGTTCCTCCCTTTTACTGTCACTTACATTCCTCAGAAAACCTACACTGCTATCTGGACTGAGACAATTCATTTCACATAAGATATGTTCACTAAAGTTGCCAGAGGCAGATGACTGCCAAATTCATTTTTACCTTTTTCTCATAATCCCTGAAGTTTCTCGTATTTCAGCTGAAACTTCATATGCCAGATGTCTGCATCAGGCTTTCTGATTCGACTCTTATTTCAACTGAACATTTTCAGCTATTTCTAAATATAAGGTTGGGGGAAAAAGAAGTTACTTCACCCAAATAAAACCACATTTCGTTCAGGATGATGTAGCACTTCCATGCTCAGACATACTACAAAAGAATACCAACACATGCTCAAATCCACTTTTTTTTCTATTCCTAATGCTGCTTCACTATCTTATTTCCTACTGTATGCTCTACTTTCTTGACCCCAAATTCAAAATAACACCTGCAACACCAACCATACAAATAAGAAACTTACTCCCTAAAGCAAGGAATTTCTTTTAATAGCAAGGAATTTAATAGGAAGGAATTTCTTTCTCATGTCTTGCACTCATTTGTCAAAGAACACCCAAAAAAATTTAAATCACTATCTGTGTCTCACCTGTATGCATATATGTTGTGGGTAGCACTTGCAATTTTCTTGTTTTCATATAATTTTTCAAGAACTCTTTTAACCTATAAAAACAACAGAAAAAATCTTCCTTTTATAACAGGGGTTTCATACTTCTCTCTCATTATCACTGCTAAACAAAAATCTCCTGAGTAATACAACGAAACAACTTTATGCTTTGACATAAAATGCTTGGTGCAATAACTCAAGAAGCAGCTTGTCAGTATTCTCATACTTGTTTTAAATAATTTTCCTGAGATACTGAAAAGAGCTTGTCTCTTGAATTTCTACACTGTGTATATTCATATTATTGCTCAAGATGTAGAAGCTTCAAATTGCTTTATTAAACAAGAGACAGTAAGACCCAGAAAATACTTTTAGTCAGTATTAAGTATCAACTGCACCTGACTCACTTTTTTAACAATGAAGTTAAGCTGGAATAGAGCACAACATACATATTCCCACTACACACTGCTTTTTTTTTATTTCACAAAAATATGATGTTTAGAAAGCCCTACTACATTTCAAGTTTTGCGTTTTCCCTCAAACACTCTTTTTTCACAGTTTCCACTTCACAGAAAGAACAGTAAAAACCAAAAAAATCCTATTGGGGTCTTTACCAGTATCAGTTCATCACAGGTTTCTAAGTAAACAAGCTAGCAATTGTTGAACCCTTTCCAATGGTCTGGCAAAAAGAAGAGCAATCAACTGGTCTCTACTAACTTGTCTGGTTGTCACCACTGGAGCCAAATGTGCCTGGAAAGTGCTCCTTCGATCTGTGATTGGGTTTCCATGATGTATGGGGGGCAGTTCTTCATCTATGGGTCACAAACAAGGGAGTGTTTCTTTTCTTTTAAGAGCATAGAAACAATGCATGTGGCTACAAAAGTAAAGAATGCCTCGACTTCAACAAAAGGGATTTGTTAAAGTGAAGTACAGAAAATAACACACAAACCCACCAAAAATATATTGCATTTTTAAATGACTGTTATTAAATTTTATTATAGTTCTATTGTCACTTCTTGTATTCTAAAGCTGAGTAGAAAAGCATAACCTTCAGGCCTCTTTTAAATTATTTCAACAGAATTAAAAAGAGCATATTTTTTACCTTCCTGACTCTCAGATGTCATGTAGTTTAACATTTTAATTTGATTTTCCTGAATGGGCTGATAGTCTAGGAGAAAATCATCTTCATCACCTTCATCAACTTCTTCAGTTGTTTTCTTAATATCTGGTTCTATTAACATACAAGTAGTAGAATTTATTACACATTTTTTGCAAGACAAGTAAAACAAAATTTCAAACTCTTTTTCTCTTTTGCTGTAAACATTGATACTAAAAACTTCTAAATGCAGAATAGAAACATTAATTACAACAAAACCCAAAAGTACTCAGCCCAGTATTAACTTAAAACTTCCTGAGGATTAAAAATAAAATACTCATACTATTGGATCTTTCCATAAGATCTTCTGTTTCAATATTAAGTAACAGTATTTCTAAGAAAAAAAGAACAATGTTTACTATTTCCATTAAACATTCAAAATGCTACCTCTAATCTGAATTTAGAGACCAAATTAAGCTGATGTTTCAAAAAAACTCCAGTCATTTACTGGTCATTTGGGGGAAAATGTAGAGCTGTTGCTCAGTGCTATTTCATGAGGGTATAAAATTATCAGATTTGAAACATCTCTCTCAACATGCTTCAGATATTCTGGGATTCCAAAAATCCTGTTTTCCCTTATGCATAGAATGTCCAAAAACTAGTAGTCAATAACAAAGGAGGAAATATACAGGGTTCTGATATCTGGATTTGGAGACAAATTAATATATCACAGTTTCATTCCTATTTAGAGGGTCTGTGATGTGCTTATGATGCAGGTTTTATAACATATGTATTTTCCATAAAAAATCAGAGGGGTGATAAAGCATGTTCAAAAATGGAAGCCATAAGATTGTGGTCAAAATACCCAAACTTCCAATATTAACAGTAAAATTTTTGCTTCTCAGTGTCCACTCTTTTAGTCACATCAGTGAAAAATTACTTCTCCAATGTCTGTGATGTAGCAACAAAATGAACAGTTTATTTAAAGACTAACACTAGACCTTACCATGAAGAACACTGAAAATGAAATTTTTTTTCATTCAGACTTCTATTTCTCACAGGACAAAGATAACACCCCTGACAGAGAAAAGTAGTTCTGTTTCCTTTTGCTATGCTGTACGCACACATCACTCATACATTTCATAGTGGCTTAGAATTTTAATGCGCAAACCCCCCTCACCATTTTTTGAAAGAACAACTGTGAATTTACACAAATTCTTTAAGAATAACAGCAGAGGAATCACTGCACCTCTACTGATGATGTACTTCTCATCCCAATACAGTAAAATGAATGGAAGGACAGAAAAGTAAAATGATGGAATACTTGGTCATTTTTCTGCATAGTCCACTGAAGCTTATTTTCTCTTGAATCGCAGACCTCCAACAGTGCACTCAACACCAGAAATTAATTACTGGTATGAATAATTCCTTTGCAGAACAGAGGACAATGCATAATGCACCTGCAGGTAGCACTGTCCCTTGCATACAAGTATTTTCATTCCTAAGAGAACTGTGGATCTTGTTCCAGTTCAGAGACCACCCCCACCTTCTTTTCCCTACTGCCTTCTAAAAAGGGACGCTGCCACTGTTAAACATTAAGCCCTCACTCAGGAGACTGTTCTCTGATATTTAGATCCCATTAAAAAGAGGGCATAAACTAATTTGTACTGAACTCTTGCTTTGCAGTGGAAGAAGAAGGAAAACAAAAACCCCACATATCTTCTGAAGTACCTGGATCTGAAGACTGTGCCTTTTCTACCAGAACTTCTCGTATCTTCTCCACCCATAAATACAGTATACTTTCACCAAGGTTCTGTCTGGAAGTAAAAGGTCATGGTAAATGAGAATCACTTTTGCAAATTTCACTTGGAAAGTACACAAAATAACATACAGATTTCAGACACACAGAAATCAAACATAAGTTAGTGAGATAAAGAGCTTAGGTAGACATAAAGGTCTGTCCCAGTAGCTCACTGGGTGAAAAACTTATCGGTGGACTGTGATAGTAGATCAGTGGAGCATTAGAATGCAACACTACAGTTTGGGTAACAGGCAGGACAGGGAGATAAAGATTTAGGCCTAGGAGGTTTCATTCAGAGGGCACAGGTGTGTATTATGGTACTGAGGGAGGACAGGATGAACATGTTTTATATACACATGTTAGGAGTAAAGAAATGGTTCCTTTATGTGCAGCGGGACCCAAACAACTCAAAACACATTTCAAATGGCTAAAATGGTTACGAACTGAGCATGTTTGTCTAAGAAATAAAACCAAAGATTCAGGGCTGTAGATACCTCATGGTTTCTCATTAGTTTTGTTCTTACTGCCACCATCTGGGTACCAGGTAAGTAACAAAACTACATACTTAAACTTTGTTTAATGTATACAGCATTACTTCTGGAAACAATCAAATTCAAATAAACATATATATTTTATGGAAAATATTCAAGTAAAAATAAGGATTTTATGAACTTGTAGCTCGGACTTCAAAATCCAGACAGACTCCAGAATAATCCATCACCCGGATTTCACACTGTTTATTGTACAGAAGCACAGCTTTAAAACCTGAAGACAGTATTTTTCGTGATGGAATGAGAGAGATTAGAAAAGGAATAATAATTCCCCATTTTACAAAAGTAAACAGCAATTTGTCCAACTATCACCCAATTACAGTTTCTGAATAGTTGTAAATTACTTTGTGTCTCATGAAGATCCACAGACTTGTGATCTATAATTATCCATTTTTTCCATAGAGATTGACAGAGTATAGTTCACGTTGGTTTAGACTGCAGAACTACACAACTTAGATCCCTAGGGACTAGAAACCTGCTCAAACACAATGTAAATGTTGCAAAGTATCTCTGTTCATCTGACAATCCTTTAGATATTGAACAGATAAAAAGATTTCACCAACATTGTGCACAGCAGTGGTTACTCCAGGTTTTTTAACTGCTTAAAATTACCTAAAGTACATCTATGGCCTAAAGTACAAACACTTTCACCTCCTGTTGAACAAACGGAAGTGAGAGAAGACCAGCAAGGGCTCTGACCAGCAGCCAATATAGACAGAAGGGAGCTGAGCCAGCACAATTTGACAGCCTACAGGACTGCACAGCGGGAAGCAAAAAAAGAACCAGTAGCTCTACCTGTGGTAGAGACTCCATTAAATCCTTTGAATCTGGACAGCACTAAAGAGAACCTCTGTTCTTTTTGCTCCACTGAACAATTGTGGTGAATATGATCACACAGAACTTTTCAGTTAAAATCCTTGTGCATTTTTAACACTTCAAATTAAATTTTACTTGCTTAAATGAGCTGTTGCTTAATTAGCTAAGAAACCCAGTTAATCAAAGTAAAAGACCTTTATGCAAGCTAAGTGCTCTCTTCCTTATGGCATTAAAAAAAACATTTCTTATGCAAGATGCTCAGATTTCACTGTCTGGGGCATGATTGTGCTTCCTTATGTTTTTATTTCATTCATTTTATATAATCTTTGGGACCTAAAAGAAATAAATAAACCATATAAAATTACTACATTTTCTACCCCACTTTCACAGCAATCCAAAATCATATAATTTGAGCATTTCTAAATGCTGTTTATTCTCATGCATCCATTATGCCTTGTAGTTAGCTGCCCACTGTGATAATAAACAGTCCGCAATGACCCAGATTCCAGTTAAGAGATTCTGCATGTGTTTATTTTAAAACCAACCTATCCCTTAGCTTTTAAGAAAAACTGGTATGCCACTTATGTTCTAAGACAACCAGATGTTTTCCCATCCTGTGTTTTAACATTCAAGTGCAGAACAGATAGAAACTGAAAATACATTGCCTCCTTTTACTACATTCCACAGTCCCAAACTTACAGATATATTTCTTCCAAGCTATTTGCTAGTTCTGTATAATCTTGTCCTCGAAGCCAAGGGGCACTAGAGAGAAAAGAAATGCAATGAAAATTGTGCTATATGCTGCTTCCAACATTCCCAAATAAATGTGATGAACACCTCGAAAATATAGCTTTGCAGCCATCAAGATTCCAACTACAAGTATCTTGGAAAAAGCACCATAAAGAATAGAATATTCTTGCTGGAAACATCCCCCACCACTGGTGTACTTTAATTCAAGGAGTATTTTAACTAAACTTCCACTTACAGGTAAACAAATAACAGTGGCAATTCATAAAACAAATGTTTGCAAGAAAACTTCACTTACTTTAGTTGATAAATAGGTGGCTCTGCAGTTGGATATCCTGGTGGCAAAATCACCTGAAAGAAATTCAGAATACGTATTCATTGGACTGACTACCCTCAGATGGATAAGCTTTTCTTGAAAGACTTTTATGTCAAGCACCAGGACTACAATTAGTGTTACAAATTAAGAAAAGAGTTGGATATGTTGTTACAGAATTACAAGAACAACTGAAGATCTGCATTTAAAATTCCAATAATGGCAATGCATATAATTATGTTTTATGGGGCAATTTATAAGGATGCAAAATAAAGTACAGAAAAAAAATGAAAGAAGTTGCACACATGGTAACTACACTTCCATAAGTGGACACTTCTAAGTTTCTTACACTAAGTAAACTTACTGCTTTCACTTCTGAAAACATAAAGGAGTGGGATCAATTTAGTTAATCCTAATTTCATTTTGTCCCAACATTTTCCAGAAAGCCAATCAAGATGCAACTGCAGTAGATTCATTGAGGCACAAAGTCAATGTAAAAGTATTTTAGAAATCAGTCTTTAGTGAAATACACTGAAATGCATTGGTCAGGTGTGTAATTAGGATATGCAAGTACTGAATATATCACAAGCACACCAAAGTGTTACAGAAACCATCACTGAAAAGTCTTATTACAGACCCCAATCCAAAAGCTTCTTAATCATCTAAGGAGAAAATAAACCATTTTTAAAGGGTTTTCATCTGCATCAGTCCACCTGCAAAATTGGTGCTAAACTTCTTACCACCACAATACCTGCAAACAGAGGGTCCATTTTGGTTGATCCAGAGAGTCACTAATCTTAATGCAATAGATTTTTTCATCTTCATCAACAACACACCAATCATCACCATAGATCGATGAAAGAGCTTCAATTTCATCAATCTAAAAAAAAAGGAAAAAAAAGAAACCAAAAGTAAATACCCCACGCCATAAAACCCACACAAATTTGTATGCCAATCATCTTTTCATCTTTTTTAAGTCTTGTTCTACTACAACTCATTGACAGATATGACAAGATTCACTGCAGTGGCAAGCCCTAAGTATTGGGGATCCAGGCTTGATTCACAGGACTTCAGGTGTGCCAGGGGAGGTTTAAGTTGGACACTGGGAAGAATTTCTTCACAAAAGAGGTGATTTGACTTTGGAAGGGCTGCCCAGGGAGGTGGCGGAGTCACTGTGCCCGGAGGTGCTTAAGGAAAGACTGGATGTGGCACTCGGTGCCCTGGTCCAGCTGACACGGTGGTGTTCGGCCACAGGTTAGACTCGATGATCTCACAGGTCTCTTCTAACCTAACTGTAATTTTGTATGTGACCCTTGCTCACTTCTCACACTCACTCAACAGCTTTTGAATTTCTGAGGACAATCCTGTCATCTCAGCAGCGACAAGGCGAGCAAAGTGACAAGGAGCAGACACCAATAGTTTCCCTGCAACTCCCAGTCTGGGGCTGCTCCTGGCCAGGTGGGACCCTGCAGGGGAAAGACCCGGAGGGCTCGACACTAAGCTCTTCCTGAGCAAGTGCGGACACTCGGCAAATTCCCATAAAGAAAAACCGGGGAAGTGCCTTCCAGCTGGAAATGAAACACCTGAAGAGGGCCGGTGGTGCAGCCGCGCCACAGCGGGCACGGAGCCGCTCAGGGCGCCGGGAGCCCCCTGAAGTCACCGCTCTCCTCCGCCGCTCACCTGCTGCTGGGCCCTGTCCGTGTCACTGGCCGCCATCGGACCCGAGGGGAGGAGGAGGAGGAAGGGAAGGGAAGGGAAGGAGCAGGAGGGAGAAGCCCAGGAGCAGCGCGGCGCCGGGCCCAGTGCGCAGCCGTGGCGGTGACGCTGCGGGCCCTTCCTTCCGCCGGAGGGGCTGAGGGGGCGGGCGGAGTGCGTGTATTCTCCTCTCTCGAATTACCACACTGCCCACATTATATTCTGCTTTTCTTGTCTAGGTCTCCCGTGTGCTTCTCCCTTATTCCTGTTCTTAAACTGAAGCAGTTCTGGTTTGCTGGGGATTTTATCGATGCAGCCGTTTTCACCTTGCGCTCATGGCTCGGAATGAACGCTTCGCTTAACTACAAAATTTCCTTTAAAATTATTTAAAAGATTAAACGGTGTTTCAAGCAGCTTTCTAGAAATCCATGTTTTCTGTTTAACCTCGGGAAGTTTAAGGCATCTCTTTGAGAAGCAGCACTGATCAGTAAAGATCTCCTTGCGTGCCAAGCATGGGTTTCACAGTTCTTGCAGGTTTTGTAGTTTATGTTTTCTTCCAGTGTGATTTTATATTGAAACATTTGCGAAGAATTCAAGGCAAACTTCGCTTTGCCTTGCTCGAAAGCTTAAAGAATTTACACGCGTTCTGGAGAACAGGATTAGAGTTCAGAATGGTTTTGACAATCAGGACAGGCAAAACAGACAAAAAAAATAAACAAACTAACAACCCACAGCAAAAAACAAGCAAGTGAAAAACCCAGGATGGAACTGAGTAGGGACAAAACTAGCACTGTATTATCAGCTACGTATATTCTGGATGGAGAACTACTGGTTGCACAGCAGTTCTGCAGAACTTATTTTAAGTGAATCCAAGACCATCTTTGTCTTCAATATCGCTATTAGAGTTGGTTTAATTATTTTTGAAAAGATAATAAAAAGGATATGCCCAGTGTCAAAACATGACAAAAATGCATATTTTATTGGACAAAGTCACATATTCCAGTTAATTTTAAAAGAGAGACAGAAAGAAACATGGACAGACAGTGAACTTACTGTTTAAACAATTGCCTTCTGACCAAAACGTAACTGAGAGCTTTAATCCATGAACACCTAGAAAAGATGGTGCTCCATCTGTTCATCAAAATACTAAATTGCCTTATAAATCTAAGGAGATAACTATGACAAGACTTAAACTTTCTGACAACAATTTCTGTATGATGCTTGTGCTTTATAAGTTGCTAGTTTTAACTTAGCTGAACAAGTGACTTTACATTACTGTACACATTTTTTGTTATTAAATAACTCAAAAATGTTATTGCCACTTTTAATGACTGTTGTCTCTAAGTCATATAAAAGCATTGATATGAAGGACTTCAGCTGTCTGCTATCATAAGAAACTGTACCAGATAAGGAGGCACAGAGAATAAATCACAAAAACTGTATGGACTGCAGACATCTCTGACAGATTTCAGAGGACTCGCTAATTTCCTTTCATTGTCATTGACATTTGTGACAACTCTTAGTAAACAGAAATGGAGATAAATGTGGCTAGTGAATCTCCAGCATGTTAATTGATACTAAATTAGTAACAGACTAGCTGAACTGATATGGTGTACAGGAGCATTTACCAGATAATTAATGTCTGTCTGAAACATTCTACTAAAGCAGATATGAAATACATATCCACAGTTTTCAAACAAAGGATAACAGCACAGTGGAGTTTGCTAAACTATTTGGGTATTCTTTTGGTATATAACTGAACCTCAATGTTCTTTATGGTGAGGCATCTCCCAAAATTATACTCTTCACAGCAATGCATTAACTTTGATATTTAAAATGATTACAAAGTCTAGCCTTGGTCCATCAGTTCAGTCTTTGTGAACCACAGATAGCAAAGAAAAACAAAAAAAAAGCTCAAATCAAATCAATTAAGCCAAATAAAACCCTGAGGTTAGGGAGCAGCCCAAATTGCTACCTTGAATTCAGATTCTTTGTTCTATCTTGCCAGGGCAAGATAATACATTGTGCAATTACTCTTTCCATTCTGCAACTGGAATCTAATACTAGAGCATGAAAAGCTTAAATCAGATACAAATAATATTCATTCAATCAGGACTGAATTACAAATAGGTGAAACACACAGAACTAAGAAATACTGAAGAATTAAAGTTTGAGTAAAATATCCATAACCCTGCTTTATTTTGCATACAACAGTTCAAACAACATGATGCATTTTTAACTCCTATGTTACAATAAAAAAGGAAGATTGAGAAAAAATAAGGGCAATGCCATGTTATGTCATGTCATGTACTAATGATTAACCCCTCAGTTCTGGACTCTGGTTTTGGCCAGAATTTTCTTCTAATGAGACTCTTCCAGTAGTGCCTTAAGAATAGCTCAAGGAGAGCATTTTGCTATAGTTGCTTATCAAAAAACATGAAATTTTTTCTTATGCTCCAATTCTGCTCTACATTCAATAGAAATCTCATTCTGTAATAGAGATCTTAATTGGGCCATGCAATAATGAGCATTTATCCATTTGAGGACAAAGTAGTTCAGCTGATTTCAGTTCCACAGTAATGCATTTTGCTAGATTGTGGTCTAAACTGACATAAATTAGCTATAAGGTTCATAGCTATAAACCCTCCACATGCAACTGATTTATGATTTTGGAACTAAAACTGAACCAAACTGGTTCAGTTACAACAAGAAGAAAGTGCATTAAACAAGCCTAGTTCTTGGTCTAAAACTACGTATCTGGTAAGACTAAGGAGAAGCATATATACAGGTGACTTAACACCTTTGTTAGCAATATTTCTTCTCATTTAGCCACAACCCAGTTTTTGTGCTGGCTATAGCAGGGTACAGTTGCCTTCTGTAAAGCTACAGAAATCCAAAAGCTTTTCTATGAAGTAACTTCTAGCAGGTTTTAGGAGCCTCTTGAAAGAAGAGGACTAGCAGTATAGAAGAGGACCAGTTCTCACATTTTCTGCTGCCATACCTGCGTTCAGATAAAAACAGGCCTTTTAAAAGGAACTTTTCTCTATTATAGGATATTTTTCCCCTGCTACAGGATACTTCAAGAAACCACCTGAGCTTGCTTCAGTGCTGCTTTGAGGAGCAAAAAGCATTTCTCAGCTGAGGAGGCAATCCAACTCACAACCATCCACAAATTCATGACATTATATGGTTATTGCCTGCAAAGTATGAAAGAAACTTCAGCAACAGACTAGCATTTGCAATAATTCCTATTGCAGGCAGTTCAGAACAACATGAACATTTGCTCTGATCACTAACTGGCAGTTGCTCATGGTAATCCAGAGAGATCCACGAGAATCACATCTGAGAGTGTCAGCACTTTAATTAATTCTCCTATGTCTGTGTTTTGCCAGCCTAGTAAATAAAATCTGTATGGAAATAGGGCAAGGACCTGTGCTTGCTGCACTGCTTTTCAGAGTTGAGGAGCAGTTTCCTCAAGAAGTGCACCAGGGCTTCAAGAAAGCTGCTAAGGAACAAATTTTTAGGACTGCTGGTGAGCTAACAAACATAGTAATTTAAGATGCTACTGTGTGAAAACAAACATACTACCAATCATGTATCATTTATTATTTCTACTTCTCATTTCTCTGTATGCACTCTGTATTGCCCAGTCATATATCTCAAATTTGACCAGTATGCTCTAATCTGAAGAGGAAGAACACAAAGTGTCAGTGTAATAAAGGTTGTCCCATCACGGAGAGGATATCAAAAATACTATACTGTGAAAATCGCAGATAAAACAGTTAAATGAGTTCTGTGCAGGGCTGTTTATCAGTGTGTTCAGCCCTAAGACGGGACATGTTTCACGCTTTCTGAATGACTAATTTCACCAGGTTATCTGAAAAAGGAATAACATGAAAAAAACAACAACAAACCAACAAAACAAAGCAGATAAAAGAGAACAAAACCTCCATATCAGCAGCATTCTCTTTTTTTTCCCCACACTTTGGAGTCCAAAATGGTCATTACTCTGGGATGTGCAAGGAGGTAAAACACGGGTGAAAAACAGACACTCTTTGAAGACAATGGAAGCAAGGGAAGTGTAGTGATCCTGGCCCTGAGAGCCCTGTACATCCAGGAGCTGGTGATTCACAGCACAGTTAAGTGGACCAGGCCCAGGACTATGCTGTGCTGCCTCCAGGCCTGGGTTGTGTTGCACAAAACCCTTTGTTTTTCGGAAGTAGGATTAACTTCACTAGGTCCTTGCCACAGAGTGCAGGCAACTATAGCATCTGCATGGCCTTGCCCTTATCTAGATGCATACAAGGAACTAACCTCCCTTGTGAACATCCTTTACAAATAACTGTTTTCTTGTAAGAAAACTAAATACTGCAGCCAAAGATGAGCCTTTCTTCAGAGATGGGATCTGTGCAGCTTGCCAAGGGAGAAGTCCATTCAGGGTCAATCCAGTCCTGCAGGAATGTGGACATCATGGCTTCTGATTTACTTGCTATCTCTGTTGGCTTTAGTTTGTCTTTTTAAAACATTAAATTTATTAAGTTATATGTTTTCAGGCCTTTGTTACTCAGATTCAGAGAAAAACCCTGCACTGACTGGCTGAAGGGTAAAACTGAACTGTAAACTCTGTTGTATTGCAATGGGTTATAGAGTAGGTGAGTGACAGACAATACCTCTATTTCGTTATTAAACTTGTAAGAAATATGAGGTGATGATATACATATTTTAAGTTTGTATTAATCTATGCAAAATAAATGCAAAATGGGAAAAGGTTTTATTGTGAGGTTGCTTAAAGCATTTATGGCATTGTGAAAGATGGCTCAAAGTCAAAAGCAAGAGGAAGAAATAAAGGGAAAGGTACATGAGGATGACACAGTTACTGCTTTGAAAGTAAGGGCAGCAACTTGAAGCCTTGCTCCTAAGAAAAGAAAGCCAATGTGATCCTTCCCTGAAGCTTCACAGATGTTATATAATTATTACTAAAGCATCCCTGGAAGCAGATCTCTTAAGTAAGATGAACTAGTTTAAAGTAACAAAAGGCAACAGAAGTTCAAATATGATACATTTGTGTTATCTGAAGGTGTGGAGCTGTTACTTTTCTGCTTTTTGCTATGTCATTCTTCAAAGATAGAAAACACACATAGCTACTGACAATATAGAAAAACTAAGCTTGCCTCGTTATTTATGCCTGAAGAATTTCACAAGAATTGCTCGGGTTTAAACTTGCCCACTTTTGGAAGAGAAGTTTCCTCATCTTTTGTGATAGTTTGTCATGGCACATGTGGCTCCTGCCCTGCCTTTTCAGTGCTTCTTCTGCATATGACACAGACTTGGTCATCCCACAACACTGCAAAGCTTCTTTGCTCCCTGAATAAATTCTAGTAGGATTTCAGAAGCACTGTGGGAGTTTTCAAAATGCAAAACCTCTCTCATGTGCTAAAGGCAGAGAACCAAGGTGCCAGTTCTTCAGGTGAAAGGCGTAGTGGAGAATAAACAAGGGTAAGGCAAACAGAGGGGAAGGAGCGGTGGACCAAAGAGTCTTGAAAAAAGCAAATACTTCAGTTTTTGTCCTGTGCTGTTCTTAGAAACAGTGTGTGTACTGACAATTTTCTTTCACCTGCACCACAGTTGTACAGGCTACCAAAGTGATTTCCAAAAAGACCCTGTTAGCCTGTGAAAAATGAGAGTTGCAATTGGGGATTTTTTTTTTTTAAGTTTAATAAGGGATAAAAAAAAATTAACCAGTGCTGGGGTGCCCTTGGCATTTGGCCAAAAAGCACTAAAGTCAGAGAGTGTGATCTTTATACTGTTACATTACTGAGGTACATACATATTCATGTGCTTCATACATTATTCAGACATTCTTGTGAGTTTTTGATGTTTCAGGAACTCTGGTTTGTTTTCTTTACACTCTAACTTTTCTGCATGACATCCTGTGAAATATGTTTTATTTCTTCTTGTATCTCCATCCTGTTGTTCCACATCCTCTGATAAGGGATTAACAAATTCTTCTGCGGTTCTTGTCCGGTGTTCTGCTTTTGTCACTTATCTCTTAGAGAGGTCAGTCAGCAGACGTGGGAATCAACATAATTGTTTCCCACCATTCTTTCAGTCACATGGAAGCATTTTAAACATTTAGTGTTTTTGCTGAGGCCGACGATATAATACATTCATCACACCACTATGTCTATAAATTATATGGTACGTGCTTAAACTAATAAATTATGTTATTCTAACGAACATCTAAATAGAATTATACATTGTACTATATCCGAATATTTATGGTCA